>NW_028225179.1:98454234-99054234 GCF_052327205.1 Somniosus microcephalus | reverse complement strand
TCAAACACGATTTCCCTTTCATAATTCCATGTTGACTTTGTCTAATCCCATTGATATTTTCTTATTGTCCTGTTATCACATCCTTTATAATAGACTCTAGCAATTTCCCTGGTAATGATGTTAGTCTAACCGGTCTGTAGTTGCTTGTTTTCTCACTGCCTCCTTTTTTAAATAGTGGTGTTACATTTGCCTACCTCCAATCTGCAGGAACTTTTCCAGGATCTATAGAATTTTGGAAGATGACAACAAATGCATCCACTATTTCAATGGCTATAACTTTTAGTACACTGAGATGTGGATTATCAGGCCCTGGGGATTTATCAGTTTTCAGTTCCAGTAATTCCTTCAGACTGCTTTTTTACTAATACTAATTCCCTTTAATTCCACCTTCTCACTAGAGCCTTGGTTCCCTAGCATTCCAGGAAGTTATTTGTTTCCTCTTCCGTGAAGACTGAACACAAGTATGTGTTTAATTGCTGGCCGTTTCCTTGTTCCCCATTATAAATTCTCCCGTTTCTGATTGTAAGGGACCTACATTTGTCTTCACTAATCTTTTCTTTCTACATACTTGTAGAAGCTTTTACAGTCCGCTTTTATGTTCCTTACAAGTTTACTCTCATACACTATTATTCCCCTCTTAATCAATCTTTTGGTGCTTTTTTGGTGAACTCTAAACTGCTCCCACTCCTCAGGCTTGCTACTTTTGCAGGCAACTTTATATGGCTTATCTTTGGATCTAATACTATCCTTAATTTATTCTGTTAGCCATGGTTGGGCCACTTTTCCTTTTGTGTTTTTGTACCAGAAAAGAATGCATAACTGTTGAAATTCATGCATTTGTTCCTTAAATATTAGCTATTGGCTAACCACCATTATGCCTTTTAATGAAGCTTCCCAAACTATCATAGCCAACTCACTCCTCATCCTCGTAGTTTCCTTTGTTTAGATTTATGAACCTAGTTTCGGATTGGAATACTTCACTTTCCGTCTTAATAAAGAATTCTATCATGGTATGTCACTCTTTCCGAAAGGATACCACACAACAAGGTTATTAATTAACCCCTTCTCATTGCACAATAACCAATCTAGTTGTTCCCTAGTTGTCTCCTCCAAGTACTGTTCTAAAAAAAATCTCATACACATGCCAAGAATTCATCCGCTTCAGTATTATTCCTAATTTGGTTAGACCAGTCTATATGTAGATTAAAGCCACCCATGATTACTGTAGTACCCTTGTTACATGCATCCCTAATTTCCTGTTTGAAGCCATCCTCTACATTACCACTACTGTTCAGAGGTCGATCGACAACTCCCACCAATGTTTTCTGCCCTTGGCTTCTTAGCGCCACCCAGACTGTTTTCTGAGCCAATATCCTTTCTCACTATTGTTCTGATTTCATCCTTTACTAAAAATACACCAAATTTAAGTGAAACTGTACTTCTTTTGCAACATCAAAGACTTGTGATGTACTCCTTTGATGTTATCAGTCTTTGAATACAAATTGTTAGCTAGCTATTTTCTACTTTCTAAATATTTACAAAGATAAATTTGTTGATAAAAATGTAAACGGTTTAAAGCGACTTTTTTGTGTTTCTTAGTGCAATAAAGGCATTCAAGATGTAAACTAGCTATTTTCTACTTTAAACAGTTGTAATGTTGTTAATAAAATAAAGTTGAATTGTTTTTAACGTGAGTACAGGCTATACATATGAAACGAATAGGTTAAATACACTATCACTCACAAATATAAATTTCACGATATAACACCACACCAACATTTAAATAATAGCAAATATTGAAGTATTAACAGCTATCCCATCTCTTGTTGAGGGTCAAAGGAGGTGAGCTGTGCAAAAGGTGGCACCCATCTGCCTCCAGCGCTTTCCCCTTTCCTGTTCCCGGAGCCCTCTCATGCCAAGTGAATGATCCCTGTGTATCATCTCCTGCCCTTCAGCAGTTGGCTCGTGACAGAGCTGCTGCTGCTCCTGCTGCTGAAAGGCAACATTTGCTTCCAACATAATTGGCGGAGCTGCTGTCTCGTGGGCCAGAACTGTGAACAGGCAAGGGGGTTCTGTGGCATCAGAGGAAGCAGAAAATGTTCTCTTCATCTGGAATATTTGAACGAGAGACTCGCTCATCTGATTAAGCACCAGAGTAACATTGGCGAGTTCCTTATCAACTATGTCGACCTCATTGCTTATATACGCTCGCCATTAATTCAATCCCCTGCCCGATGGATGCAAGAGAGTCAAGTTTCTGCACATGAAGATAAACCCTTCAATGAATTGCACCTGAGTTTCAAAACCATTCTGTTGCTTCAAACGTCTTGCTGCTTCTCCCACCTGCTCTGCAGTATCTGGTTTGTGTCTGCCTGTGGAAGGACAGTCATCTGTGCCTGGTAGAAAGCCAGAGGGACCAGGAGATGGAGCCACCCAGGGACCATATAATCGCTTTCACTATCTGATACACCACAAATTCTTCCTCCTCCATCTCACGTACTGCTCGCACTGCATCTGGAACACCCTTCCCCAATGCACCCTGCAGCCGCAGACTCAATGCACTGTTCATTCCGTGTATGAGAAGACAGATGTCCACGTGTGGGAAGGAAACAGTAAATATTTACACAGGTGAAGCACGATCTGCCACATCACAGAAGCTGATATTCAACGCACACCTAACAGTTTTAAACATACAGCTGGATAGATCAATTCACCGCTCCTTACCCCAATGTCTGATTGGGCACCAGACACTGAACTGCCATGACTGATTCCAAGTAAGTGGTTGACACTTTCCTCTTGCGCCAATAGCGCCCTCAGAGTGGCAACACCACCACCCATCTGGCATTCTGTGCCATTTTACTCTAAATTGGAAACAGAAATGAAAATGCATCTTCAGTTTTTGCTGCAGAGACCACCCACCGACCTGCTTTGGAAACAGGACCAGATGCTGCTAATTGAAATTTCACACCTCAGTTCTGTGGAGTACAGATAAGATGTTTCGAAGCACAGTCGTTGAACCGGACCTGCTCCATAAGCATTAAATTTTACCACGGGCTCAGATGCCTAGCTAATCAAATCACTTTCCAAAAGCTATGCAATTAAACATGTTTTGAAATCGTAATGTTAATTTTAATACATTGTACAGTTGGAATTTCTAACAACTGTACAAACCTCTGCAGATCGCATCAAATCATTCAATTTTTGTAGCATTGTTCCACTCTCCCTAGAATGATGGAGTTCACACGAACAGCCTGGACAACTTCTGTCCACGCTGTCATATGTCCTTTGTGCGGTGCTCTGGACTTCTTGGTCCCAATAATCCGTAAGCGCCTCACCTCAACCTTATTGAGAAGTGTGTTGATGTCATCATCAGTTAAATTCTGAGCTCTCTTCAACATCACAAGTGTGCTTGTTCCTTTCCTTTAATTTTGCTGTTAAATTAAAAATAATGGACATTATTTCAATGCTTTTAAAAGTCTTTAAATCTCTTTAAAAGTCTTTAAACTATTTTAAATTCTTCAAATCCATTTAAATTGATAAAATTTATTAAAACTTTACAAAGGTTTTTTAAAACTATAAAGAACGAAATTACCATTGAGATTCACAGCTCCATTCAATGGTGAATGCTCTGAAGAGGTAAAAAAAAATACAGGGGCGTGGCCTATGCAAATATAAATTTTGACAGGGCTTGTGGGCGGGTCTCCACTACGAACGAAGCCCGAGGTCCTGCGCATACTGCGCTCCTGGGCGGGGGTTCCTCAAGTTGAAAGCACAACTCTCTGTGGGCACAGTGACTGCAGTTGGGGGGGATCTAATTTGCTGGTCGGGGGCATTTGTCCGCAGGAAGACTCCGATCGCAATTTCAGGGCCATCGTAAACAATGAGGAGGATAGTAACAGTCTTTAGTAGGACATAGAGGTGAGAAAATCGTGTGTTTATCACCAAACATTAGCGCCATGAGATGTTGCTAAAATGCCATTCAGAGCACTACCCCGATCTGATGGCAGCTCCAGCGCTGCATGCCAAATCCATCTTGCCAGTAGCACTGCCGGTAAACTCAATCACCAAGGACATGACAATCACAGAGATGATTAAGTCAGTGAATGTGCAACGCTCACTTGACACCCGATCTCGCAACTTCGTTTTGGCTTTTGAACTTACCTTCTGGAGAAAGCAATGACAGGTTGAGGTGGTATGCAGCAGCAGGAAGCTGACTCCAGTGACGCTATTTAAAGAGTCAATCACCACTCATTCGCATCTGACAATGTTTTGCAGTTAGAGTGGCTGTGTGCTAATTCCTGCTACTGCAAGAGCTTTCTTTAGTGATTTCAAGGTTATTTGGTGTCAGGGAGTATGCTGGCAAGTGCAAAACTCCCTCATTATATTGAAACGCTTCAAACTACAACACTTGCGAAAGATACATCGCCCTCCTGGATATACAGTGGAGGGAGTGAAGGCAGCGTGAAAGTTGGAATCATGTGCACAGATGGAGGTAGAGGGCCACCAGGGCTCTCAACAGGAGGCCTTATCCTCCCAGGGTCTTCCGCCAGCCCTTCTCCTACCTTCAATTAAGTGACGTGTATAAGGAAGCTCCGCTTCACCAAGGAGCTGGTCACAGAACTCTGCCACCTCCTGCAAACTCACCGCGAGCCTCAGGTCAGGGGGACCACGGCTCTCCCAGTGGCAAGGTCAACGTGGCACTCAATTCCTTCCAATCTGCAGTAGGAGAAGGGAGTACATTGGCTTCACGATCACCAGACAGAAACGGGACGAGCGTGCACGTGACTTTGCATGGATAGCGGGCTTCCCAAGGGTGCAGGATGCCATTTACTGAACTAACGTGGCTTTTTGAGCAACACATAATCCTGAGATCATCAGTGACTACAAAGGCTGCCACTCACTTAATGTGCGACCACACACAGTGAATACTCAACGCCAATGCCCACTATCCCAGCACCAGCCACGACGCTGGCGTCGGCGGGAATTCAGTGGCAGCAGCGGGGCTATAAAAGGCTCCAGAGACCAGGTAAAGCCTCAGAGCGTCGGCGGGAATTCAGCGGCGGCAGCGGGGCTATAAAAGGCTCCAGAGACCAGGTAAGGCCTCATAGCGTCGGTGGGAATTCAGCGGCGGCAACGGGTCTATAAAAGGCTCCAGAGACCAGGTAAGGCCTCATAGCGTCGGCGGGAATTCAGCGGCGGCAGCGGGTCTATAAATGGCTCCAGAGACCAGGTAAGGCCCCAGAGCATCGGCGGGAATTCAGACAGCCGGGCTATAAAGGCTCCAGATACCAGGTAAGGCGTACCAGTCTCCAAACTCGGAACTCAGAGGGAAGGAGAGAGATAAAAAATAATCGAATTGTGACGTCACCAGAAAGCAGGTAAGTGATTGGTTGGTGAGTATTTCTCTCATTTTAAACTTAAACTCTGTGGTTTATAGTTTCTAAGGTGTGTTATTCATCATCTAGAATCGGGGCAGAGGGTATTTAATAATAATATTAATCAATTTAATTAATTACATAGAATGGGAGAGCAGGTGATGTGTTGCTTCTGCAATATGTGGGAGCTGGTGGACAAAATTGATGCTCACGGTGATCCCATTTGCAGTAAGTGCTCGCTGCATGAGGAATTCTGGCTCCGTGTTGAAGAGCTGGAGTCCGAGCTTCAAACACTGAGACACATCAGGGAGGGGGAGAGGTACCTGGATTCTGTGTTGCAGGAGGTAGTCACACCAATTAGATTAATTAATGCAGACGTAGTCCGTGGCCAGCGACAGGGTTTTGTGACTAGAAGTGAGGCAGGTACGGGGATCCAGGAGGTAGTGTTGGAGGAGCCGCAGCCCTTGCTCTTGTCCAACAGGTTTGAGGCTCTTACTCCCTGTGAGGATGGGAAGCGGGACTGCGGGGAGGATGAGCAACCTGGCCACAGCAACGTGGAGTGGGGGGCCATTCAATTGGGGGGAGTTAAAAGAAATGTTGTAGTGGTAGGGGATAGTATCGTTAGGGGGATAGATAGAGTTCTTTGCAGCCGAGAGCGAGAGTCCTGAAGGTTGTGTTGCCTGCCCGGTGCCAGGGTTAAGGACATCTCCTCTGGGCTTCAGAGAAACTTGGAGTGTGAGGGGGCGAATCCAGTTGTCGTGGCCCATGTTGGTACCAACGACATAGATAAGACAAGAAAAGAGGTTCTGCTGAGGGAGTTTGAGCAGCTAGGCGCCAAATTAAAAAGCAGAACCACAAGGGTAATAATCTCTGGATTACTACCTGAGCCACTTGCAAATTTGGCAAGGGTAAATAAAATTATAGAGAGTTAAATGCGTGGCTCAAAGCCTGGTGTGGGAGAAATGGCTTTTGCTTCCTGGGACACTGGCATCAGTACTGTGACAGGAGAGAGCTGTTACATTGGAACAGACTTCACTTGGCCAGTGCTGGGTCAAGAATCCTGGTGAATCGAATAACTAGGGCTGTAGAGAGGGCTTTAAACTAATTAGTGGGGGGGAGGTTTTAAGAGAGAGAAAAATAAAAATGACAGCGGAGAAGGCAATAGAGCAAGGTAGCAGTGGGGGAAGTAAAATCCAGAGAGTGGCAGGAAGGGACAGAATGTATAAAGATAATGGTAAAGTAGTAAAAGGGGTAAAAGCAGGAATAAATTGTCAGAAAACATATTTGAAAGTTCTTTAACTGAATGCACGCAGCATTCGTAACATAATAGATGAGTTGACGGTACAAATAACTACACATGGGTATGATCTGGTGGCCATTACGGAAACATGGCTGCAAGATAATCATGACAGGGAACTAAACATACAAGGGCATTTGACAATTAGGAAGGACAGACAGGATGGAAAGGGAGGTGGGGTTGCTATGTTAATCAAGGATGGAATCAGTGCAATAGTCAGAAATGATATTGGGTCAAAGGATCAGGATAGTGAAACAGTTTGGGTGGAGATAAGGAATAATAAGGGTAAAAAGTCACTCGTGGGCGTAGTCTATAGGCCTCCTAACAGTTGCAACTCTGTTGGTCGGAGTATAAATCAGGAAATAGTTGGGGCTTGTAATAAGGGAACAGCTATAATCATGGGGGATTTTAACTTTCATATTGACTGGGCTAATCAAATTGGGCATGGCAGCCTTGAGGAAGAGTTCATAGAGTGTATTAGGGATGGGTTCCTCGAGCAGTGTGTAACTGAACCAACCAGGGGGCAGGCAATCTTACACCTGGTCCTGTGTAATGAGACAGGATTAATAAAAAGTGTCCTAGTAAAGAATCCCCATGGAATGAGTGATCATAATATGGTTGAAATCCAAATTCAATTTGAGGGTGAGAGAGTTGGATCTCAAACCAGCGTACTGAGCTTAAATGAAGGAGACTATGAAGGTATGAGAGTTGAATTGACTAAAGTGGACTGGGAAAACTGATTAAAGTGTAAGATGGTACAAGTGCAGTGGTCTACATTCAAGGAGATATTTCACATCTTTCAAGATAAATATATGCCACTGAGGAAAAAGGGGAGTAAAAGAAAGAACATCCATCCGTGGCTTAGTAAAGTAATAAAGGATAGTATCCGACTGAAAAGAAGGGCATATAAAGTAGCCAAATCTAGTGGGAGGATAGAAGATTGGGAAGCATTTAAAAGCCAGCAAACAATAACTAAAGGATCAATTAAGAAAGGGAAGATAGATTATGAAAGTAAATTAGCAAAAAATATAAAAACAGATAGCAAGAGTTTCTACAGCTATATAAAAAGAAAAATGGTGGCTAAAGTGAACGTTGGTCCCTCAGAAGATAAGACAGGAAATTAGTGGTGGGGAACATGGAGATGGCAATGATGCTGAACAAATATTTTGTATCAGTCTTTACAGTAGAGAACACTAAAAATATCCCAAAACTGGACAAACAGGGGGCAATGGGGGGGGGGGTGGGTAGGAGCTAAACACGATTAAAATCTCTAAGGAGATGGTACTCGGTAAAATAATGGGACTTAAGGCGGATAAATCCCCCGGTCCTGATGGCCAACATCCTAGGGTCTTGAGAGATGTGGCGGTAGGGATTGTGGATGCATTGGTGATTATTTTCCAAAACTTCCTGGACTCAGGAAAGGCCCGGCAGATTGGAAAACTGCTAATGTAACACCCTTATTTAAGAAGGGAAGTAGACAAAAAGCTGGAAACTATAGACCAGTTAGCCTAACATCTGTGGTTGGCAAAATGTTGGAGTCCATTATTAAGGAAACAGTAACAGAGCATTTGGATAAACATAATTTAATAGGACAGAGTCAGCATGGTTTTATGAAGGGGGAGTCATGTTTGACAAATTTGCTGGATGAAGGGTGGATAAAGGGGAACCAGTGGATGTAGTGTATTTGGACTTCCAAAAGGCATTTGACAAGGTTCCACACAAAAGCTTACTGGTCAAGATAAATAATCACGGGATTGGGGGTAATATACTGGCATTGGTGGAACATTGGCTATCTAACAGAAAACAAAGAGTTGGGTTAAATGGTTCGTTCTCGGGCTGACAATCATGAACTAGTGGTTTTCCGCAGGGGTCATTGCTGGGATGCCAACTCTTTACGATTTATATTAACGATTTGGAGGAAGGGACCGAGTGCAACATATCCAAGTTTGCCGACGATACAAAGATGGGAGGGAAAGCAGTGAGTGAGGAGGACATTAAAAGCCTGCAAAAGGACATAGACAGGCTAAGTGAGTGGGCAGAGATTTGGCAGATGGAATATAATATTGGAAAGTGTGAGGTTATTCACTTTGACAGAAATAATCAAAGAGCAAGTTATTATCTAAATGGAGAGAAACTGCAATGTGCTACAGTACAAAGGTATCTGGGGGTCCTGGTGCATGAAACACAAAAGGTTAGTATGCAGATGCAGCATGTGATCAGGAAGGCCAATGGAATCTTTGCTTTTATTGCAAGGGGGATGGAGTATAAAAACAGGGAAGTCTTGCTGCAGTTATACAGGGTATTGGTGAGGCCACACCTGGAATACTGCGTGCAGTTTTGGTTTCCATATTTAAGAAAAGATATACTTGCTCTCGAGGTGGTTAAGAGAAGGTTCACTCGGTTGATTCCGGAGATGAGGAGGTTGATGTATGAGGAAAGTTTGAGTAGGTTGGGCCTCTACTCATTGGAGTTCAGAAGAATGAGAGGCGATCTTATCGAAACATATAAGATTGTGAGGGGGCTTGATCGGGTGGATGCGGTAAGGATGTTTCCACTGATGGGTGAGACTAGAACAAGGGGGCATAATCTTAGAATAAGGGGCTGCCCTTTCAAAACTGAGATGAGGAGGAACTTCTTCAGTCAGAGGCTAGTAAATCTATGGAATTTGCTACCCCAGACAGTTTCCTAGCAGATAAGGGAATTAGGGGTTATGGGGAGAGGGCAGGGAAGTGGATGTGAGTCTAGAATCAGATCAGCCATTATCCTATTGAATGGCGGAACAGGCCCGAGGGGCCATATGGCCTACTCCTGCTCCTACTTCTTATGTTCTTATGTTTTATGATGCCTTCATGCTGTACCAGCACTCATCCAACCACCAGATCACGTTTACGGCTGGCTGCTAGATGATAAGGGCTATTCGCTTTGCACCTGTCTCCTGTGTCCCCTCCAAAAAACCAACGCTCGTGCCCAGCACTCATATAATGAGATCCATGCTGCCACCAGGAACATCCTTGAGCAGATCATCTACCTACTGAAGCAGCGGTACTGCTGCACTAACAGCTCAGGAGGAGCACTCCAGTAATCGCCGGGAGGGAGGGTGGAGCCAGACATACAATCGTCCTTCCACATGGGTTGTTCATGACAGGCTCATCAGACTCCGATTCACATGAATGAAACCCCAGATCCATGGAGCTCATCACAGCCTGATCATTCAATCCCTGTCACTTGCCATATCACAGCGTCTTCCTGGGCACAAAGCTGAAATGAGAGACAAAACAAAATATTCCAAACACCATTAATACATTTATCTATAAACATATTTCATTTATCGCACATATCACATGAATTCTAATAGCTAATGTGAGTAACTTTGAAATTAAATTATCTAGGAACAAAAAAGAGAATAGTTAAATATTTTACAGGCACATCAATAAGAATGGAAGGTCGTGATGGGAATTGGGCCACTAAGGTGGGGACACGCTAATATCACAGGCAACGATGGAGAGATGGCAGAAATATTAAATGATTACTTTGCTTCCGTATTTACCAGTTAGCTAGAACAAGTGGACATGACATCATATGATGAGATTAGGAATGAGATAACTGCATTGGAAATAAAAAGATATATTAAATGAACTAATCAAACTGAAAGAGGATAAAAGCCCCGATCCACGGGTCACAGGCTAAGGATAAGGGGTAGGCCATTTAGGATAGAAATGAGGAGGAATTTCTTCACCCAGAGAGTGGTGAACCTGTGGAACTCTCTAACGCAGAAGGCAGTAAAGTCCATAGAAGATATGAGCAACAGTAGGCCATTCGGCCGCTCGAGCCTGCTCCGCCCTTCGATGAGATCATGGCTGATCATCCAAACTCAGTACCCCTTACCGGCCTTCTCCCCATATCCCTTGAAACCTTGAGTTCTATGAAATATATCTAACTCCTTCTTGAATATAATTAAAGACATGGCCTCAACCACCTTCTGTGGTAGAGAATTCCACAGGTTCACCTCTCTCTGGGTGAAGAAATTCTTCCCTATCTCTGTCCTAAGTGGCTTACCCCATATCCTTAGACTCTGACCCCTGGTTCTGGACTCTCAGACCATCGGGAACATTCTACCTGCATCTAGTTTGTCCAGACCTGTCAGAATTTTATAAGTTTCGATGAGATCCCCTCTCATTCTTCTAAACTCCAGCGATTATAATCTCAATCGAACCAATCTCTCCTCATACATCATTCGTGCCATCCCAGGGATCAGACTTGTGAATCTTCGCTGAAATCCTTCCATGGCAAGAACATCTTTCCTCAGATAAGGCGACCAAAACTGCACACAGTACTCAAGGTGTGGTCTCACCTAGGCCCTGTACAACTGCAGCACGACATCCTTGCTCCTGTACTCAAAACATTTCGCTATGAAGGCCAACATACCATTTGCCTTCTTCACCACCTGCTGCACCTGCATGCTTACTTTCAGCGACTGTTGCACAAGGACACCCAGGTCTCGTTGCACTTCCCCTTCTTCCAATCTATTGCCATTCAGATAATAGTCTGCCTTTCTGTTTTTGACACCAAAGTGGATAACCTCGCATGTATCCACGTTATATTGCATCTGCAACGCTCCTGCCCAATCAGCCAACCTGTCCAAATCACCCTGGAGTTTCTCGGTATCCGCCTCGCAGCACACATGCCCACCCAGCTTTGTGTCGTCTGCAAACTTGGAGATATTACATCTAGTTCCCTTATCTGGATCATTAATGTATATTGTGAATTGCTGGAGCCCAAGGACCGATCCCTGCGGTACCCCGCCAGTCACTGCCTGCCACTCGGAAAATGACCCGTTAATTCCTACTCTCTGCTTTCTGTCCACCAACCTGTTCTCTATCCAAGTCAATACCTTGCTCCCAATCCCATGTGCCTTAACTTTACACGCTAATCTCTTATGTGGGACCTTATCGAAAGCCTTTTGAAAGTCCAAATACACCAGATCTACTAGTTCTCCCTTATCTATTTTCCCAATTCATTAAATATATTCAAGAAGGATTTGGATATATTTCTTAAGGCTAAAGGGATCAAGGGGTATGGGGAGAAAGCAGGGACCGGGTACTGTATTTTGATGATCAGCCATGATCGCATTGAATGGCAGAGCAGGATCGAGGGGCCGAATGGCCTACTCCTGCTCCTATCTTCAATATTATGACACATATTTAATAATGTGTCTGAAAAGGTGTAGCTCCAGAGGACTGACAGATAGCTAACGTAATACTTATATTTAAGAAGGGAGTTAGAACATGTCCAGAGAACTATACATCAAGCAGCTTAATGTCAGTCGTAGGAAACATAATGGATTCCCTACTAAAGGAAAAAATAGAAAAACATCTAGAAACCAAAATAAAAAAAAAGGAATAGTCAGCATGGATTTCAAAGGGAAAGTCTTGCTTGACCAACTTCAGTGAATTTTTTGATAAGTTAACAGAGAGATTCGAGAGCGTTAATGCAGTAGATGTAATTTATCTAGGTTTTCATATGCCTTCAATAATGTAGTACATAATAGAGTAATGAACAAGGTCAGAGAATGCAGAGTCAGTGGGTAAGTAGCAGAATGGAAAGCTAATAACTAATGAGAGGAACTATGAAATTAAATTGACGAAAGGTCATCGAACTGAAACGTTAAAATTGTTTCTATTTCAAAGATGCTGCCTAGCCTGCTGAGTAGCTCCAGCATTTTCTGTTTTTTTATTTTAGAATGGAAAGCTAGCTGGCTTCTAAACAGAAAGCAGACAGTAGGGCTAAAGGGTAGCTATTCACTGTGGCAGAAGGTTTCACAAGGATCAGTGTTGGGACCACTGTCGCTCACACGTTATATTAATGATTTAGGATTTGAAATCAAAAACACAATTTCTAAATTTGCGGATGGCACCACGTTGGCAGGGTGGGGTTGAGTAGTCAATGCTGAGGACTGCTAGACATTACAGGGTGACATTAATAGATTTGCAGAATGTGCATATATTTGGCAAATTAATTTCAACACAGATAAATGTGAGGTTTTACATTTTGATAGGAAGAATAAGGAGGTCACTTATTACTTGTGTGGTGCGGGTCTGGGTGGGTTGAAGGAAAAAAGGGATCTGGGAGTAGAAATACACAAATCGCTAAAAGTAGCAACAAACGTTAATAAGTCCATAAAAAAGTAAACCATGCCCTAGGGTTTATTTCCAGAGGAGAAGAATTGAAAAGCAGTGAAGTTATGCTGAACTTATATCGAACCTTGGTTAGACCACACTAGGAGTACAGCGTACAATTCTGGTCGCCATGTTGAAGAGAAGGATATAAAGGCACTGGAGAGGCAGCAGAGCAGATTTACAAGGATGAAACCACAAATGCGACGGTATGCCTATCAGCAAAGAACGAACAGGTTGCATCTACTTTCTCTTGGAAAAAAGAAGGCTGAGGGGTGAACTTACAGAGTTCTTTAAAATTATGAAAGATATTGATAGAGTAGATGCAGAGACATGTAGCTAGAGGCTATCAGTATAAGCTAGTCACAAAGAAATCGAATAGAGAATTCAGAAGAAATGTCTTTACCAGTGAGTGGTGAGAATGTAGAAGTCGCTACCACAGGGAGTGGTTGAAGCGAATATTACAGATGCATTTAAGGGGAGGCTAGACAAGCATATGAGGGAGAAAGGAACAGAGGGTTATGCTTATAGATTTAGTTGAGGAATGACGGAAGGCGGCTAGAGTGGAGAATACACTTAAAATATATAAGTAACCAGGACTAGATGAAATGCATCCTAGGATGCTGAGGGAAATAAAGGTGGAAATTGTGGAGGTACTGACCATATTTTTCCAATACTAATTAGACACGGGGTGTTGCCAGAGGGCTGGAAAATTGTAAATGCCACAACCGTGTTCAAACAAGGTGTAAGGAAATACCAGCAACTACAGGCCAGTCAGTTTTACCTCAATAGTTGGTAGCTTTAAGAACCGATAATCCGGGACAAAATTAACAGTCACTTCGACAAGTGTTGATTAATTAAGCAAACGCAGCAGGATTAGTTAAAGGAAAATCCTGTTTAACTAACTTGATTTAATTCTTTGATGAGGCAACAGAAGAAGGTTGATAAGGGCAATGAGGTATATGTGGTGTACATGGACTTCCAAAAGGCGTTTGATAAAGTGCCACATAATAGGCTTGCTAGCAAAGTTGAAGCCCATGGAATAAAACGGAGAGCAGCAGCCTGGATACAGAATTGGCAAAGTGAAAGGAAGCAGAGAGTAGTGGTGAACAGTTGTTTTGAGGACTGGAGGAAGGTACACAGTGGTGTTCCCCAGGGGTCGTTATTGGGCCACTACTTTTCTAGATATATGTTAATGAGTTAGACTTGTGTGTACAGGGCACAGTTACAAAACTTTCAGCTGGCACAACACTTGCAAGTATAGTGAACAGTGAGGAGGTTATGATAGACTTCAGGAAGAAATAAACAGACTGGTGGAATTGGGCAGACACGTGGCAGATGCAATTGAATGCAGAAAAGTGTGAAGTAATAAATTATGGTAGGAAGAACGAGGAGAGGTAATATAAACTAAAGTGTACAATTCTAAAGCGGCTACATGAACAGAGAAACCTGGGGTTATATGTGCACAAATCGTTGAAGGTGGCAGGGCAAGTGGCAAAAGTAGTTAAAACAAACCATACAGGATGCTGGACTATGTAAATTGAGGCATAGAGTACAAAATTGAGGAGGTGATGATGAAAATTTATAAAGCACTGGTTCAGCCTCAACTGAAGTATTGGCCCAGAAATTCGTGTCCCAACGCCTGAGTACGCACAGTGTACTCATGCGTGGGCCCTTTGGAAGTGCCAGTTTTCTGCATGCACAGCGCATGCATGGGAAATCGGCAATTCTGCTCCCCTGAAAGCAGGGGTTCAGAGGTGGAACGCGTGTGACTTTTGAGGCAGCGCGTGCGCATTGAACTTCTGCTTTTTTGTGAATTGCTGCAGTGAGGGTAAGTCCCCAGCATTTACACATCTAAAAAGCAGGAGGAAAGCCCCTGAGAAGCTCCGTAACGCTCAGTATGAAGAACTATTTCATCAGTGGAGCTTCTTAACGGCACATTTTTGGTTGTGAAAGGGAGGAAAGTTATTTTAAGAAAGTCTGAGCTAAGTTTCCAACTTTAATTTTTTTTTAAAAACGGGTTTGGAGTAATGTAGTTATAAGGAGCAACTTTTGCTGTGTGCAAGGCCTAATTGAATTAGATTTGTATTTAAATGTGAAAATGACTGCTTAATAATGAATAATTTAACATATACAAAATCTTTAAGAAAGAAGCTTTTCATCATTAATATATATTCTTTTAAGTAAGTATGTATGTCTGTATATATTCCTTTAAGTATGTGTATGTATGTATGTATATATTCCTTTCAGTATGTGTATGAAGTTATGTATGTAATTATGATTTTCAGAAAATGTTAGTTATTGGAAAATCATCTCGGGCTGTGATATTCATCAGGCGGGTATGACGTGTTCCCAAGCCGATAACGCATGTTTCTTGCCATAGCCCGAGGTGATTTTCTAGCCACTCACATTATTAAAATTACTTTAACAATTCTTTCCATTTTTTCCTTACAAGGACGTCTGTGTAAAGAGGAGGCCTGTGAGTGAGAAACATGCCCTCTAGAAATGATGCCCTGATGCTCTGTGTGATTTTGCTTCAAAGAATTCGAAACGCCAAGGACAACATAGAAGAGGGAGGAACCATAACCTTCTCCTGATCAGAAGGAACTACTACCCACCCCAGAGAGTGTACAGGGAGAGGCGATCATTTGAGATGCTCTCGGAGGAGTTGTGTGTGAGGAGGCTGCGCTTCAGTAAAGAGGCATGTTGAAGGAGGACCTGCAACCACGCTCGAAGACCCGCACTGCCTTGTCAGTGAACATGAAGGTAACCACAGCATTGAACTTCTTTGCAAGTGGGTCATTTCAAGCAGGCACCGGTGACATAAGCAATATCTCCAAGTATGCTGCGAGGGTCTGCATTCACCAGGTCACAGATGCCATTTTCCATAGGCTTTCAGAGTTCATTAAGTATGACTTGTCCACTCGACAACAAAAGGAGTTGGTCTTTGCATTTCAACGCATTGCTGTGTTCCCCAAAGTGATTGGGGCCGTCGATGGAACCCATATTGCATTGAAGGCACCACTGGATGCACCTGTGAAATACATCAACAGGAAGGGGCATCATTCATTGAATGTAATGATACTATGTGATGCGCACCTCAGGATCCTAAACGTGAATGTAGCACACCGGGGAAGTAATCTTTACTCCGTCGTCCTCCATAACTCTAACTTATATGATGCTCTCAGCAAATTGCCTCCAAGATCCGCATGGATATTGGGTGACAAGGGCTACCTGCTAAGACCATGGCTGATGAATCCCTACCGCAAGACCAATAATGAGGCTCAGGAGAGATACAACCAGGCACACGTGTCCACACGTCAAGTGGTGGAGAGGACAATTGGAGTTCTGAAATCCTGCTTCCGGTTCCTGGATAGATCAGGGGGGACCTTGCAGTATTCTCACCAGATAGTGGCACGGATTGTGATGGCCTGTTGTGCTTTGCATAACTTTGCCCTGCAGGAAGGACTGACCCGTAACACTACAGAAGTGCTCCCTGCTGAAATGGAGGACATAAGCAATGCCAATGTGCCTGTGGCCAGGCCTCATGGGGAGGAGCCAAGTACTGCCGAAGGTAAGGCTGCTCGGGAACTGCTAGTAGCCAACACCTTCACGAGGTAGTGTCACCTTGTACCTACCCCTCCCCTCGCAAAGCAAAGAAAGGAGCAGACACAATTTAAAGTGAAGCAGCGAACTTTTATTGCATCATCAAACAGTTTTCAGGTTCAGTTTTGATGCAGATATTTTATAACTTTTAAATGTAAACTAGCTATTTTCTACTTTTCAAACATTTGTGAACATGAATAGTTCAGAAAAAAGTTTGTAAACAGTTTAAAGTGACTTTTCTTTGTTTCAAAGTGCAATTAAGACATTGAAGATGCTAACTACCTATTTTCAACTTTTCAAACATTTGCAAACATAAATAGTTTGGAATAAACTTTTTAAACAGTTTAAAGTAACTTTTGTTGGCTTCTTAGTGCAATAAAGACATTCAAGGTGGAGACTAGCTATTTTCTAATTTTCAAACAGTTGTTGTATAAATGCTTGTGCTCCAATAAAAGTTGAAATGTTTTTCAAAGTGACGACAGGCTGTACTTTTTAAACGAAAGGCTACATATCCTTTCACTCAGAAATATACATTTCAATGAAAAAAGCAAAGACAACATTTAACATATCAATAAAATGAAAATTTAAACATTTGAATGATTTGCCACCTCGCATCTGTGACTGAGGGTCCAAGGAGGTGCATTGCACAAAAGGTGACACTGTAACGTTTCCTGCACCTTTTCCCTCCCCGTGACTGGAGCCGTGAGGAGATTGCTGAGGTCATCGTCAGTGAAATTCTGAGTTATTTTAAGGACGTGAATTGTGCTCATTCCAGCCATTTCACTTTGCTAATTAAATAAAATAAATGAAAAAAATGCTTTCAGGGCTTTTAAAACTCTTTAAATTGCTTCAAATCTCTTTAAATCTATTTAACATTCTTCCAATTCCTTTAACAGTATGTAAAACTTTATAAAAGTTACCAAAAGATTCATAAAAATACAAAGAACCTACTCACCATGCTGCTTCTGATACTAACAAGGCTTTGTTGCTTGAGAGAAAGATTGGGGGCGTGTCTTATGCTAATAATACCTCACAGGGCGTGTCTCCCTTACCCTCCACGCTGGACGCTTCGCGTAGGCTGCACTCCTGGGCGGCGTGACGTCAGACGCAGCCCGGGACTGCTCCTGAAGAAAACGGAATTCCAGCTTGCCGAGAGCACAACGGCCGGCGCGCTAGGTAAGTGCACATCGGGGGCGTACAGGCGCGGCAAGCTCCCGACCCTAATTTCTGGGCCAATAAGCTGAACAAACATAAACAACACAGGTGCTTTAGACAGGGAATTTTCCCTGAGCCAGATTATCTGTCTTATCAAATAAAATAAGGTGAAACTATCTTCCTGATCAATTAACTTCAAAATGTTTTTATATTGAATTCGTTTCAATTTAATTTGAAAAAAGTGAATTAGACATACACAGAGAAAAATACACTTCATCAGATTTTAAACGGAACCGCCAGGCTGGAAAACCAGGGGTTGATTGACCGCCTGTTTTACAACCCACCTGAGTATAATGTAGTACAATAGAGCAGCCGATCCGACCCCGTCACATCACTACTGGTCGTGCTGGGAATAAAAATAATTAAATACTAAAAAAAAACAAATTTGAATGCGAGCAAAGGCGCAGCTGGTGCAATAACTCCATTCGAAGATATTTATTATTTTATAATTTCGACTATGATGCAAGAATCTGGGAATAACATGCAACAGTTGCTTCTCCCGGAGTAAGAGCTAAATTAACATTGGTGTCAATGTAAAATGAAAGGTACTGAATTGGCATTCCATTCTGACGTCACTGATTTATATTCCATCACCTTCAATGAAATTGAAAATCGCGTGCCGTGTGTAATGGGCGACTGATACCATATCCGCCATTTTACATTATCCCCGGTAGTTAAAATTACCCCAGGATTTGGTTGGGGTGAATTTGTCCTGGGCAGAAGGGAAACACAGCCAAATGACAATTGGCTGCCAGTTTTACACTCTGCCTCTTTTTCTGTTCCTCAACTTCACTGAATACTAAAATCGGTGTTTCAGATCCTGTTTCAGTCAGAAAATGAACATTCAACCAATTAGCCGTTTCTTGTTGCTTTAAAGCCCCTTGTACAGTGTCCTGGAGGTAATTCAGAGAGGTTTTGAACTACATGATTAAGCATCCACTGGCTGTAATTAGTAAGTCAATTACATAGATAAAATGACTTCATCAGTTAAAACAAATTAAAAGCACGAATAGATACAATGTGAATGCGCGCATATATCATGTGGCGTGGAATAAAATTGCTTCCTGTTCTCCAACATTAAATTATACACAGAGTTGTGCAGGCACCACCTAAACTGGACACTTTAAAACATATTATCCCATGTCCGTAAATGAGAAACCTTCAGGTATATGTTTACTCTTCTCAAGTGCTTGAAAAGCAGCTTGTATCAATAGACAGGATTGTGTCCAGGCTCCGTGGTTTGACACAGAGACAGGAGCACTCGTAGATACTTATGGAGTTAACGGCCATGTCTCCCCCCTCGAGCACTCCGTCCTGGATGGTGAGAAATGGGCAGCATTTGGGATGAGATAATACGCAGCAGCAATCTTGGGTTAGTGAGGAACAAATCAACCCCGGTTCCATCTTCTAATAGAACTAAGCATCTGTGCACTTCTGATGAGGTCTGGATTGACTTGAACTAGCCTCCTGCTTTTCAATGACCAAAGGCTGTTAGCATATTTAGAAAGACTCCTGGGAAATGTGGGGATAGATTGTCATCTTTACACAACTTCCACGACAGATTTAGACAGATGTAAATGTTGGCTGTGGGGAAAATAAGCACTACATTTGCCAAAGATGCAGCTTGTTAAAAGCTTTTTTAGTCCGGTAATTGTACACAAGTGGTTAAAACCAGCTTCACGCACAGAAATCATGTCTCAGCTTTTCTTTGTATCTTTTTGTTGTGAATGTTCAGTGTGTAGTTGGACATTGCTTTTGAGGAAAGCCACTCACTTCAGATTTGTTCAAGTATATGGCTGTAGAGCGGCTTATGAATTTTAACAGAGAGTTAGTCAATTTCAAGAAGACTTGTGGAGTTTAATGTCTGCGCTTTTAAAATCAGTGGAAATTGCTCTGATGGTTTATAGAGAGGACAGTGGACAGATACTGCCACTCCTGTGCCTGGGTTGATTGGATAACCTGGGCACCGTGAATACAGGGAACCAGGCAGAGATCCAGCCCATTTGCCTGGCCATTTAATTTAACTAAAGGTAGCGCTGCATAAGAACATTAAGTACAGTGCAATTTTAACAGAAAAATTGTGAAGAAATAACTTTTTACAACATGAGGCAACTACTCTAAAGTATTTGAAGGTAGTGCAGCTGTTTGCTTGTTCTATTAATGCTTCATAAATTTATATTAGAATTTAGAGGAAACAATGTCCTGTGTAGTGTTACTCTGCCACTTTTCAAAGACGAAGAGGATTTCACTGATTCACAAGGAAGAAAACATCTCTGAACCTGCCACTTCGTTATTTTGATGATGATAATACATTTTTACCGTTTTAGAACACGCTGGGCAACAAGTGGATATAATTTGCCACTGGTTTATCGTATCCTAAATCTTCAATATTTTGAACTTTTCCAATAATCACTGCCAAACCAGTTGCCGTAACTCCTCGTCTGCAAAGTCCAGCGTTATCGGCGAATAAAACCTGAGAAACAGAGCTGCCCATCCCCCATGGCATTACACATGGTTTTGGAATTGGAGACGGGCGTGGCCGCAAAACAGTTGGTTGCACATCGGTCGCCTGATATCCAGTTCTTTGGGAGTGTCAGACAACGAACTACAAAAGCGATTCGGCATGTTTTGTTCTCCGACCATGTCGGCTTACTCTGACCATCAACTGCTGCAAGAATACGGTAGTATATGATTTCTAACTGCAAGATTTATCGACTGTTCTATTTTCGCAGCAAAGCGATGCAGTCTGGCAGTGTTATGGACAAAAAGCTATTCTGCTTTCAAAATTAGATCTAATTAAGAGCTGAGCAAAACCTCAAGTGATAAGGAGCATTGCACAATTGGCATCAACTAAAGTAATTTGATCAAACAGATTAAGCCGAGCCGTAATTGCTACTAAGGATCAGGGTGCAGGACATGTCACGTCAAAAAAAAAGCTGAGAATATTACTTTGATCATATATAAGTAAAATATTTTGAATTCTGCACTCTTGAATTCGGGTCCCAACGCGTGAGTACGGAAGGGGTACTCGGCCAGATGGAAGTGCCGGTTTTCAGGATGCACAGCGCATGCGCTGAAAACCGGCATTTCCTGTCCTCTGAACCAAGGGGTTAAGAGGCAGAATGCGTGCGACGTTTCAGGCAGCGCGTGTGCGCTGAAATTCCTTTTTTTGTAAAGAGTTGCCCGTGCTTAAAGGCCTCCGGTTTTTACGCTTGAAAAAACCAGACGTAAGTACTAAGTTTTACAGGTAAGTGGTCTATTAATGCGATTTAGAATTTTTTTTCCACAGGTTTATTATTTTTAAAGAATTAAGTGTATTTTTAGACCCGATTTGTTAATTATTTTTTTAAAAAATTTGATTAATTGATTAAAATAGTTTTTTTTTCGATAGTTCATTTATTTAGTGGGATTTTTTTAAACTTTTGTTTGTAGTTTAAGTGCTGTTTTGGGCGCCCTGAGTTTTCATGAGTTTGACAGTTCTTACCATCAAACTCATAAATGAACTTTTGCAACCTCCCATTGGTTGCCCAGTGCCCACGTGATCCCAGCAGGCTCATCAAAATAACTACCCTTTAATTCTGCTTAAAACTACTTTACATTCTTCAAAATAATGTAAAAGTATTTAAAACTTTATAAAAGTTACCTAAAGATTAATAAATATACAAAACATTTATTTAAAATGCTGCTCTGCATGTAAAATTGCTTTGCAGCATGTGTTAAAAATTGGGGGCATGGCCTATGTTAAGGAGACCTCAAGGGGCGTGTCTAATTCAGACTCTGCGCTCGAGGCTTCGCGCTGGTTGCACTCCTGGGCGGCGTAACGTCAGACGCTGCCCGGAAGTAATCAACTGAAAACAGGAAATGCAAGCGTCCCGGGAGCAGAACAGCAGGCGCGCCGGGTAAGTGCACATCGGGAGCTTGCACGCGCGGCAAGCCCCCGAATCTAATTTCTGGGCCAATGGTCCAGACTCCTGAAGCTGAGCCATTATAGGGTTATGGAAGGCATTTGATGAAAGAACTGTGCATACTGGTGGTAGATAAGCACCAACTACATTTTAGGTGTTTCATCATTTTTCTTTTTCAATGTATCTTCTGTATAATATCAGTATCAGGAGACTCCGTGGTGCACGTTAGATCGAAGAGCGGCACAGATAAACAGACAGTGATACCATCAGTTGTATATGGGATCGGGAGCTTGTCGCGCGTGCAAGCCCCCGATGTGCACTTACTCGGCGCGCTGACATTTGAATCGTGGCCCGCATTGCATTTTCTCTCACTGGCGTGCTTGAGGTCCTGCCGCACTGTGTGTGCGTGACCCAGCGGCGCACTTAGTGCGATGTGCCGGCTGGGATCACATGAGCACAGGGCAACCAATGGGAGGTTGCAAAAGTTCATTCATGAGATTGACAGTAAGAGCTGTCAAACTCATGAAAACTCCTGGCCCCAAAACACTACTTAAACTTGAAAGAAAATTAAAATAAACATTGCACTACTTAAATAAACCATAAATAATTGTAAAAAAACTATTTTAAACAAAAATTTAAAAATTTGAAAAAAATTATTATTTAAAAAATCGGGGCTAAAAATAAACTTACCTTACTGTAAATTCTTTAAAAATAATAAACCTGTGAAAACATTTCTTTAAATTGTATTAGTAGACCACTTACCTGTAAAACTACGTAGTTACGTGTGGTTTTTCAATGCGTAAAAACCGGAGGCCTTTGCACATGCGCAACTCTCTAAAAATAAAGGAAATCCAAGTCGCACGCGCAGACTCCTGCGCGCACGCGTTCAGCCTCTTAACCCCTTGGGTTAGAGGAGAGGAAATGCCGGTTTTCCCCGCATGCGCTGTGCATGCTGAAAACCGGCAATTCCTCCGGGCACACGCGTGAGTACCCTGTCCATTGGATTTCAGCAACAACATGCATTGGGCGGAGGGGAAGGAGACAGTGTCTGGTCAGATATGTACCGGGTGTGAGAAACATATATGTTGATACCCATCTTAGCCGTTTAGAAGGGCTATGGGAGCTTTTGTTCTTCAAATTCTAAGGTGTTGATGGGCAAAAAATGAGACTTCACGTGGATTGAGAGCCGGAAATTGGAGCGGGACCCGGCTACAGCCCTCTGGTCAATGGCAAGTAACCCTGCCTGAAGCCGAGTTATTTTAAAAATATGACACATTCCCCCAATGCCTGTCAGCTTATTTTAAATTTCACCATTTGGTCAATGATGAATTTTGGTGTGATGTATTTTAAAATTATGATGTACAGTCAACTTGTTCCCAAATGGGATTACCATTCTCACTGCAGCAGAAGCTGGGAGGGTGGCGGGCACAGCTGCCAGTTTTGTATATGAATGGTAGATCGTCCACTTTGTGCTACTTGAATGTTATTGTCATAAACTTTCCAAAAGTCCTGTCCAAACTTGTTCCCGAAATTTACATCCCCAGTTGGAAATTAAGTCATTCATCAGGGCTGCGAATTCAGCCGTTTCAATTCGTCTCAGCTCCCTCAGATTATTTTGGATAATCTTCTCCGCTTCCGTGTCAGAATTCATATCAGTGGCCCTTCATAAAGTGTGCATGTTGGGAATGTTTGATGGAATTTATTTGCTGTGATACTGTAACAAAGTGATATTTTTGTGTTTTATGTTGGATGGCCTCAAACAGCAAGGGAAATTATGACATATATACAAAGATTGACCAAACTGCATCATTAATGGAATTCTATTGTTAACCTGCCAGTGATGAAGTTGCCTTTGCAGACTTGTTAGTCTCTGCCAGAAAAAGCATCGAATCTGCACGGGAATTCTTTGATTGTGTTTGTGCCTTTGTTTGGGAAAATATTAATGGGCGACATGATGTTTAGTGAATAGAAGAGCAAGTTGAAAAGCGAAGGCATGTGGACTGAGAACCGAAGCAGTTGGCGAATTTGAGCGCTCTAATTGCGGATGAATTACAGCAACTTTTAGTGAAAGGAGCCAATATATGTGAACATTAAGCCGTTGCCTCACAAGCTATATGGGCCAGCCGACCTCCCGTTTTATTGCCTTCAAGGTAATGCCTGTTGATGGATTAATTTTAACAGCAGCATCAAGTCACATGTTTGCCTTGTTTTTAGTGCTAACTGGAAATCTGAACTCTGTGTTTACATAGAATTACATAAGAACATAAGAAATACGAGCTGGAGTAGGCCATTTGGCCCTATGAGCCTGCTCTGTAATTCAACAAGATTCTAGCTGATCTTCTTCCTCAGCTCCACCTTCCCCAACTATCCCCATATCCCTTAATTTCCTTAGTTGACAAAAAATATCGACCTTTGTCTTGAATATACTCAATGAATGAGCATCCACAGCTGTCTGGGGTAGAGAACTCCATAGAATCACACCACTTTGAGTGAAGCAATTTCTCTTCATCTCAATCCTAAATGGCCGACCCCTTATTCTGAGTCTCTGACACTGTTTTCTAGATTCCCCAACCAGATAAACATTTTCTCAGCATTACCACTGTCAAGCCCCTTAAGAATTTTATATGCTTCAATTTAATCACGCCTGATTCTTCTAAATTCTAGGGACTATAAGTGTTTTCTACTCAATCTCTCCTCCAAGGTCAATCCCCTCATCGCAGGCAATAGTCGCGTGACCTTTGTTGCTCTCTCTCTCAGGCAAACTTCTCTTTCCTTAGGTAAGGAAACCAGAACAATAAACATTACTCCAGATGCAGCCTCACCAATGCCTTGTATAAGGGCAGTAAGACTCCTTTATTCTTATACTTGAATCACTTTGTAACAAAAGCTAAAATACCATTTGCTCTCTTAATTGCTTGCTGTGCCTGCACGTTATCTTTCATTTACAAGGACGCCTAGGTCCCTCTGAATGCAAACATTTCCCAGTCTCTCATCATTCAAAAAATATTTTGTTTTTTTTGTTTTTCATACCAAAGTGGATAACTTCACACTTCCCCCCCATTTGCCATATTCTTGCCAACTCAATCAACCTGTCTATGTCTTGCTGCAGCCTCTTTGCGTCCTCCTCATAAGGTGCTTTCCCACCTAACTTTGTATCATCAGCAAACTTGGATACATTACACACTGTCCCTTCATCTAAGTTATTAATATAGAATGTAAAAAGCTAAGCCCCAAGCACTGATGCTTGCAGTACCCCGCTAGTTACAGCCTGCGAACCTGGAAAAGTCCTGTTTATGCCTACTTTCTGTTTTCTGTCTATTACCCAGTCCTCAATGCATGGTAATATATCACTCCCAATCCCATGAGTCCTAATTTTGTGTAATTGGGTGGCAGCTCATCAAAAGCTTTTTGAAAATCCAAATATACTAAATCCACTGGTTCCCCCTTATCCATCCTATTAGTTACACCTTCAAAAAACTCTAACAGATTTGGCAAACGCAATTTCTCTTTCATAAAACCATGTTGACTCTGCCTAATCATATTATGATTTTCTATGGCCCCTGTTACCACGTCCGTAATAATAGATTCTAGCATTTTGACTACTACTGATGACAAGCTAACTGGTCTATAGTTCCCCGTTGTTTACTCTTCCTCCTTTCTTAAATAGCGGGATTATGTTTCCTGCCTTCCAATCCTTGGGGACGGTTCTAGAATCTAGAGAATTTTGGAACATTACTTTCAGTGCATCCACTATCTCTGCAGCTACCACTTTTAAAACCCTAGGATGCAGGTCGTCAGGTCCAGGGTTTTTTTCACCACTTAGTCCCATTAATTTAACCAGTACTATGCCTTTACTTATAGTGATCTCTTTAAGGTCCTCATTTTCTCTAGACCGTTCGTTCCTCATTGCTTATGGAATTTTTATATTTCTGCTACAGTGAAGACAGATGTAAGGTATTTGCTTAATGTCTCTGCCATTTCCTTATTGTCCATTATAAGTTATCCTGTCTCTGCCTCTAATGGGCTCAAGTTTACTTTCTCTAATCTCTTCCTATTTACATTCCTATAGAAACATTTACTATCTGTGTTTATGTCTCTTTCTATTTTACTCCTTATCAGTTTATTGATCCTCCTTTGCTGAATTATAAAATACTCACAATAATCAGGCTTACTACTTTTTTGGCAAAATTATAAGCCTCTTCCTGTGATTTAACAGTATCTTTAATTTCTCTTGTTAGCCACGGTTGGTCCACTTTTCCTGTGGGGTTTTGTGCCTTAAAGGAATGTAGATATTGTTGTAAATTATGTATTAATTCTTTAATTGCTAAACATTACTTGCCACCCGTCATATATTTTAATGTAGTTTCCCAATATACCTTAGCCAACTCGCCGCTCATACCACCCTAGTTTGCTTTGTTTAGATTTAAGACCATAGTCTCAGACTTAATTAAATCACTTACTATGTCAATATAAAATTCTATCATATTATGGTCACTCTTTCTTAAGGCCCCATTAATAAAAATGTTATAATTAACCCTTTCTCATTGCATAATTCTAGATCTAAAATAGTCTGTTCCCTAGTTGGTTCCTCAACATACTGATCCAGAAAACTGTCTTGTGTATCGTCCTCCACACTATTGCTGCAAATTTGGTTTGCTGAGTCTTTATGTGGATTAAAGTCCCCCATGATTACGGTACTACCCGTGTTACATGCACCTCTAATTTCATGATTTATACTCTGCGCTACATTACAACTACTACTTGGGGGCCTATAAACAACTCCCACCAATGCCTTCTTCCGCTTGCTGTTTCTTAGCTCCACATAACCTGATTCTAGTTCTTGATTTTCTGAGCCAAGATTCCAACATTGATCATTTAGCAACCACGTCTCCATAATGGCTGTTGGGTCAATCCTATTGATTTGTACCTGCCCTTTTAATTCATCTGTTTTGTTGTGAAGGCTTTGCGTATTCATATATAGTGCCTTTAGCTTTGACTTTTTTGTATTTTTCCCTGATGGCACCTTAGTCACTGATGCACTTTGTTACTTTCTCTGTCCCATTCTGACCCACTCTGCTTATTTTTTTTCCCAACTCGCTGCCCTGTTCTAGACCTCTGACATTTACCTTGCTGCTTTGAAATTTACTCTTTCCTGACTCCTCCCACCCGCCCCACTTATTGCATAGAATGTACAGCACAGAAAGAGGTCATTCGGCCCAAGCAATGCATGCCAGTGTTTATGCTCCACTCGAGCTTTCTCTTTTCCTTCCTCATCTAACTGTTTCAGCATATCCCACAACACAGTTCTCCCTAGTATAATTGTCTACACTTCTCCCTATAATAATCTACTATGTGCCTCAAGTACTCCCTGTGATAGCGAGTTCCTTACTCTCACCACTCTCTGTGTAAGGAAGCTACTTCTGAAAAACGTATTTGAATTCTTGGAGACTAGCTTATGTTGATGGCCTCTAGTTTTTCTCTTCCCTACAAGTGGAAAAACTCTCTCTGTGTCTACTTATCAAAACCATTCATAATTTCAAATACCTCAATAAATAACCCCCATTCTTCTCTATTAAATTGAAAAGAGGTCAAGCTTGTTCAGCCTTTTCTGATAAGTATTCTTCGCATTTCTGGTATCAAACTTGGAAGGTTTTTCCATTCTCCAATGCCTCTATATATTTTCTTTTACAATATGAAGACAAAAGCTGTACACCATTCCACGGAATTTGTGGTCATCAGTGAAAACATTCCCTGAAGGCCCGAATTATGCTTCACACAACGATCGTGTGATCCCTCCGTCGAGTACTTCGAGGTTTCCGATCTGCAATAAAATGCAACCGATGTTAATGGGGATTCCCTTGTGCGAACAATGTGACATCAACAGGCTGTCTAAGCAACCAATCAGGAGGCAGAATTCCCACAGACAGCGAAAAAGGAAGTGAGTCAGCCCTTAAAATTGTAAAATTTATAAAATTTTAAATAGCTAAGCAATGATTGGGTCTCTCACATGGAGAAAAGGCAAACCGGAAATAAAGATGGACAAAGTTGCAGCATTACGGGGATAGAGCGGGAGAATGGGACTGACTCAATTGCTCTGCAGGGATCCTGCACGGACTCGATGGGCCAAATGGCCTCCTTATGTGCCGTTATGGCTCTATGAACTTTATAAAAATTTAAAACTTTTTTTGAAAAGTTTCTTAAAATGTTTAATTTGATTAAAATGGAGAAATTTCAAAATGCACAATACTAAAATTAGTTTTCCAGGCACTTAACATTTGTTTAGAAGTAAGAAGGCTGTTGAAACTCGAATTAAATTAAGTCCTTTCTTTTTAAAATTATGCGGTATTTAACAGCGTACTTACTGCAAAAGAGCCGAACTTTTTGTAAGTTTCAATGATTTGGCTGATTACAGGAGTTGCTGGCTCATTGTAGAGCAAGGGCACGGCACAGCCTGTGTCGGAGCTTTCAGTGAAAGACCGCGACTTCAGGATTTCTGCTGACTACGTGGAAAAACTCTCTAAGTGACTACTCTATCAAAACCTTTCATTTTCCAGAATGGAATGACAGCTGTTTCTGTAAGGGGGCGGATATAATCAATACTTCCGGGGACTGCAACAAATTACAAGAAGACAAATGCCCTGAATTGGCTGTCGGCAGTGCAGCTAAAGGCTACGCCACCGACATCCGAATGAAATCCACTCTTTCCTCGTGAAAACCCCGTTCGAGAAACAGCTTTCAAACGCTGCAGCGTTGTGCACAGCATACTGGCCCAGGGATACCAGGAGCAGACCGTTGGGGAGTATGCGTACCTGAGCTCATAGCGAGTGGTGCGGCTTTCACTTCCTGACTCTTTTCAATGAGGAAACAGAGGACATTGCTAGTTCGCCCGCAACTGATTTTACATACTTAGCAACCAGAAATTCTATTTTATTAATAAATTACGATCATTTCAATAGCATTTAATTCACAAACCAAGCAAAGATGGTGACATAAAAAGGCCCTGTTTTCAACCTCGAGACAATTAAAGATTCTTTCAAAGTTTTTATTGCTCAGACCCGAAACAGATCCTCACTGTAGCTTAAACTAATACAATTTTCTCACCCGCTCGCTTTAAGCTGTGCAAAGCATATGCCAGTCACAACTTAACAAAACTTGACAGGTCGCAAGGTCAAGATTTAGCGCATTTGCAAGCGCATGTGGATATCCAGAACTGGCTGTCAATTTCAAAGTTGGTATGATGGCTTATTCTCAGAATGTACCGTCATACCGACCGCGAATTCAGGGCCATTAACAAACTTGCAGAATGGGGATGTAGTTGTTAACATGTATAAGTGTGAGGGATTACCCTTTGATAAGAGGAATCTGGAGAGCACATATTACTTGTAAAGTAAGATTCTAAATGGAGTCGAGGAGCAAAGGGATTACAAATTGCACAAGTCATTGAAAATTGCGAGGCAGATCAATATGGCCATAACAAAAGCAAACCAAGCACTAGGGTTTACTTCTAGAGCGATAGAATTGAAATGTAGAGAAGTTGCACTAAACTTGTATTGAAACTTGATTAAACTGCACTTGGCGTGTTGGCCGGGAATTTGCATTTTATTTCTGCGAATCGATTTAACTTATTTGATTATATTAGTAATGAGAGCCAGGGGACGTTTACTCATAATCTTCAATTCCTCTCTGAACTTGCATTGGGACATTGCATAAATAAACGTGTTTGTACAGAAACTTAGACACCTCAGCATATACCTGGATTTTTCCGCAATGGTGAAAGAGTTGTTTTAATTTGCTTCTAAAAATTGAGTATTTGTAAATTGCACACATAAGAAAACTATGAAATTTACCATCCATAACAGTATAAAACTGCCAGATATAGCGAGCAGTAAAATGATGGATTTCCTTCGGTTCCCCATCTCTGGATCAGTGTGATTCTGAAACTTGTTGTTGCCTCAGAAACCGCCCCTCACTCTATTGGCCAGTACAATGTGCCTGATGGACAGGGCATTGAGCAGCACGATCAACACAAATGGTGCAAATGGGCTTAAAATGTTTTCCAACCGCAAAAATACAATCCACATGTGTAAGGTGTAGAAGGTTGATTTTGCATAACAGGCCCATGGTACGTTGTCAATTATTTCCATAGGATCATATATAAAGTAGAATGGAATATTTTCGAAAACACTTAAGGAACACACCACAGCTATCGCCACAGACGCAGTTTATTTGGTGAAATATTTTGTGCATAACGTTTGTTAACAAATAGTGACAAATCGATCAAAGGTGAAAGCCACAGTTAGCTAGACAGAGCAATCAATGGAAACAAAAAGCAGGGCAAGATTTAGACTGCAAATACGAGTATAGCTCAGGAATAAATATGGGAAATAAGCTTCTTTAATCACTTTAAGATTTACTTCAAATATCAGGACCATTAGATCAGCCGCTGACATGGCCACCAGGTAACGGGAGATGCATTTGGAAAGATCGCATTTTCCATGGGGGAGAACGACGATTGTTACCAAATTAGCTGCAGAAAAGGCGAACTTAAATTACGGGCTCTCCGTACTCTGAGAGGATGATCAGTCGAAAGTTATTTGTATGAAATTCATGGAATGATTTCTCTCTTAATCGCAAACTAATGGACCAGATTAATAATTCTGAACAGATACATTTCTTTATGGATGCATGTCGCTAACATATTCTGAGTTACTGCGAAATAAAAAAATGCTGCAGTGAATGATATGGTTGGGTTTTCAACTTTCCACCGGGCCAGAAATGGGCTTTTGCGACAGACGGCCATAATTTTACTCCACCTGATTTCCATTTCTATTCACTTCAACAGAAAAGAATGTCCAGCCATGTACAATAATGGCGTTCGAATTGTTTAACCCTGTCCCTCCATACACATCGTAGGGAAATTTCCAACTGTCTTTCCTGGCGTTAACAGGCGTTGTGGATCCACTAACAGACAGTAGCGGGCAGGCGAAGCCGAACGCCAGTTTTAAACCAATCTTCAGATTTAAAATGAACTCCAGTACCTTCGCATTTCAAATATCCTCAATAATCATGCAATGAAGGCTTCAGTGTGATAACACGATCCTGACTGCAATATTATATGGTTCCTTTTACATCAATGAAGCAGGCTAAATGATGAGCGATACGTGGGGTCGGAGCATGGGAAAGGGGGGACTTCAAGATGTATTAGTTAGTATTATAAACGTGGAAGCTGGTATGCCTTAGATTTCAAAGTGGATTTGAAATGTACTTTATTAATAATGTGTAATAGCAAGCGGGGCTCTGGAAAGAAAGAATGTGCTTTGCAAACAAGAGCAGTATCGTATAGGGTGGTAATTATTGTCACTCACTTGATGACATAAAAACGGTTCTTTGGAGTCGAATCTGAGCCGAATAATGTAAAAAGCAATCATTCTTGTCTCAGATCCAAATCTCTGTCAGGAGTGTAATCTTAAGCTTTGTACACTGTTTATTGTACAAGCATAGCATTGGAAATCCCTGTGAATTTACAGACATCCTATATAATTAGCAGAGCTCAATTTATCTTTTTCCTGTTTTGTGCTTGATGTGGGACACATAATTTCTCTTTCCTGCAGTTTTCTAGAAAAACAAACTGTTTTTAAATAAATCTACCAACAAATAGGTTAACGTCTATTGTTGAGTTGAAATATTTAACGCTTGGGTTTACAAACGGGAAGAAAGGACCAGCAGCAAAGAGGATAGATTTCACCTTTACCACTAGGATGATAATGTGAACAACGGGCGACCTGCCCATTGTAAACCCCGCCCGACATTCATCACATTGTTGAAGGTGGAAATGAGCCCTGCATCAGGTGTTTAGTGTCTGCAGGAACGCTATTCAATTACTGGGGAGGATTCTGCCAATCTCCTGTTGTAAGTTCAAACCTTTACACCACTTCTCCCAGATTACAAAGATGGTTGGTCGATGTTGTGGTGGGAAATTGGCAGAAGGAACGTGGAAAATCTATTGCAGTCACTTTACTTCTACCATGCATAGGAAACTTGGGATATTTTGCAGTCTTTAACACCTGGGTTTTAAACATCGGCCGAGTTTGTGGCAGGAAATTGGTCTTGGGCCGTGGAATAAAACTGGCGAAATTGAATTGGCAGACAATTTTACACAAACAACATTTCCATTGATTTCCTCTGCAACACTCTACGCTCCACCATGTTGACTCCAAAATTAAAATCCAAACTTTATACCAAAGTCTGTAGTTATGGTATAAATACACGCAACATTACTAATAGCACCGAAAACTGGTTCTGCAGACATGAAATCCCAGATGAGGCTCGGCTTTCAACCTTGTTTACACGCTGTTGGCCAGCTGCTTGCGCCAGATGCACACCCGGAGCAGCTTCCGGTTGGTAAGGCGGGACTCAGTCAACTCCGATGCTAACCTGGTAGCTGGTTAGGTCTGCGGGTCGGATGCCATTCCAGGGAGGCTACAATACGCCAGGAGTGAGCCAGATTGTACTTGTGGGCGCCGAAGAATCTCTTGTTTATCCTGGGTTCGCAAAAATATAAAATAAATTTTCCTTTGCATTTTCTTGAGCAGCCTCCGGGAATCCCTTTAAGAATTGGTGGTTCGGCTAGTAGATCCATTACTAATACTTGGACTAGACACAGAAATACAAGACTCTCTATCAATGCCGAGAAATCCGCACTACATTCCTGAAATGAAATAGTCGGAGTAAATTGTGCTTCCTCTCAGGATGTTATAAAAACAGCAGAACAGAGACTTAGAGACATTTGAGTTATTTCTTTGACGCCAGTAACCAGTATCAGCAAATCAAACACATCAAAACAAACGAATAATATCATTACACCGGCAGCTGGAACAGTGACACAGGGAAGCACTGTTAAAGACGAGTATTAACTAATTAGAAGCAGCAACTATTGCAAGCATATGGTAGTAAATATTTTCTATCTGCATGATTACCAGCTGTCCCATATTTGAGAGAAGCGACGTTGCCTGTAACTGTTATTGTGGTGGACAGGCAGATGTTTGTTCTCAAAATAAGGTCTTATTTATACCTCAGAGAAGCCTCAGATGACATATGAGCATTACATATTGATTGGTATTAGTTACAGTAATTTGAACAAACAGATTAAGGCGAGTCATACTCACTGCTACTGATCAGAGATACTTAGCAATGATTTTGCCGGTTGAAGAGAATTGAGTCCAGGATATTATTGTCATCATACATTCCAAACAAACTATTTCGACATCTCCTTTTCCGCAGTCATGGTGCAAGTCTCCTGAAGCTGATAATATTTATTTATAGATTCATGCGAGTTATTTGATGGAACAAATGCACATGTCTGTGATGGATTAGCCTTCTTTAGATATTAGTTATATGAACAATTTTCCTTATCGTTTTTAATGTATATACATATATCATTTATATTAAAATGGATTAATGCTACATGTAATATCGAAGAACATTCAGATACACACCGAATGTGATAGTCAGTTGTATACAGCCGAGCATCCACATGATATGTAGAAATGTTAGATTTTTGGAAGTATTAACATACCTTGCATGGAGGTAAAGAGGGATTAATAGTTAGATGGCCAGTTTGACCATTTGAAAGCCAGTTGAGTAAACATAAGTAATAAGAACGTAAGGCATAAGAGCAGGAGCAGGCCATACGGCCCCTCGAGACTGCTCTGCAATTCAATAAGTTCATGGCTGATAATCAACCTGCGCTCGACTGTCTCGCCCGACCTCCATACCCATTGATTCCCCTAGAGTCCAAAAATCTATCTATCTCAGCCATGAATATACTCAAAGACTCATCATTCACAGCCATCGGGCCACAGCATTCCAAGATTCACATAACTCTGAGATAAGAAATTCCTCCTCATGTTAGTCTTAAATTGCCTACTCCTTATCCTGAGACTATGCCCCTAGTTGTACACACTCCAGCCAGGGGAACCAACGTCTCAGCATCTACCCTGTCAGTTCCCTTCTGAATCTTTTCTATTTGACTGAAGTACCTCTCATTCTTCTAAACTCCAGAGAGTATAGGCCCATTCTACACAATTTCTCCCTTGATGGATGGGCGTCCACTTCAAATATTCTCATCTACGAAGCAGCTTCAACCTTTTTTTCCATATAACTTAAAAGACACAATATAAATGGAAAATGTTGTGTTGCCACTCATTTATTGCATTGAAATTCCAGCAACCCAATCAATAATTGAGTGCAGTTTCTAATGTACGATAAATCAAGACAAAATGTTCTCACCTCGTAAGCAACATGGTCAACAAACCAGTGATGTTATAATAAAGGAGACCATCCTTGCATTTCTGGTTTTCAACATCACAGTTCAAACACCAGCGATTCAGGAAGGAAGAATAATTAATAAGACAGAACTTGCTTTCAATGCAGATTTACCCATTTAACATAACCTCCAGTGAAGTTCCGGTACAGAAAAAAATACTAAGGACTTGGAAGCTGAAGGTAAGGGAGATTCTTGCAAGAGTTGTTTCACATCATGCATAAAAATTCCAACCTGTAATCAATTTTTAAAACCAATGAACTTATGTAAATTTACATCGGAAAACACAAGTGAGTATAAGCCAGCAGGATTGCAGAGACCATGCACAGCCGATTCCACTATGGATCCTTACTCCACGCATTTAATATCCTGAGGGGAACGTATACATTAAAATAAGCTGTTCATGCAAAGTGTAAATATTCTGTGAATACTGAAAATATGAAGTAATTGCTTTTAAAATGTCCTGGCTGAATTACCACGCACATTTCAAGAACCCCTGGCATGGATCCTTTCCAGCAGCTTTCCTCTTCGGAATGGAAATCAGTCCGAGTTGGGCGGCAACTATGAAAATCTCAAAAGTAAAAAATTATTTCACAGCAGTAAATCGTCGTGCTGCCATAACGCCCTCTGCCACCAGAGAGTGCTTTACTAACCATGGCTAACTGAGGGTCTCCTCTGGCCGAAACGTGGTACTACAGCAATGCTGCACGTTCCTTGTTGGGATAATTTCCTCTTATAATTGCATTGATCAAAGGATGGGTGCAGGTGAAGAAAGCTCTTTGCACCATTTTCTTTCTTTGCTTCAAAATCTGAACATTAATTTCTTCCCAATACATCATCTAGATGTGTCTTAATTAAGCCCAGTGTCATATCTTCAATCACCCTCGATGGCAACCCATCCCAGATGCTGGTGATACCGCCGCCTAAACTTGCATTTCACAAGCTAGAATATTTCAAAGGTTTACATTAAACTCCTTATCCACTTCAAATATTTACATTCTCTGTACTATTCAGCGTCTTGTATGTTAACACACTTGTATATTAACCCACATAGTTCCCACATCCTCTCCCCCTCCCACCGCCCCTGAGCTCTTTGTCCTGGAAGATGAAAAATGACCCTGAATGAATTAAAACCAACACTTTGAAAGGCAATGTCCTCAGTCCAAATCATCACCACGCTGTGACCTTTGAAATTTGCCAAAGCCTGCAAATCATGTCTGTAATTCGTAACTCCAGTGAATCGCCGCCTGCACCAACATTTTTCCAACAAAGGTTCTTTCTTAACTCGGTGAAGTCATGTTTATGTCACAGAACTAATCTCGATAATCTGCTTCATCCAACACTCAAGCAGTCCAGAAAACCATGGTCCCCTCTTCCAAAAAATAAAAAATGATAATCCATTGTCGCTCTTCTTGTGAGCACAAGAGTTTAATGCGTTATGTAACGATTCCTTCTGTCACTGTGAGGAAATATCCACTCAAAGTAAGAAATGTTAAAGAAAATAATTCTCCAAATCTGGTTACTTTCAGCAATGCAAAATTGTTGCACAGTGAATTGAAAACAGCGATCAGCAAAAAGAGTTAATGTATTTCCCTTTAAAAGAAAACAGGCCGAAACATTATCAGTGTCACAGAATCACAGAAACCCCACAGTGCAGATAGAGGCCATTTCGGCCTATCGAGCCTACACCGACACATATCCCACCCACTCCCCGTAACCCCACGTATTTAATCCCCCTAACACTAAGGGTCAATTTTTGTCATAGCCAATCAACCTAACCCGCACATCTTTGGACTGTGGGAGGAAACCGGAGCACCCGAAGGAAACCCACGCAAACACGGGGAGAATGTGCAAACTCCACACAGACAGTCACCTGAGGCTGGATTCGAACCCAGGTCCCTGGCGCTGTGAGGCAACAGTGCTAACCACTATGCCACCGTGCATCACACACATTGAATCACACACATAATCACAGCGGTCAAGTAAATTTTAAAAAACTTTGCTAACTGAAAAAGAACCAAATTTCGTGTTATTTTTTTCAATATCGTTGTACGTTTATGATGGCAAAAACATTCTACCAAATGTTTCTCATCCTTAGAATTGAAAATCTGTTAAAACAGCAGAAATAGTTTGTAACATAACTATTAACTCTAAACATTCTATGAAACAATTCTGCAGTACAATCTAATTGCAAGATCTCTCCAGATTGCTGCCACAAGATAGCAGTAGATCCAATAATCATTTATTTTTTTTCTTTCGGTCCCTTTTTCTGAACACAGTCAATCAGAAGTTCAAACTGCATTGTCAGTTTGTTAATAGCCATCACATTCCAGTACAATCAAGATGATTAATCAGCAGAATCACCTTAAATGTCCACATTGTTAGAGATATCAATGCACATCAATTACAATCACATTAACTACTTATCCACTTCAAATATATAAGCCTGTAAGAACTTCAAAACCTGTCCATTTTTTACATGTGTTAGGCTCATGTCTGGAATTGGGGACCACCACATAATTTATAATCACCAGAATTTCACCGTGGCCACAATAAAAGTTCGGTTTTCACAATTACGTAGGTTAGTTATCCTCAATAATTCTATTTTAGTTGAGAAAAATGTTTTAAACTAAAATAAAAATTATCAAAATAGCACGTGCTGTGAATTATGAATGACGCATATGACACATGTACCATCTTTGATTCCCTGGAGGGGAAACACATAATATGTCCGGATTGCAACAAGTGGTAATTGATCCATCAGTCTCAACTCAATTAATTCAGTTACGCACCACACCAGATTTTCGTGTTCAATGAAGCCAATGGAAAGTGAAGCCGGGCTGGTTGTATAAAGAGCGGCCGATCAGCTATCGGCTGGTTTACACCCCTTCAAAGCTAAATTTCAACCATTTATCTCTCTTTCTCATTCTGTAACTTGTCATTGTATAAACAGATCAAGGATGCATTGGGGGTAATTGTCATCTTCACTGCCAGGGCGGTATCATAAACCGGCTCCATGTGTATTATATGGTTAACATGCTCGTATGTTAATCACTTCAAAGTTGTAATTCAGTATTTATATTTTTGTAATAATTACCTCGCAGTAATAACTCGCATGAGCACATTTGGTATGTCAAGACATCTCGGACAGATGTTGCAATCACTGCCCGGGCATCAGACTGTCAGTCTGGACCTGCTGCCCCTTCTCGAATCCAACTGGAAATGCATTTCCATTAAAATTAACGGGATATTTTTGTACTCAATTTACACCTAATGAATGTGCCTCTTGCAGGATTTTATGCTAATTTTATTCCTAAACTAAAGATTGCATGTGTGATTTCCTTCTTATTTTACGCTTAATTAATGCATCTCCTGCATGCTTTTGTACTGATTATACTCCTACAGTAAACATCATCTGTATGATATTTCACTGATTGCACACCTACAGAACGCAATCCCTGAATGATCGAATACCGATTGTACACCTACAGAAATAAATGCTGCATAATCTTATACTGATTGCTCACCTTCGGAATTCGTGACGTATGACTATGTACTGCTAATATATCTAGAGAAAGCAACCTCTGAATGATCTTATACTCATTGAACGCCTACAGGAAGCAGCCCCTGTATGATCTCATAATGTCTCTGCACCTACTGAAAGCAGTCTGTATGATGTTGCGCAAATTATACACCTACAGATATCACCCCCTGTAAAATATTATACAGATTGGACCGCTATTGAATGCACAACCTATAATATTCTGTACTGCTTTTATACCTAGAAGTTTACTACCTGTGTGAGTCTGTAATTATATTTTAACTAATGAATCCAATCCTGATGTGACTTTGTGCCGATTTTACCTTTCAATTTTACTCAGTGTAGGAGCAAAAAGGCATAACGTGATGTGACATTTTAATTTGGGGAAAGTCCATTTCATCGCCACATTTTTAAGTTTTATGGTTAACTTAATGTTCTCTTTTTTCCCAAGTCAACGTCAGGCAGACACCAGAATTGATAAAGGAAACACTTCTGTATTGTACACTAGAAAAATAGACATTTAAGTTAAACAACATCTTCGGTTCGTGCACGATTTAGAATTGCTTTAACAAGAACAATAAAACAAAAGCTTCTGAATGCCCAACAAATATAACGTACACCAAACATACACCAAACCGTTAACACATGTGTGTACTCGTGGTTGGCTCAGGCTTGTCGAGAATATTCTTTGAATATCTTGATAGATTCAGTTGTAGTGTTGAAAAGCTTTCACTTGTAGTCCGTTCAGCCTTCTCTGAAGCAACATGTAAGTCTCCATCAAGGCAAGAAGCTGCGAGGTAGAGAGCAGTCATGAAGCTAGGTGAGGTAACCCCGTCGGGAAATGAAACGTGAGATGGAGCAGTGAAGCGGTGGCGCAGTGACTTAAGAACTTCCGCTTTCAATGTCTCCTTAATCTTGAACCACGCTTCCAGGGTGGTGCTTGTCAAACAACGGTTTCTTCAAGTAAAACAACAAATTGATTGAGAGTTCGTTTGTTTTCTCTTAGTGTCTCTGATGTAATGAAATTATGTGGACAGATTTTCAGCCGATCTCCAGCCAAACCAGATATAGGTCTTGATGCTATGGTTAAGTTGCTATGGTGATCTGTTCTTCTCTGTGTGGTCTTTAACGTCGTGTAATTTAACAAGCCCTTTAATACTAATTTAACAAGCCCTTTCCCTGCAGCCGACTGGAGCCGATGTGACATCAAAACTTAATTCATCAGATGCATTTTTACTTCACTATCCCATCGTCAGAGCATTGCCACTTATAGAAATTTGAGTTTGTCAAAGATACCATATTGCATTCGCTGACACCAGCCACTTCTGGTAGTGGTTTATATTAATGGTAACATGTCGCACTGCCCCATATCTGCTTGTACAAATAGCGTGACCTGGGGTGTAACAATAGTATCCCTTTGAGACATGCAGCATATATTCGCATCTCCCTTATGTGAATTTCTTCCATTTCCCCAAAGGCAACCCGAAGAAGCAATTGGCGAGACGAGACTTGCACTGGATGTTAAACTGCTTTATTTCCCATTGGGTGAAAATGCAGAGCAACCAGTCATGCTTGCATTTACATATTTATTTCAACATTAATTTGCTAGGATGGTCGAGTGACAGGGAAAGATCAATTTTTGACCTACACTGATAATCAGATGTCCAGTGATTATAAACAATTATCTCTCAATTTAGGAGCGACAGGAAAATAGCAAAAGGAGTAGGTCACTCAGCACCTCGGGCTTGTTCCGCCATTCAATTAGAGAATGGTTGAATTGTGTTTGAACTGTATCTAGCCGCCTTAGTTCCATAGCTCTTAATACCCTTACCTAACAAAACACTACCCATCTTAGGTTTGAAATGAACCCCATCCTCAACTGATTTTCTGGAGCGAGTTCTAGATATTCACTACCCTATTTGTTAAGAAGTGATTCCCGACATCATCCCTGAATGGTGTAACACTATTTTATGGATTACCCCTTTATTCTGGATTCTCCCACCAGCGGAAATTATTGATCTCTGTACTCATCAACATTGCTTCCAATTACTACTGATCCCTCGCCTTCATTTGGTCCATTTTCGACTTTTTAGTTCCCTTCCTCGACTTCTCCAGCTCTATTTATGGGGATAGGCTAATGATCAATATCATAAGCCTCGTGAATCCTAAAGCTAACTTCATTAAATATCCTTCCACCCCGTTTCCTATAAAGACTATATTCCATTCTCCAAGTTTCTCCGTTTTTGTTGCATCTGTTCTGAGGATGCCATTTTCCAAACGATTGGATTCGATATGTCTTCCTTTTTCTTCAACCGCGGATACCCTCCACTGGTTGGCAGAGCCCTCGACCGTGTCCAACCCATTTTCTACACTCCTGTTCTCACCCCCTCTCCTGCATTGGAGAATCACGATAGGCTTCCCCTTATCCTCACCTTCCACCTCATCCGCCACCACATTCACCACATTCTGGAATTTCCACCAGCTCAAGCATGGTGACACCATCGAACGCATCCACCCCTCCCCTTCCCTTTGAGCATCCTGAAAGAACCGCTCCCTCTGCGACACCGTGGTCCACCTCTCTATCACCCACAACACCCACTCCCCTTTGACAGCACCTTCCCGTTTAAGTGCAGGAGATGCCACACCTGTCCATTTACCTCCTCCATTTCCACCGTCCAGTGCCCCAAACATTACGTCCAGGTGAAAAATCAATTTATTTGTGTTTCTTTCAATTTAGTATAGTGTATTCGCTGCTCATGCTGCGGTCTCCTGTACATTTGAGAGACAAAACACAGATTGGGGGATCGTTTTGTGGAACAGCTCTATTCAGTCTGCCAGCATGACACTGAGCTTCTGTTCACTTGTCATTTTAATTCTCTACCTCACTCCAACTCTGATATCTCTCTCACCGGCCTCCTACGTTTGTTAATTAAGCTGAACAGAAGCTTGAGGAACAGCACCTCATCTATCGATGAGGCACTTTATAGTCTACCGGACTCAACAGTGAGTTCAACAATTTCAGATCGCAACTACTGATCCTATCGTTTTCGGACAATAACTGTTCACTATGCTTCTGCTGTGGTCATTTACAGCTCCTGTAGACCCATCTTTTATATATTTTCTTGTCACATTATCACCCCTTTTTTCTTGCATCATCATCCCTTTAGCCATTTAATCACTCCTGCCCTGCACACTATCACAAACATTTCCTTTTGTTCTTTCCTCCGCCCCCCACCCCCGGCTTTCCCTACCACTGTATTGCTTAAAACCTGGTACATGAGTAACTTGTCCAAGTTTGGATGAAAGTTTATCGATCGGAATCATTAACTCGGTTTCTCTCTCTACGGATGCTGCCTGACCTGCTGAGCCTTTACTATTTTTATTAAAGACATTTTACTGGCTGCTGTGCAAAAAGGCGAATTACTAAATTTAACCCCTAAGGTAAAATGTGATGCGGCAAAATATATTGTCTGTGTTTAGAAAACATTCTTGGCACAAAGCGAGGTGAGAAGGTGGAGTTCTGTACAGAAAATCAATTTTGACACAGGCTCCATAAATTATTTTAAAGGTTATGAGGAAGTAAACTAACAAGCAGAGGAATATTAAAGGTTTTTTTAAATGTCATCCTCCTTTACTGCTGATTCAATCCTCATTTTTTCCGTTCATTACCTCCAATTTCATCTTGCCTTTCCTCCTTCATTACCTGCTCCACTCTATTTCTCTCTCCCTTTCCTATCTGTCACCAGTTTGACTTCAGTCATCCTTTCTTCTGGTTAAAGTTAGTTTCTGTCTGTAATCTCTATTGTTCATTCCTTCACCCACGCCTTATATTGTCTGAGCAAGTGGACAAACCTGACAAGGCCGCATTTGCTGTCAATGATTTTTTGCACTGATAAGATAATGGTGGGCATGTTCCTAAAAAGCTCAAGTCCTTGTGGCGATGCTAATTCCACGATGATGATAGGTAGGGAATTCCAGGACATTAATCTATGTATAATGAAAGAAAGCTGACATATGTCCAAGTCATGACAGCGTGTGTCTTGGAGGGAGACTTGGAGGTTGAGAGTGGTCTGCACAGAGTTGTCTTAAAAGGACTGATCCTAAACAGAGTGGTAATGTTGGGAATTTGGCGAGGGCGGAAGTCTCTGTTAAGTACTGGCTAAGTACTAGCTGAAAAAGAGAAATATAATATAACATTTTGAATTTAACTTACAGCTTTAAAAATTGTAAGTAACAGAATCTGCCTGTCAGTGGCAGTTAACTGTCAATCAGCTGGAAGTATTTGTCTCGAATAGGTGCTCATTACAGGGAGCAGGAAGTGAGCTAGCATTTGTAACTTTGGTATGGCCTCAAGAAGTATAAAATGAATCAATATCTGCTGACGGACAGGTAAATATATAATTTAATCAAGCTATACCTTAAACTAGATCTACTAATTAGTTAAAAAAACTACACTTTAAGCTAAGTTTATTAAATTCTTAAAAGCTAATTAAATGAATAAAATAATGTTGTGTTGAATGGCACTGCAGGTGGTTTGCCGCACTTGCAGCATGTGGGAGATTGTGAAGAGCATCGCAATCCCAGAAGACCACGTCTGGAGCAAGCACCTGCATATCAAGGAACTTCAGCTCAGAGTTGTTGAGCTGCAATCTGAGGTGTTGATATTGCAGGGCATCATGAAGGGGGAGCGTTAACTAGACACTTCGATCCAGGAGGCATTTACACCCCTTAGGTAAGGTAGTGGTAAAGGTATGGATAGTGGTCAGGGACTGGACGGTGTGACTGCAAATCAGGCAGCTATGCGGACCCCAGGTGAAATGCTGGGGGAGCCAAAGCCTTTGCATTTATCGAACAGGTATGAGGTTCTTGCCGCCCTTGTGGATGAGGGCAGAGTCTGGGTGGATGAGCAAACTGATCGCACCATTGTACGCAAAGCCATTCAAGTGCGGGTGATGAATAGGAATGTTGAAGTGGTAGGGGACAATATAATCAGGGGGATAGATACTTATCACTGCAGCCACGAAAAAAAGTCCCGAATGCTGTGCTGCCTGGCAGAATTAAGGAAATCTGCGCGTGGCTGGGGAAAACTTTGGAGTGGAAAGGGTGGATTCAGTTGTCGTGATCCACATAGGAACCAGCAGCATAGGTAGAAAGAGGTATGAGGTTCTGCTGTGAGAATTTGAGGAAATAGGGTCCAAATTAAAGCGTAGAATCGCAAAGGTAATAACCTCCGGATTGTTACCTGAGCCACTTGCAAATTGTTTAAGGGACAAGCAGCTCAGAGTTTTAAATGTGTGGCACAAAGAATGATGTGAGAGGAACGTGTTTCGATTCATGGCGCACTGGCACCAGTACTGTGGAAAGAGGGAGCTATTCCGTTGGGACCAGTTCCAAATAAATCTTACTGGGACCAGTGTCCTGGCGAATCGAATAATTAGGGCTGTGGATAGGACTTCAGAAACCATATGGGGAGGGGTCAGGTGAGGGGAAATTAAGAAATCGAAAGAGAAAAGTCAAGTTAATCGAACAGTGTAGCAAACTGGGTAAAGTCAAGCAGGGTGCGACAGGAAGGGACAGAGAGTTGAATGGTAATAGTGAATCAGCAAATAAGGTAAAAGCAGCAAATAATGGTAACAATATAATATTAAACGTTCTTTATATGATGCATGACGCATTCCTAACAAGGTAGATGAATTAGTGGCACAAATCGAGATAAATGGTTTTGGTCTAACAGCCATTACATAGAGGTGGGAGCAAGGTGACTGAAGTTGGGAACTAAATATTCCAGGGCATTTGACGTTTCAAAAAGACACTCGGACTGGATAAGGAGGGGATAGCCCTGATAATAAAGGATGGGTTAAGGACAGTATTGAGAAAGGATCTTTGCTCGGAAGATCAGGAACAACAGTCAGTATGGGTGGTGATAAGAAATAACGAGCAGGAAGCACTGGAGGGAGTAGTTTGTAGGCCCCCTTACAGCAGCCATACAGTTGGTCAGAGTATTAAGCAACAAATGATATCAGTTTGGAAGAAAGACGATGCAATAATTGTGGGGGACTTTAATCTTCATACAGACTGGGCAAATCAAATTGTCAAATATAGTCTGGAGCACGAGTGCACGGGTTTGAGAATGAAACACGTAACTAAAAAAGTAGAGTCTAACACTTAAATAAAGCTAATTACAACGGCACGGGTGTAGAGTTGGCTAATGTAGATTGGGAAATTAGATTCAAATGTATGACATTAGATAAGCACTGGTAAATTTTAAAATAAATATTCAAAATTTTTAAACGAATATACATTCCATTGATAAATATTAACTCCACGGGAAAAGTGATATAGCCCAGGCTCATTCAAGAAGTTAAGGGTAGTATTATATTGAAAAATCATGCTTACAATGTTGCAAAGAATAGTAGTAAGCCTGAGGATTGGGAACACTTTAGAAATCAGCAAGGGCTGACCAAAAAATTGGTTAAAAGGGAGAAAATAAAATAAGAGAGTAAATGATCATGAAATATAAAAACAGATTGTAAGAGCTTCTAAACATATGTAACAAGGAAGAGAGTAGCAAAAGTAAGCATTGGTCGCTTAGAGGTTGAGACAGGAGAAATTATAATGGGGAATAAGTAAATGATGGAGACTTTACAGAAAAATTTAATAGAGTCATAGATAGAGCTATAGAGTAATGCAGCACAGAAAGAGGCCCTTTGGCCCATCCTGTCTGTGCTGGCCATCAAGCCCTATCTATTCTAATCCCATTTTCCAGCACTTGCTCCATAGCCTTGTATGCTATGGCGTTTCAAGTGCTCATCTAAATGCTCCTTGAATGTTGTGAGGGTTGTAGAATTTGCAAAATTAATATTGTACTATAAGGGTCCTCTGGCACAAGAGGCCTTGATTTCAAAAGACTGTTTTAAACGAAGCCCAGAAAAGGGGCATATAAAATGGCCGCCAGACCCCGTGACTAGCTTATTGGGACACTTTAAAATGGTTCCTGCAGTCCCCAGATAGCCTTTGCAGATTCAACCCAAAGTAAGTTCTGGAAACCGTTTCTGAGAAAACGAAAAGAGACTTTAACACATACATAAAGATTGGACACAAATCCAGTCAGATCGGCCTGTAGATAAAGGCCATCTACATGTTCACCCAGACAAAGGGGAACAGTTCCATATTCATAAAGAACGCATCAAGGATCCGATAAAGACATCAGGAAGACATTAAAATATTACCAGGTCATTCCAGACCAAAGATGGCCACCACCTGCCATCCCAAAAGCAGTTTAAATATAATAAATACCTCGCTGAGCCATAAGCCCACCAAAAGTTAAACAAAGACTAACCTTGAGTTGGCGGGAGATAAAGGCCTCATCTGAAATGTATAATTGGAGACACCCGGGGTAGGGAAAAAAAAGCTTCATCTTAGATATTGGGAAGAGAGAGGTTCCTTTTCTTCATCATCTTCATAGGACCTTCGGTAATAGCCGTTACCTTCGATAGCAGCTGGAGTTCAGAGAAGAAGATGGTTCGAGCCGGCGTTCCGCCCCGGGGTAAAACATCGGGAGATCATCGACCAACCCCGGGCCGTTGATGAAACGGGAGGTAGAAAAACTACTGAGGAAACCTATATGAAAGCCGGCTATGGGCTTCCAACCGTGGTCAAGCAGATGATCTCCGCCGACATCCAGGCCTGTCAGTGTCCAGCCTGTCCATGACCTTCACCTCGAGAGAGAGACAGAGGTGTGGCGCAACCTGCTGTGGCTCCACTGACCACGAGGAAAAAGGACGCCTGAGGGGATCATACCGCAGACCTGTTTCAAAACTCTATACTTTTCCAACTGGATTGGTGAGCATGTTTCTGGCCCTTCATAATCGGATCTAGATTGGGTAACGGGGGTGGTCACTTTGGGTATAATTAACATGAGTTGTTGTCCCTCGATGTTCCGTGTGTTTCCCCATTTCATAATGACTGTTGTAAGTTATAATATGCCTGTATCTATTTTAGCTAGCAGTGTATTGTTATAATTTGTCTTTCCCTCCCATGTACCCACTTATTTGCTTGCATTTGATTTGTTTTTCCATAGGCAATAAAATTCCATTTTGATTCATTAAACTTGGTCTACAAGAGTCTTCTCTGCATTGTAGTTCCTGCACCTAAGTCCAGTGTCTAGAATCTAAGGGGCGAGTGGGTCGTACCACACAAGGTTTTACTGCGCAAAAGAGAGAGAGAGAGGCCTCTGGCGAGAGAAACCTCTGCGATCTCAGAGAGAAAACCGCTTACATAAAATGGCGACAGCGACAGGACACTGGCAGCAGGATTGCAATATAGTAGACCCAGGTTTTAATGGTCGAAATGCAATTGATGAGAGGATAGCGGATTATGTCTTTGGTAAGGTAAGTCTCACTAAGCAGTGGATTTCCGATCTCTTACTGGATGGGCGTCCGGTAGACGCAGCCATCAGGTGGACAGAGAGCAAAGAGCAGAAGATGTCAGTGGAAAAGGCAGTGTGGCTGATGTGCTACAAGAAACAGGTCCAGATTTTTGACAGGGTTGTTGCTGCACAGGCAGCCAAGATCACTGCCCAGGCAGCAGAGAAAAAAGGAGAAGGCCATGGGTGGGGAAAAACTCATCACAGCGCTTCAGGCACTGAATCAGGAATGCCAAGTTGTAGCCAGCCAAAATCAGGTTAGAATAGAGTATCTGGAATGCAAGGTTGCTGAGATAAAGATCCATGAAGCGAGAATACGGGAGAAAAACGCCCGCCTCGCACAGCAGCTAAGAGCGCAGGAGGAGAGAGTAGTGGAAGTCAAGGCAGCTTACAAGCTATCCCTTGAACATGGGTTTGAGAGCGCAGACCATGGCTCCTGCCAAAAGACCATAGAGGACCTGAGAACGGCCCTGCTTAGGGCAAAAGGCATGGTATGCCTTGTAAGCCCAAAAGCAAGTCAGATTGACTTTTTGCAGGAATCCAAACATCCGGTTCCTTGCGAAGTAGTTGTGGCACCAGCCACTGAACCCTCAGCCCCGCCAATCTATAGCGAGGCTTGGCCCGAAAAGGGGGTGGTGGAAGTAAGGGTGGCCGAGATTGTACAGGAGGAGGAACAACCCCTGGTAGCACAGCTGGAGCCGGTGACAATGTGTCCGACTCGGCACCAGAGGTTCGGTCCCAACGCCGCAAAAGGCGATGCCAGACCCCACGTGTATCAGATCGTGGTACCCTATGCTGCCCCACAACTAAGATTCATGGTGAGCCACCTCCCAAGACTCACAGTAAAGGGAGATCCGTCAGTTCATTTCAGGGAGATGGAGGAGACTGCCGCCATCAATGATTGTGATGATCTTGAACAGGCGAAGATGCTGCTCTTCTCCTTGGATAGCACAATCCTTCAGTGCCTCTCAGATGAGAGTAAGAGGGGGTGGAAAGGGTATACGGATCTCAGGGATGATGTCTTGGAAGTTATGGGAGTGGACGATGGTAATCCATTCCAACGGGTGGAAGGGACTGTGCAGCTAGCTGGAGAACCCCCACGGGTTTTCACAGAAAGGCTGTGTACAGTGTATCGATGCAGTTGTCCGGGCATGCCTGAACGGGTTGTAATGAGAGCCAAACACCGGGTTCATTGGCTCCGTTGCTTGGTTGCTAACAGCTTGCCACAGATACGGGCCTTAGCCAGGTCCTGGTTTGACCCCCAAGTTCCCGGTGTCATGGAAGAAACGGTGCTCCGCCAGCTCACCGTAGCATACAAGAATTGGACAGGCCAGGAGACACCTCCCTCTCAGGGAAAAATGCATGAGGCAAAACCCACAGCCCGAAGTCAGAAGGAGTGGTGTCAGGAGGGTAATCGCCCTGCCCAAGCCAAGCTCAATTGCTACGGGTGTGGGAAGGATGGACATTGGCGCAAGGACTGTAAAAATCCGTGGAAGGATAATAAAGGGAAATCTGCCGCAGCCAAAACCCAAGCCCAGACCGCCGCCCCAGCACCAGCCCAAACCTAAGCTGCAGCTCCTGTCCCAGCTAAGGGAGCTAGTGCGGCTATCGATCCCGCTGCGATAGAATGAATTTTAGAGACAATGCAGTCCCTTATGATCGTGCAGGGGAAGATAGCCGTCACCACTGGTCTTGTTGTTCCTGAAACCCCGACTCCTGTGCCCAAGTGACTTGTGTGCGCTGCAATATGATGTATGGAGGCGACCGCTCGTGGAGATGGAGATGGAGGAGGTGAAAGGGATCTATTTGCTGGCTACGGGGGCATCATGCACCGTGATCTACACAGATGACCCTGCCACCTCACCTCTGTCCACCGGGGTTCCATATGGTCTGTCGGGCTTCACAGGCAAGGAAAAGGCTGGCGAATTTTCCGTTCCCCTCTCGGTTCATTTAGGACCACTGCGCACCAAGTGTAAGTGTATACTGATGAAGTGGGAGGTGGAGGGTGGAAAGCGGATCCTCGGGTCCGATTTCTTGGCAGAACACGGGATTCTCGTGGACCCAAGAAATCATTGTCTTTGGGGAGCGGGTAAGGGTAAACAGGGCGAAGTAATCGTCATCCCAGGGAAAGGAGAAAGAGGGACCCTGTTCACCGTGATGCCAAAAGACGGCTACGACCTCGAGCTCATGGTCGCAGGTGTCCCACAGGACCTGCAGGCATTCGTGTCAGACCACCTGACTACGTTTGCCACTCAAAAACACGATTGCGGGAGGGTCACCGGGTTTGAGGTCCAATTAGACGGAGACCCCATGGCCTGACCCCAAAAACAGTATAACTTCCCCCGGGAAGCAGAGCCCGACATAGAGAGAGCAATGTCTTCATTGGTGCAGCAGGGCGTGTTGAGACCGATAGTCACCCATGTAAACTCTCCATTGTGGCCGGGGAGGAAGCCGGACGATTCCTGGAGAGCCACGGTGGACTACAGAGTCCTCAATAGCAACATCCCAGCCTGCACACTGACGGTAGTAGCAGTTGTCGACCTGATAGGGAGTATTCCATCCTCCACGACCACGTTCACGGTGCTGGATATTTCCAACGGGTTTTGGTCCATCCCTTTAAGGAGGGAGGATCAGTACAAGTTTGCCTTTACCTTTAAAGGGCAACAGTGCACCTGGAACTGCTTGCCACAGGGTTTCCACAACAGCCCCAGCATTTTCCATTAATGCATGGCAGGGAGTTTAAAGGAGTTCAGCCAGCCCAATCAGCTAGTGCAGTAAGTGGACAACCTGCTCCTGTTCACAGATTCCAGAGAGGAGCATGGCCCACTATTGGCTGAGTTATTGGATCTGTTGGCAGGAAGGGTTTCAAGGTGAACCCGAAGAAGGCACGGATCGGCCAACAGGAAGTAAAATTCCTGGGTTTGACCATCCGCGCCGGTGAAAGAGCCATAGATAAGGCCAGACGGGAATCGGTACAAGATCTACCGATCCCCACCACCGTAACGGGTGTGAGGTCCTTTCTGGGACTGACTGGGTACTGCAGAGACATTACTGAGGACTATGCAGCCACAGCAGACCCGCTGCTCCGACTCCTACACAAGAGAGTGGAGTGGTCCTGGGATGAGTGTTGCCAGGCTGCATTTGAAAAATTCAAGAGGAACTTGCAGATTGCGCCAGCTCTGGGGGCCATAGATGGGGGGGACGAGTTATTCCTGGAGGTACCATCTAGCGGGGATAGCTTGAGAGCTGTACTGCTTCAAGAGCGACACGGCAAGCTGAGGCTGGTGGTTTATTCCTCCAGGGTGCTCACCGATGTGGAAAGGAGCTTTTCCAATTGCGAGCTGCATCTCTTGGCCACGCATTGGGCTGTGAAAAGGTCTCTGATCTTCACAGGCACCTCACCCATCACTCTCCTCACCCATCACACACCCACTCGGATGCTTCTGGATGGAAGGATTAAGGATGGGACAGTAAGCAGTGCATGCATTGTGCGCTGGACCCTCCTCCTTTCACAGATGGAGCTGAAGGTAAAGGGTCTCTGTGAGCCCAAGCTCGCGGTCAACATGGTATATCCCGGAACAGCCCATCAGTGTTCTGTAGTGGGGGTATGGGAAGTGAACGTAGGATTACGGGCCGGGATACATCCCACAGGCCGTGAGATCTAAGTAGACGGTTCCAGTACGGTATCCGCTGGCGAGCAACTCACGGGGTATGAAGTTTATGACCCCACGGCAGACATTGCCCTGGCGATTAAGCTCCCCAGCATTATGAGCGCCCAGCAGGCTGAACTCTCCGCGGTAGTGTACGTCATTACACACCCCGAAATCTTCCCCACCCCACACACGATTTGCTCGGACAGCATGTTCACATGCAACTAGTGTACGGAGTACCTAGCCATCTGGTCCCGCCGCCGATATACCTCTGTGGACGGGTGACCCTTAACCATAAAGCCCTTGTTTGAAAAGATCCTCGCTGCAGTGGGGGAGAAAGGGGAAGTCTTTATCCACATGGTGAAGGCCCATTCCTCCACGGAACCCCGCAACCAGGGCAACCAGCAAGCAGATGTACTAGCCAGAGAAGGAGCCCACACCGGGACTTTCTGGGATCCCTATGGGTCCAAACCCGTGGCAGTAATCCAGGGCAGGGATGGGACTCAGGCGGCCACAGGGTTAACACTGCCCCCAGACCTCAAGCCCGTCCAAACCCTGGATCCCGCCCTACAAGCAGTCCTCAGTGCCATTACTGAGGGCAAAAAATAAAGGGTCTGTATGGTACAGTAGCCATCTCCATCAAGGAAGGCATGCTGTTCCAAGGGGAACAGTGTGTTGTGCCGCAGCAGCACCGGAGGGAATTCCTTCAGCTGGCACATGAGGGTCCAGGAGCAGGACTACCCGGGCCTGAGGTCACCTGGCAATGGGTAGAACAGGCAGGATGGTGGCCGGGACTTTGGGGCGATGTCCGCGAGTTCTGCGCTAACTGTCTTGTGTGTGCTGCAAATAACCGAGACCCCCAGAAAAGGAAGGTGCCCATGGGGCACATCAGGAGAGTAGAGGGACCATGGCAGTCAATACAGGTCGACTACATCGGGCCCCTGCCCACCGCCCAGGGAGGCTATAATTATTGCCTTGTCCTGGTGGATGTGTTCACCAAGTGGGTAGAAGCCTTCCCACGTAGAACAGCCACAGCACTTAGCACTGCCAGGATCTTGGTCCGGGATGTGTTCTCGCCGTGGGGACTACCACGATTCGTGGAGTACGACCGAGGGAGTCATTTCACCGGCCAAGTGATGCAGAACACACTCATGCTCTTACGCATTGAAGGGAAGTGGCACGTGGCCCACAATCCTCAGTCATCCGGGATTGTGGAACGCATGAACCGCACCTTAAAAGAAAAGTTGAGGAAAGAGACGATGGGCTCGCCCCAGAAATGGGTGGAAGCCTTGCCTCTGGTCCTCATGGGGATCCGGGGTAGCCAGTCTAAAAGTACGGGGTACGCCCCGCACGAATTAATGACTGGGAGAGTAATGCCAACCCCCAACCATGTACTCACCCCGGTGCTCACTGAGGGTCAGCTCCGAGAGGTGAATCGGGACAAGTTTGCCCAGACCCTTTTGGAGTGCCTAAAACAGGTTTATGGGCAAACGGCTGGGAACATGGGAAAGCTGCATCATGGCAACCGACTGCTGCTCGAACCCCGTAAGACACAGGAGTGGGAAATTGGAGATCAGGTCATGGTGAGAAACTATGCCCGAATGGGGAGCTTAGAACCACTGTACATGGCGCCCTACAGCCTTGTAGACAAAGCCAGCCCCATGGTTTATACAGTGAAGCTGCCCCGGTGCACTAAATGGTTTCCCATCAATCAGTGCAAACTGTTTAAACCGGGTGCAAAGGAGCCAACAACTGAGGCCAGGTCTGAGGGTGAAAATCCTCAGCCTGAGGTGTGCAATAAGTCACAGACCACAAAGGCTGGAACTGCAGCTTGCCTGGAGGGAGAAACTGTCCTGCCCACCTAGGAGGTTTCCTCAATGGCCTGGGACTCGGACGAGGAGGAGCCCAAAGACCAAGGCCCTCCTCCTGATCCGAACGCCATCGGGGGGGAGCCCAAACATCAAGGCCCCACCCTCGACACGATTCTGGAGGAGGTGGAGTCGGAGGACGGAGGTCTCGCCCTCGACTCAAGCTGAGGGGAGGTAGAAATTGGGAGCAGAGATCCTCCAACTGTAGGGACAGGTGAGGAGGAGTCATCTACCACAGACCCAAATACCAAAGGGGCGGAGCCTGAGGGAAGGGAGCCGAAGCCAGCAGCCGTGGAAGTGCCACAGGCTGTGAGGGCTAAATTCCCAACCGAAGGTCTGCTCGCTAAGGAGGCCATGCCCAAATTAACTCTTCGCAGGTCGGCTCGAATGCCTCAGCCGGTAAAACCTTGGCCAAACTCCCCCGTTTTCAGTTAACGCCGGCTTGGGAAATCCCTGACAAAATGCAGTCTCCGAGTGACAACAAAAGGCTGCGGGGAATCCAAGCCACCGGTCAGTGCAGCCCCGCCACAAGGAGCGGCGAGCTGCAGTACAATCAGTGATTAGGTAAGCCGCCCGGGGACGGGCAGCGCTGTACATAAATTTAAGTTTAAGTTTAAGTTTAGTTAAGTTTAAGGTGTGTGTATATTAAAGTAATTAGTGTTGTAAGCAGTTTTGGAATCTGCCCAGTATGTGTGTTGTTTTGGATCGAGGTCAAAAGACACGATCATGCCTTCACCTAAGCCAGAATCTCTCGGGAGCCTGGCTATATCGTTTAATTTTGTTTCAGGAACCAGAGAGATGAGAGGAATTCTCGTTGCGTTCATGGTGATCGGGTGGAGCTGGGCCTATCGGGGCTGCACCAAGGACTCCACGATCTATGGGTGCTCGGGGAACACAGCCCCCATCGCAACCGATGGGTCGGGCGCGCGGGGTGTTGAGGAGACAGCCACCTATTTCCATGAAGGGAGGTGGCCAGGATGGCTGGGGTCGAACTCTATGGAATTCTCCAGCAAGTCCGGGTTTGCGTATCGAAAGACTTCCTTGATGTGCCCCCGAGTGAGGATCATTGCACCCAGAGTCAGCGTCACCGATGGTGGCGGCTGTGCAAGTTGAGCAGAACCATGAAGAACTCCATGGTCGAGTGGGAGAGACTGGGTAACAATACCCATTGGACTATTATGGGGACTCAAGGGGGGTCTGTGCCTGTTGGGACAAATGGTGTGAACCAGATGAGGGAATCTACATCTATATGTGGGGATCAGAAAGCGCCTGCCCCACAGGCGTCTCCATCTTTTTCCAAAGGCAGTGGCAAGATGCTGGGAAAGGAATGAGGTGGGAGATCAGCACACGGGCGTGTGGAGTCCCATACTCTCAGATCCCAGTAAATGCCACTGAGCTCATCACCCGCCCCCGCAAGCCCCTGCCCACGATTCCGGTAGCCAAAGCCTGCAAGGAAGGGTGCCCCACCACTACCAAGGTACCCGGGAACAGATTAGTGTTAGTACCCACAGGTCAGTTGCTGTACCAAAGGGTGCACTACGTGGTGGCCTCGGCGATTTTATACCTCACCGAGGTGTGATTGCCAGACTGGTGCCCCAAGGAAATCGAGCAATTGTACCAGGTCCTGTTAACATGCATGTTCAGACAGTTTTATGAATTCGACTTCGCTAATGTAGACAGAGCCGGATTGTACGCCACACCACATGAGGTCTTGGACAGGATAGGGAGACAAACAAGGGGTGCAGTAAATGATAGTTTCACAGTTTTTAACATAGGAACTTCCGTCATCAACACTCTGGATGACGTGGAGATACAGACCCAGATTAATGGTTTGAAAACACATTTATGAAAGATACTGACTGACGAGAATAAGGTTGTGGGTTCTGAGTTACATGAGGACCAGCCCATGACACTACACTTAAAGAAATTATTGCTGAGCTGGAGCAACATGCTAAAACGGTAAATGCTTTCATCAGGGAGGATCAGAATGCACCCGATCAGGCTGTGCAGAACAAAGCTTGCGTGCTGTATGGGGCCTGGTTACTGGGCGAGGGCCGCAGTAATCTGAAGGATCTAAAACAAGGTTTAGTCCCCTTCTGGATCAGCAACAAGCACCTCGCAGCCCTCCACACTTTTGAGAATGCATTAAGTCCGTGCCAGCTCAGACTAGTTTCAGAAGACTACCCAGTCCCAGTGGATTGTGGATGGTCTAATCACACCATCATGGGTATAGTGGTAAGAAAGCCGGTGATGGGAAAGACAGCTAAACCCGCCTCGTTATACAGGGTGGAGAACATTGGAGTCATTCAGTGGGGTGCACACATTCGCTACACAGAGGCCCCACCTTACGTCATTCGATGGGAGCATGCAATGACGGGTACTGACCTCTTGGGGAGCCGGAGCCGGGGAGCACACATCATCCTGTGTCCCCAGCACTTGAATGCCTATTCGAAACCACAGTGCGGGTTCAGAACTGCTGGCGCGAAGCCTATAAATTGCACCATGGAGGCAATGGCACAAGGCCATGTGCCCCCGCAGGTGGCATATATAGGAGGTGGGACATACTGTGTCACCACTGCAGCGCCCCACTACCAACATGGCCAGCACGGCTGGTGTCCGGTGAGTGACAGCAGTTTCTGCTTCAAGCCCAAGGCAGAAGTTCAAGTGCCCGAAGAGCAAATTGTCCCCATTCCTGAACATTCCGCTGCTCACATCACTGTTAAATAGAATTTCACCGATCTGCAACGATTCATTGCATATTTTGGATATATCATTTCCACTCTCCTTGAGCGCCTCACCAAGATATTAAAAGCCGTTGTCGTTTCACAGAAACATTTTTACACACTGGAGCAGAAGACTTTAGAGATAGGGGCAAACATTTTGGATGTAGTAACTCCACCGTGGTGGGATCTGTTCACTAATATAGAAATCCCTTCTTGGATTAGTATAGCCTCTCTTATCCTTGTAGTGTGTCAGGTTTTTATTGTGATTTATTTACTGTATGTACACTATAAAAAGGTCAGAAATTCGCAGAAATATGAGAACAGGGGAGATTGGAGAGAGCATTATGTGCGGGTAGAAGAAGAGACACACATTTAGATTCTTACTGATATGTATGAAGTTAAAGTATATCTCCCTCCTTTTGTTTGATGTTTGGTCGTGTGCAATTTGTGAGTGCACTTTTATTTTATTTTTTATTATTGAAGTTTTGAAGCGAGTTGATATTAATAAAGATAATGTGTGTGAACCAGGTTGTGTAGGGGTATTTGGCCCCCTCCACGTCTGGAAATGAGTGTGTCAGATTTTAAATCCAATGTATTGCCTTCTAAAGATGCTTAATGTACACTGTAGGTTTTCTGAAATGGGAAATATATGTGACGTGGGGTCATAGATAGGTAATTACAGGGGATGGTTTAATTATGGAAGGTCAGAAAATGTTGCTCACCCAGAGTTATGATATTTCAAGCAAGTTATAGGATCATCAGGGGGGACTGTAGAATTCGCAAAATTAATTTTATACCATAAGGGTCCTCTGGCAGAAGAGGCCTTGATTTAAAAGTCTTTTTTAAAAGAAGCCCAGAAAAGGAGCATATAAAATGGCCGCCAGGCCCCGTGACTAGCTTATTGGGACACTTTAAAATGGTTCCTGCAGTCCCCAGACAGCCTTTGTGGATTCAACCCATAGTAAGTTCTGGAAGCCGTTTCTGAGAAAACGAAACCAGACTTTAACACATACATAAAGATTGGAGGCAAATCCAGTCAGATTGGCCTGCAGATAAAGGCCATCTACATGTTCACCCAGACAAAGGGGAACAGTCCCACATTCATAAAGAACGCACCAAGGACCCGATAAAGACATCAGGAAGACATTAAAACATTACCAGATCAATCCAGAGTAAAGGTGGCCACCACCGGCCATCCCGAAAGCAGTTTAAATATAATAACTACCACGCTGTGCAATGAGCCCGCCAAAAGTTAACAAAGACTAACCTTGATTTGGCGGGAGATGAAGGCCTCATCTGAAAAGTATAATTGGAGACACCCGGAGTAGCGAAAAAAAAGCTTCATCTTAGATATTGGGAAGAGAGAGGTTCCTTTTCTTCATCATCTTCGTAGGACCTTCGGTAATAGCCGTTACCTTCGAGAGCAGCTGGAGTTTGGAGAAGAAGACGTTTCGAGCCGGTGTCCCACCCCGGGGTAAAACATCGGGAGATCATCGACCAATCCCAGGCCGTTGACGAAACGGGAGGGTAGAAAAACTACTGAAGAAACCTATATGAAAGCCGGCTAGGGGCTTACAACCGTGGTCAAGCAGATGATCTCTGCCGACATCCAGGCCCGTCAGTGTCCAGCCTGTCCGTGAACTTCACCTCGAGAGAGAGAGAGAGAGAGAGAGAGAGGTGTGACGCAACCTGCTGTGGCTCCACTGACCACGAGGAAAGAGGATGCCTGAGGAGATCAAATGGCAGACCTGTTTGAAAACTCTATACTTTTCCAATTGGATTGGTGTGCATGTTTCTGGCCCTTCATAATCGGTTCTAGATAGGGTAAAGGGGGTGTTCATTTTGGGTATAATTAACATGAGTTGTTGTCCCTCGATGTTCCGTGTGTTTCCCCATTTCATAATGACTGTTGTAAGGTATAATATGCCTGTATCTATTTTAGCTTGCACTGTATTGTTATGATTTGTCTTTCCCTCCCATGTACCCTCTTATTTGCTTGCATTTGATTTGTTTTTCCATAGGCAATAAAATTGCATTTTGATTCATTAAACTTGGTCTACACGAGTCTTCTCTGCATTGTAGTTCCTGCACCAATTCCAGTGTCTAGAATCTAAGGGGCGAGTGGATCGAACCACTCAAGGTTTTACTGTGCAAAAGAGAGAGAGAGGCCTCTGGTGAGAGAAACCCCTTAGAGGGTTCTTGCCTCTACCACCCTTTCAGGCAGTGAGTTCCTGATTCCAACCACACTCAGGGTGAAAAATGTTTTCCTCAAATCCCCTCTAAACCTCCTGCCCCTTACCTTGAAACTATGCCCCATGGTTATTGACACCTCTACTAAGGGAGACGTTCCTTTCTATCTATCCTATCTGTGCACCTCATAATTTTGTACACCTGTATCAGGTCCCCCCTCAGACTTCTCTGCTCTAAGGAAAACACCCCAGCCAGTCCAGTTTCTCTTCATAGCTGAAACGCTCCAGCCCAGGTAACATCCTGGTGAATCTCCTCTGCACCCTCTCTAATGCAATCGCATCCTTCCTATAGTGTGGAGACCAGAATTGCACGCAGTATTCCAGCTGTGGCCTAACTAGCGTTTTGTGCAGCTCCATCACAACCTCCCAGCTCTTACATTCTGTGCCTCGGCAAATGAAGGCAAGTATCACATATGCCTTCTTAACCACCGTATCTACCTGTCTTCCTGCCTTCGGGGATCTATGTACATGCACATAAAGGTGCCTCTGATCCTTTGTCCTTCCTAAGGTCCTACCATTCATTGTGTGTTCCCTTGCCTTGTTAGTCCTCCCAAAACGCATCACCTCATACTTTTCAATGTTGAATTCCATTTGCCAATGTTCTGCACATCTCACCAACCCGTCTATAACATCCTGTAGCCTGAGGCTTCCCTCCTCGCTATTTACCACTCCACCAATTTTCGTGCCATCTGCGAATTTACTGATCATACTTCCTACATTCATATCTAAATCATTAATGTACACTACAAACAGCAAGGGGCCCAGCACCGAACCCTGCGTTACACCACTGGATACAGACTTCCAATCACAAAAACAACCTTCGACCATCACCCTCTGCCGCCTGCCACTAAGCCAATTTTGGATGCAATGTGCCAAATTGCTCTGGATCCCATGGGCTCTCACTTTCTGGACCAGTCTCCAATGCGGGACCTTGTCAAAAGCCTTACTGAAGTCCATGTAGACTACATCAACTGCACTACCCTCATTTACACACCTAGTCACCTCCTCGATAAATTCAATCAAATTGGTTAGACATGATCTCCCCCTGACAAAGCCATGCTGACTATCCTTGATTCATCCTTGCCTCTCCAAGTGGAGACTAATTCTGTCCCTCTGAATTTTTTCCAATTTCCCTATCACTGATGTTATTCGCACTGGCCTGTAATTCCCTGGTTTGTCCTTACTACACTTCTTGAATAATGGTACTACGTTAGCTGTCCTCCAGTCCTCTGCCACCTCCCCTGTGGCCAGTGAGGATCTGAGAATTTGTATCAGAGCCCCTGCAATCTCCTCCCTTGCCTCACACAGCAGCCTGGGATACATCTCCTCTGGGCCAGGGGTTTTATCCACTTTTAAGCCCGCTAAAACCGCGAATACCTCCTCCGTGTCAATGCTGATTTATTCAAGTATATCACAATCCCCCTGGCTGGTTTATATGGCTACATCGTCCTTCTCCATAGTGAACACAGATGGAAAATATTCATTTAAAACCGCACCTACATCTTCCGCCTCTACACACAGATCGCCACTTTGGTCCCTAATGGGCCCTATTCTTTCCCTGGTTATCCTCTTGCCCTTAATACACTTATAAAACACCTTGGATTGTCCTTTACTTTGCCCGCCAGTGTTTTTTCATGCCCCCTCTTCACTCTCCGAACCTCTTTTTTAAGTACCCCCTGCACATTCTATACACCTCTAGGGCTTCCACTGTTATTATCCTTTGTATCTGCCAAAAGCCTCCTTTTTTTCCTAATCCATTCTTGTATATCCCCTGACATCCTGGGTTCCCTGAACTTGTTGGTCCCACCCTTGACGTCTACGGGAACATGTTGGCGCTGTACTCTCTCTATTTCCTTGTTGAATGACTCCCACTGCTCTGATGTGGATTTTCCTAATTTTAGCTGAGCCACTCCACTTTGGCCCGATCCTGCCTTATCATATTGGGCCAGAAATTGGTGAATGGGGCTTGCCGCGCGTGCAAGCCCCGTATATGCACTTACCCCGCGCTACTGCCGATCAGCTCCAGGGAGGCCTGGACTTGGTGTTTGAAAAAGAAGAATCCTGGGCAGCGTATGACGTCACGCCGCCCAGGAGTGCAGCCAGCGCGAAGCCAGGAGCGTGCAGTGCAAGTGAGACACGCCCCTTGAGGTCTCAGTTTCACTGGACACGCCCCCAATGTTTCTGTCAAGCTGCTAAGCATTTTTCCATGCAAAGCAGCAGTTTAAATAGGTTTTTGGAAGTTTTTTGAAGATTTTGGTAACTTTTATAAACTTTTTAAAATGTTTACATTATTTTGAGTAATCTGAAGTAGTTTTAAAGAGAATTAAAGCAATTTAACGCTTTTAAAAGCCCTAAAAGAATTTTTTAAATTCCATATATTTATTTAGCAATGTCGTCGTCATACATGTCTTCACACTGTTCCCTTTGGGGAACTGTATGAAGTGGTGGAAGGATTTATGGCCATGATTAACGCTCATTCCGTGACCGTAACCATCTTTGAACCAGCCATTAGGGCGGTTAGTCCTATGGCGGGAGGGTTTTACGGGCTCCCACAAGCTATACAAGGAGGGGGGGCCACCCACACCCACGGACGCAAATATCCCACTGGATGTCAACCCAGAGTTTAGAGCCGGAGCTCCAACTCCACTTGCCGGGATTGTCTGGAGCGGGGTTCGAAACCCTATCCTGATCTGGCCCAGCGGCGGGGATCCTACCGCTATGACAAAGGCCCAATCCGATTAGCAACGTGAAATGGCAGCATAGGGCTCCAGTCACGGGGAGGGAAAAGGTGCAGAAAACGTATGGGTGTCACCTTTTGTGTGGAGTGGGCCTTTTGCGTAGCAGTAAGCTTCCCCGCCGCTGGGCCAGAAGGAGTAGGGTTTTGAACCCCACTCCAGACAGTCCCGGCAAGTGGAGTCGGAGCTCCAACTTTAAATTCTGGGTGGACATCCAGCGGGATACTTGCGTCCGTGGGTGTTGGTGGCCCCCCCACCCTCAGATGGGTTGTGGGAGCCCGTAAAACCCTCCCGCCATAGGACTAACCACACTAATGGCTGTTTCAAAGATGGTTACGGTCACGGAATGAGCGTTAATCACGGCCATAAATCGTTCCACCACTTCATACAGTTCCCCAAAGGGAACAATGTGAGGATACGTACGATGATGACCTCTTGTGCAATGCACCTCCTTGGACCCTCAGTCGCAGATGTGAGGGGGCAAGTCGTGCAATTGTTACATTTTTCATTTTATTGACATGTAAAATGTTGGCCCAGTAATTCCCTTCCAAATGCGCGAGTACGGTCGGGGTACTTACGCATCTGGCCGGATGAAATGCCGGTTTTCAGCATGCACAGTGCATGTGGGGAAAACTGGCATTTCCTGTCCTCTGAACGAAGAAGTTCAGAGGCAGAACATGTGCAACTGCACAGGCAGTGCGTGCACAGTATAATTCGCCGCTTTCATTAATGCTTTCAGTGAGGTCAAGTCATTACAACTTACACATGAAAAAAGCATGGGTACAGTTGCTCCAGAGGCTGCGGAGGAAGATATTTATTATCGTGGAGCTTCTGAAAGTATGTATGTCTGTATATATTCCTTTGCGTGTTATGTATATATTCCTTTACTTATGTGTATGAATGTATTATTTAATTATGACTTTCAGAGAAAGTAACTTATTGGAAAATCATAATTAAAAATATACATTCATACACATTAGTACAGGAATATAAAACATACATACATATACGTAAAGGAATATATGTGGACATACATACATAACTCATTCTCACATTCCATTCACACAGCCGCAATTGCTCCTTCTACCTACCGTTCTGAAAACACTTTAAAAAAAAAAAATTATAACTTTAAAACTTACTTAACATTTCTTAAAATAACTTCCCTCCCTTTCCCAAACAAAAATATTGCATTTCAGAAGCTCCACGATAAAATATATCTTCCTCCGCAGCCAATGAACCACTTTAAACTTGCTTTTTTCAAGTGCAACTTCTAAGGACTTACCCTCACTGAATCCATCATTGAAATCCACAAAGTTCACTGCGCAAGCGCTGCCTGTGCAGTCGCACGCGCTGTGAATAGACCTTGCGTCTGGAAATGCCGGCGTTCCCCGCATGCGCTGTTCCTGCTGAACGCCGGCATTTCCAACGGCCAATTGCGTGAGTACCCCGACCGTACTCACGCTTCTGGCCGCGAATTTCTGGCCCAATAAAGTCGGCCTTCCCCCAATTTAGAACCTTTATTTCCAGTCCAGCTTTGTCCTTTTCTGTGACTACCTTAAATCTCACCGAATTATGGTCACTGTCACTTCTACCACATGCCGGGCGATATTACCTAGAATTAGGTCCAGTACCACCCCCTCTCTTAATATCTGTCTTCGCAGTAGAAGACACAAAAGCCTACAGGAGAAAGTGGGGAACCAAGGGGTTAATATCTGTGAGGAACTTAAAGTAACTAGGATCAGTAGAGAAAATGATTTTGAGAAACTAACGGGACTTAAATTCGACAAATCCCCTGAACCTGATGGCTTACATCATTGGGTTCTAAAAGAAGTGGCTGCAGAGACAGTGGAAACATTGGTTGTGATCTTCAACAAATCACTAGATTCTAGAATGGTCGCAGCAGATTGGATGGTAGCAAATATAACATCAGTGTTCAAGAAAGGAGGGAGATGGAACAGCGGGCACTACAGGTCAGTTAGCCTGACATTAGTTGTTGGGAAAATGCTGGACTCCATTCTTAAGAAAGTGGTAACAGGGCATTTAGAAAATCATAATATGATTAGCAGAGTCAACATAGTGTTATGAAAGGGGATTTTTTAAGCAAATTTATTGGACATTTTTGAGGATATAGCTAGCAGGGTAGATAAGGGGGATAAATTATATTGGGATTTCCAAACGGCATTCGATTAGGTGCCACATAAAAGGTAGCAACGCAGGATTAGAGGTCATGTGGTAGAGAGTAATATATTTTCGTGGATAGAGGATTGGTTAACTGACAGAAGACAGAGAGTAGGGATAAAAGGGTCATTTTCTGGTTGTCAGGCTGTAACTAATGGGTTGCCACAAGGATCAGTGCTTTGGGCTCAGCTATTCACCAGCTTAAACATTCACTGCCTCCACAACTGGCACACTATGATTGCGGTGTGCACTATGTACCAGATGCACTACTGCTGCTCGCCAAGGTTTCATCAGCCGCACCTCCTAAACCCGTGACCTTTACCACCTAGAAGGACAAGGGATGCAGTGGCATGGGAACACCGTCACCTGCAAGTCCCTAGAAAGTTACACATCATACCGACTTGGAAATATATCGCCGTTCCTTCTTCATTGTTAGGTGAAAATCCTGGATCTGCCTCCCTAACAGCACTGCGGGAGTAATGTCGCCACACGGACTGCAGCAGTTCAAGAAGGCGCGTCAGCACCAATTTCTCAAGGGCAATTAGGGATGGACAATAAATGCTGGCCTTGCCAATATCCCACGAAGTAATAACAGAATTGAAGTGAGGAATCAGGTATAGTAGGAAAAACTGAATCGTGGCTACAGAAAGAATGGACAGGCAATTAAATATTGAAGGTTCTATCATTTTTTAAATGAATGGGGAAAGAAGAAGGGGTGGAGAAGCTGAACAAATTAGACATGACATAATGACATTAGAAAAAGGGACGTCACTTAAAGCAAGAAAAGTTATCGATCACACTAATAGGGGTTTTGTACAGACCACCAAATAGAGGAAGGAAGGTAGCTTCATAGAATCATAGAAAGTTAGAGCACAGACAGAGGCCATTCAGCCTGTCATGCCTGTGCTGTCTCTTTTAAAGAGATGTCCACTTTAGTCCCACACCTAAGATTTATCTCTGCAAATTAGTCCTCTTCAAGTACCTGTCGAATTGACTTTGGAAAATTGTTATTGAAACTGATTCCACCGCTCTCTCAGGTAATTATTCCACATCGGAATAACCCTCTGTGTGAATGAATTCTCCTAAATTCCTTTCTAGTTCTATTTCAATTATTTTAAATCGATTACCTTTGGTTACGGACCCACTTGTCAGTGGAAACAGTTTCTCTCTCCTTGCTTTATCAAAATCCCGCGTAATTTTGAATACCTCCATTACGTCTCCCCTTGACCTGTTCTGCGGTGACGAGAATAACACCTACTACTATCTATATTAATGTTAATATACTTTCTGCAGTTTAGAAGAATGAGAGTTGCTGCAGTGCAGACAGCACACTGTATCGTCGCATTTGCAATGCAGCTGTGATGGAGGGTGTGGATACTTTGTCCAGTGGCATGAAGGCCAAGAAAGTGAACTGTTCTGTCCTGATTGTTGTCAAGCTTCTTGAGTGTTGTGGTGGATAATCCCTTCCAGGCGAGTGATGCGCATTCCATACCACCCCTGATTTGTTGCAAGTAGCTGGTGGAGAGTCATTGATGTGTCAGGATCTGAGTAATTTATTGCGGAGCACCATTCTCTACCATGCTCTAGTGCCCGTGGTGTTGATATGTCTGATCCAGGTTAGCTTCTGGTCGATGGTGACAGCCAGCACCCTCCCCAGCTGTTACTTGTGGGGAACCTACCAGTGATGATACCTTTCAAGTTCAAGAGGAGATGTTTCTGCTCTCTCTTGTTTGAGATGTTGATTGCCTGCCATTTTTGTTGTGCGAATTTTAAATGCCACTTGTGAACCCGTAGCTGGAAGTTATCCAACTCCTACTCTATTCTGATTTAGGCTGCGTCGTTACCGAGGCATCTTTTCAATTGAGCTAAACATGTGGAATCATCACTGAATTGTCCCACTCCTGATCTTATATTAGAGGGAAGGTTATTCCTGAAACAGCTGAAGTGAGTTGGGAGGAGACTGCTTCACTGAGGAACTCCTGCAGTGATGTCCTGCCTGTTTCACTGGCAACAATTTTCCTTTACGTCACATATGTTTCCAGCCAGTGGAGGGTTTTGCCTTTGTTTCATATTGACCTCATTTTTGCTCGATCTCATCAGTGTTGTAATCAGTTGTATGCTGCCTTGATTTTGCGGAAAGCTACTCTCACCTCTCTTCTGGGATTTACCTCTGAAACCCATGTTTATATCAAGACTGCGTCATGGTCTGGAGTCCAAAAATACTGGCGGAACCTGAATGGAGGGTCGATGATGAGATTATTGGTAATTAGGTTTTGTTTGGTGGTAGTATTCTTGATTCATTCCTTCAATTGACTAAAGATAGGCAAGAAGCTGGTGGAGTGCTCATTGGCTGGAAGAGATTTGTCCTGCATTTTTGAATATAAATTTCGTATATAACCTCTCACATCGGCAGATCGTAGAATTGGAACATATTGATTATGGAAGTGGCTATCTCTGGTGCACAGGTCTTCAGTCCTGCAGCTGGTTGTTTCTCCTTCACATTTCCCACAATCTCTTGTTCAACTCTTTCTCTCTCTCTCTCTCGCTCTCTGTCTCTTCTTTTGTCTGCCTGTACTTCCTCATGAATCTCGTTCTTTTCCTTCTGTTTTAGTCTATTTACGTACTTACTATCCCTCTTCCTTCCCTTCGGTCTACTATCTTCTCATTACTCCTCAAACTTGACTTTCTAAGGGGCTTCACTTTTGCCTCTTTCACTAAACTCTTTCAATTTATTTTTTTTTCACGGTGAAATTGTCTCCTTTCAATTTTATTTCTCTTCCCTTTTCTTTCTGTGTTCTTTTCGCCATTTATTTCTATTTCAGTTTAAGTGGTAGATTTTCGTGTTCACTTGATGTTTCTAATTGACTTTAGTGGAAAGGAAAATTGTGCGAGGAGTGTAATGTACATACATTGCGATATTGCTTGTTTTACAACTTCAGCGTTTGTTCGATTACCCCATTGGACTGCAGTTTGGCATTACAAATGGTGTGACCCATATATAGGCCGCCCTATTTTGATTATGTCCCTAAACTCTTCCACCACGTGCAGAAAAATGCCATGCAAATTGCCTGAAATAAAGTCTTAAAGATGGAGGCCCAGTTAAAATGTGACCACGAAAATGGAATCTGTAGTTAACATGAATGCGGGGAAATAGAAACCAGTTTAAATCATGAAGTTGTATATTTTAAAAGATCATTCCTCAGCAGTGATGGAGTTAGCTACAAGAACATATTTTTAGAGTTGGCTTTTTAGCAGAATGTTAACATGTTTCGTTGTCTGGGCGTGAGTAGGAGTTTTTTGGAAAAATACTGAGAAGTTAGTGGAGTAGCAGTATAGTCTGGTATGCCTATGCATTTCAGGTCTTCAAGGTCACTTCCACGGCTGTTTGAAGTGAATGAAAGCAAAACAGTGAAGCTTTCAGACGCATGTGCGACACAGTTTGGTCAATTAAATTGAAGGATTATTTCTTTGAATTTATATAAGAAGGTGCTTGGCACACCTCTCAGTAGATTGTGCTCCCAAGCACCCCATCCACCGGCCCCTTCAACCACCGTCTGCCCCACTTGTGACAGTGACTGTAGGTCCCACATTGGACTAATCAGTCACCTGCGAGCTCAATTTTAATGTGGAAGCAAGCCATCCTCGGTTCCGAGGGACTGCCTAAGAAGAAGAAGAAGAGTAGATTATTTTTATCCAGCTTAGTCCTCAGTAGTGATCTTCACCTACCCTATGAAGAAGATACCATTGCAAACACCAAATTATATCCACCCAAAAAAGCAGCAGGTTATAGAAGTCACATAGTTTGACTATGTTCTTCATCATATGTAGTCCCTCGGAACCGCAGATGACATGCTTACACACTAAAATTAGTTCTCAGGTGACTGATGAGTCCAATGCGGGACCTACAGTCTCTGTCACAGGTGTGGCAGATGTTGGCTGAAGGGGCAGATGGGTGGGGTGCTTGGATTGAAGTGTGCTCATTCCGCTCTTTGCACTTGGCATCCACTTGCTCCCGACAAAGAGACTCGAGGTTTTCAGTGCCTTTTTTGCAGTCTTGGGCCAGGGATTCCCAGGTGTTCGTGGGGATTTTGCACTTTTTCAAGGAGGCTTTGAGGATGTACTTGAAGCGCTTCCTCTGCCTTCCTGGAGCTCTCTTGCCATGTCAGAGCTCTGAATAGAGTGCTTGCTTTGGGAGTCTGGTATCGGGCATGCGGACGATGTGGCCTGTCCATCAGAGCTGATCAAGCGTGGTCAAATCTTCGATGCTGAGGGTGTTGGCCTAAGCGAAAACACTGAGGTTGGTGCGCCTATCCTGCCAATGGATTTGCAGGATCTTGCAGTGGCAGCATTGATGTTCCCTCGCCAGTGCTTTGAGGTGCCGCCTGTACATGGTCCATATATCTGAAGCATACAGGACGGCAATATCACTACTGTTCTCTAGACCATGAGCTTCGTGCCGGATTTGAGACCCTGGTCTTCAAACACTCTCTTCCTCAGGCGACCGAAGGCTGCACTGGTACACTGAAGGCGGTGTTGCACTTCATCATCGATGGCTGCCCTTGTTGACAGTAGGCTCCCGATGTATGGAAAGTGGTCCACGTTGTCCAAGGCCTCATCGTGGATTTTGTTAATTGGGGGGGCAGTGCTGAGTGGCGGGGGCAGGTTAGTATAGGACCTTTGTCTTAACGATGTTTTGTGTAATGCCAATGCTCTTGTATGCTTCGGTGAAGGTGTTGACGAAAAATTGGAGATCCACCTCCGAGTGTGCGCAGACGCAAGTGTTGTCTGCATACTGTAATTCGATGACAGAGGATAGATGACCTTGAATGTGGACTGGAGGCGATGGAGGTTGAACAGTTTTCCGCTTGTTCTGTAGATTAGCTCCACTCCAGTGGGGAGCTTACTGAGGGTGAGACGGAGCATTGCAGCTAGAAAGATCGAGAACAGCGTTGGTTCGATGACACAGCATTGCTTGTCCCCGGTCCGTATGTGAACTGAGTCTGTGGTGGATCCATTGGTCAGGATCACGACTTGCATGTCGTTGTGAAGCAGGCGGAGGATCGTGACAAACATTTGAGGGCAGCCGAATTTGAGGAGGACACTTCATAATTCCTCACAAGTGACACATGTCAAGCCATTGCCGCTGTTCCATAGAGTTCTCTTGTACTTGATGTGCATTGAAGATCATGCCCATTGTGCCCCTTAGTGGGCAGAATCCGCATTGCGAATCTGGGAGGAGCTCTTCAGCTACTGGGAGAAGGCGATTTTGGAGGAATATTGCAATGACTTTCGCAGTGGCAGACAGCACAGTTTGACTATATTAGTCAGCTAGAGACAGCGATAAGGGTGTCACTTAAATTTTTAAGTTCGCAGCGACCTGGGAAGATAACATTTAAGGATGTGAGCTCAGATACTGCCACTCGTGAGTGAATTGGATTCAGCTCGTTCAGGGAACCCGAGAGGAACGGATAGCAACTGTACCGAGAGAGGTTCTTCGTTTGACAACCTACAGCCGGTAATGTCGTCTGAGAACTGGTGAGCTGTCAACTCAACCACTTTAGTATAAGGATAACCTCATATAAATTTCTGAACGCTGCTAGCTGCCGGGACTTAATGGTAGAAATTGCAAAGTGCCAGCAGTCCAGTGTAAACTGCGCACAGAGGAGTAGATACTGGGCCATAGTTTGCGACCCCCATGGTTGCGTACGAGGTACACATGCGCCCGTAGGGGCCGCACAAGTGTCACGTTTAGGGGTGCGAAGCCATGCACTGAAATTCGGCACTTGCGATCTGTCAGAAGTCAACTTCACAGATCCTCCGCATGCGCAGGAGAGGTAGCAGTGCCGGCACAGACATGCGAGAATTTGTCAACGATTAGATTGCAGCTACGTATGAAACAGCTGCGATATGTACAGGCAGGCGTACAGTCTGCATTCTATCTGAAGAAGCAGCAGGAAGAAGACCTGAAAGGTAGGGGGCTGGGAAACGGGACTGTTTTAGCGGTGAATGTGAACAAAGTTCTTTGTACCAAGCCTGATGTACGTTTTTAACAACTTTAATTTATTAAATATGTAATTGGTTTGAGATCTTGTTTTGAGGAGTGTAGGTAATTTAAAGAGGAACTATCGCTGTGGGCAAGGTAAGCATTCTATTCAATTAGATTTCATTTTTTTTAAGTTTGCAAATGACCGTTTAAAAATGATTCATTTTAGGTTTACTAATGTTTAACATAATTATTCTAGAATATATGAATTATTTAAATGTTAACTTTTTATGTTCTTAAGAATTTTATTTATGACTTTGTGGAAAATGTTAAAGTTCTTAGAAATTCATCAGGCGGGTATGACGGGTGCCCGATCCGATACCGCCCGTTTTGCACCACAGCCCAACGTGAATTTCTACCCACTCACTTTATTAAAATGACTTTTACAACTCTTTCCATTTTTTTCCTACATATACTTCATCTGTTTAAAGAGGAAGCCTCTGAGGGAGAAACATGCCTGTTGATGATGATGCCCAGATTATCAGTTTGATTCTGGATCATAGAATCCAAAACACCAGGGAACAGCAACGAAGAATGAGGAATCATCACCATCGCCTGATCAGGAGAAACTGCTGCCCACCCCAGAGAGTGTACATGGAGAAGCTGACCCTTGAGATGCTGTCACAGGGGTTCTGTGTGAGGAAGCTGTGCCTTGGCAAAGAGGCAATCGGCCAACTAGGTGACATGTTACAGGACGACCTTCAAACAGGCTGTAAGACCCGCACTGCCTTGTCAGTGTCCATGAAGGTAACCACCGCAATAAACTTCTATCCAATGAGGCACCAGTGACATTTAAAATATCACCCAGACTGCTGCGAGGGCCTGCATTCACCAGGTCACAGATGACATTTCCCGTGGGGCTTCAGAGTTCATAGATTTCGACTTGTCCACCCGGCAGCAAAGGGAGAGTGCACTTGTATTTTATAGGTTTGCTGGCTTCCTCAAAGTGATTGGGGACGGCGAGGGGACCCATGTTGCATTTAAGTCACCTATTGATGCAACTGTGACATACATCAAGAGGAAGGGGTTTCATTCATTAAATGTTATGGTAGTCTGTGATGCTCAACTCAGGATCCTAAAGGTGCATGCAGATCACCGGGGAAGTGTTCATGACTCCTTCGTCCTCTGTCACGGGGAGTTATATGGCGCCCTCAACACATTACCTGCAGCACCTGCATGGATTTTGGGCGGCAAGGGCAGCCCGCTAAACCTGTGGCTGATGACACCATACCGCAGGATCAATAATGAGGCTCAGGAGAGATACAACCAGGCACACGTGTACACACGGCAAGTGGTGGGGACAACAATTGGACTTCTGAAATGACGGTTCCAGGGCCTGGACAGGTCAGAGGGGACTTTGCAGCACTATCCTGTGAAAATGTCAAGGATTGTGGAGGTCTGTTGCGTTTTGCACAACCTTGCCTTGCGGGAAGGAATGACCCATAACCCTGGAGACGGGCACCCTGCTGAAATGGTGGACACGGACAATGCCGAAGTGCCTGTGGCCAGGTCTGATGGGGATGAGCTAAGTGCTGCCGAAAGAAAAGCTGCTCCGGAACTGCCAGTAGCCAACATGTTCACGAGGGGATGATAGTGTCGCCTTGTACCTCTCCTCCCCCAGCAAGGCACAGAAAAGAACACATGCAAATTAAACTGAAACAGTGAAATTTATTGCAGCATCAAAGACTTTTGATGTATTTTTTGATGTTATCTGTCTTTACCTACAAATTGTTAGCTAGCTATTTTCTACTTGACATACATTTGCAAAGATAAATTGTTGATAAATTTGTAAACCGTTTAAAGTGAATTTTTGGTTTTCTTAGTGCAATAAAGACTTTCAAGATGTGAACTAGCTATTTTCTACTCATTGAACAGTTGTAATCTTAATTATTTTTAATAACAAGGGTTGAAAAAGTTAAACTGGCTAGAGGCTATACATATGAACCGAAATGGTTAAATACACTATCAGTCAAAAGTATAAATTTCATGAGATAACACAACACCAACATTTGAACAATAACAGACATTGAAGAATTAACAGCTATCCCATCTGTGCCTGAGGGTCGAAGGAGATGAGTTGTGCAAAGGGTATCACCCTACTCTCTCCTGCACTTTCCCCTTTCCTGTGACCGGAGCACTCTCATGCCAAGTGAAAGGCCCCTGTGCAACATCTCTTGCCATTCAGCAGTTGACTCTTGACATGGCTGCTGCTGCTGCAGAAAGGCAACCTTTGCTTCCAACATAATTGAGGGAGCTGCTGTCTCCTGGGCCTCCACTGTGTCTGCGCTGCGAGCAGGTAAGGGGGATTCTGCGGGAGTTAAATTAGTGGCAGCAGAAACTGCTGTCTTCAACTGGAATAGTTGATCGACAGACTCCTTCATCTGTTTCAGCACCAGGGTAACATTGACGAGTTTTTTACCAAATATGTACAACTTATTTCATATGTTGCTCCCCATTACATCAGTCCCCTTCCTGATAGAAGCAAGTGATTGAAGTTTCTTCAAATAAAGAGGAACCATATCTTGCCTCAACCCTTCAACCTGTTGCACCTTTGTTTCTATGGCATTCTGTTGCTTTAAACATCTTGATGCTTCTCCCACTTGTTCTGCAGTATCAGATTGGTGTCTGGCTGTGGAAAGACTGTCATCTGTGCCTGGCAGCATTTAAATCTGGCGACGTGGCATCTTACAGTGCAGCGAGGACCAACCTAAAAAAGGGTATCAGGACTGCAAAAGGGAAACAGACACTGCAGATAGAGGATCATTTCCACAACAACTCGGACCCCGGCGCATGTGGCAAGGCATCCAGTCAATCCCTGACTACAAGAGTAAAAACACCAGCCCCCCGGTCAGCGATGCCTCCCTTCCGGAGGAGCCTAACAACTTCTACGCATGCTTTGACAGGGACAACAGGGAGCCGGCTACCAAAGCCTTGCCACCCCCGGAAGACCAGGTGCTCACTCTGTCGACCTCCGACGTAAGGGGTTTTCTACGTGGAGTGAACACACGTAAGGCTACTGGACCTGATAGCATCCCTGGACGGGTACTCAAGGAATGTGATCAGCTGGCTGATGTCTTCACCGCCATCTTCAATCTGTCATTGGCCCAGGCAGTAGTCCCTACATGCTTCAAGACCGCTACCATTATTCCTGTGCCAAAGCAAACGGCTGTGACGTCTCTGAATGACTATCGACCTGTCACACTCACACCCATCATAATGAAGTGCTCCGAGAGACTGGTCCTGGCTCACATCAAAGCCAGTGTTCCCACCTCTCTTGACCAACACCAGTTTGCCTATCGTGCAAACAGATCAACGGAGGATGCAATTACAACTGCTCTACACTCTGCACTGAATCACTTAGACGGTAAAGAGACCTACATCAGAATGCTGTTCATAGACTACAGCTCAGCATTCAACAATGTCGTCCCCAACAAGCTCGCCACCAAACTCCACACTCTTCGCCTGAACACTTCCCTCTGCAACTGGACCCTGGACTTCCTAACAAACAGACCCCAGTCTGTCAAATTAGGTAGCCACACCTTCCCCCCTGACCCTGAACACGGGGGCCCCAAAAGGATGTGTGCTGAGCCCCCTCCTCTACTCTCTCTTCACCCACGACTGTGTGGCTTTTCATGGTTCCAACACCATCATCAAGTTTGCGGAAGATACCATGGTGGTAGGCCAGATCTCCAACAACGATGAGTCAGCCTACAGGGAGGAGGTCCAGCATCTCGTGAAGTGGTGCACTGATAACAACCTGGCCCTCAACATCAAGAAAACCAAAGAAATCATTGTGGACTTCAGGAAGTCTAAAGGCGGAAGTCACACCCCCATCCACATCCATGGGTCTGTGGTGGAAAGGGTGGACAGCTTTAAGTTCCTCGGAGTCCACATCATGGACGACCTCTCCTGGTCCCTCAATACCTCCTCTCTGGTGAAGAAGACGCAGCAGCGCCTATATTTCCTAAGGAGGCTGAAGGGACATAACATGTCACCCCTGATCCTCTCTAACTTTTACCACTGCACAATAGAGAGCATCCTGACGAACTGTATCACAGTATGGTCTGGCAGCTGTAGCTACTATGACCGGAAAGCCCTGCAGCGGGTAGTCAAAACTGCCGAACGCTTTACCAGCACCCAGCTACCGACCATAGAGCACATATACCAGAAACGCTGTTTACGGAGGTCACGGACCATCATCAAAGACCCTACCCACCCCAGCCACAGTCTGTTCACCCTCCTGCCATCTGGCAGACGCTACAGATGCATTCGCACCCGATCGACCAGATTTAGGAACAGCTTCTTTCCCAGGGTTGTCATCCTACTGAACTCCACAAATAAACTCTAAAGCCTGCACATCTGCCAATGCACTTTATTATGTTTATGTTAATGTATTACAAGCCAAATGAATGTTGAATGTTTAAATGTCTTAATCTAAATGTACACCCTCAGGAGCCGCAAGCCTACATTTCGTTGTACTGCACTTGTGCACTAAAAATGACAATAAAGTTGATTGATTGATTGATTGAGATAGGCCAGGAGATGCAGAGGTGGTGTGCAGCCTCCCAGGGTCCATATCCTTCCGTTCCACTAGCTGACACTCCACAAATTCATCCACCTCCATCACACTTACTGCTTGCACTGCATCTGCATCCCCTTCCCCAATGTCTTCTGCAGCCGCAGATTCAACGCACTGTTCATCCCGTGTGTGAGAAGACAGTTGTCAACAGATGGGAAGGAAACAGTAAACATTTACGAAGGTGAAGCACGATCTGCCAAATCACAGAAGCTGATATTCAGCGCACACCTAACAGTTTTAAACATACAGCTGGACACACCAACTCACCTTTCCTTACCCCAATGTTTGATTGGGCACCAGGAACTGAACAGCCATGACTGATTTCAAGCAAGTGCACGACACTTCCCTCTTGCTCCGATAACGACCTCAGAGTGGGAACACCACCACCTGTCTGGCGTTCTTTGCCGTTTTACTCTAAATTGAGAACAGAAATGAAAATGAAACTTCATTTTTTCCTGCAGAGAACAAACACACACGCTTTGGAAACAGGACCAGATGCTGGTTTGGAGGCAGGGTATTGTTCACTAATTGAAATTTCACACCTCAAATCTGTGGAGTACAGATAAGATATTTAGAAGCACCTGACCTGCTCCAAAGCCATTGAATATTACAACTCCCTCATATGCCTGGATAATAAAGTCACTTTACAACAGCTATTCAAATAAACATGTTTTAAAATAGTAAAGTTCAATTTTAACAAATTTTACTGTTGACAGTTCTAATAACTGTACAAACTTTAGCAGATCGCATCAAAGCTTTCAATTATTTGCGGCATTGTTATTCTGTCCGTGGAATGGTGGAGTTAGCATTACCAGCCTGGGCAACCTCTTTCCAAGCCGTCAATTTCCTTTGCGCTGTGTGCTGGACCTCTCGGTCCCAATCATCTGCAGGCTGTTCACCTCAGCCTCATTGAGAAGTGTGCTGATGTCATCGTCAGTGAAATTCTGAGCTATCTTCATCATTGCAGCTGTACTTGCTCCTTCCATTTTACTTTGCTGTTTAATTAAAGGTAATTAAACTTATTTCAAGGCTTTTAAAACTCTTTACATTGCTTTAAATATTTTTAAAAGTCTTTAAAATTATTTAATATTCTTCAAATCCATGTAAAAGTCATTTCATTTTCTAAAAGTTTAAAAAAGTTTTTAAAAACTATAAAGAACGAACTTACCATTGAGATTAGCAGCTATTTGCAATGCTGAAGGCTCTGGAGAGATAAAAAAATGATCGGGGGCGTGGCCCATGCAAATATCAATTTTGACAGGTCTTGTGGGCGTGTCTCACCTCCGAACAAAGCCCGAGGTTCCACGCAGCTACGCTCCTGGGTGATGTGCTGTCATACGCTGCCCTGGAATCCTCAGGATGAAAGCGCAAATTTCCGTGCGCGCAGTGACTGAAGGTAGGTGCGAATCTTTCTTGCTGGTCGGAGGCTTCCGACCGCGGAAGCCTCCGAGAGGATTTTCAGGCCTAATATTATTACACCGACAGCAGGATCAGTGATGCAGTCATATACTGCTAAAGGTGAATAATAACTGAATATAAGCGGCTTACTTTAAACAACAACTTTTCGAAGAATACGGTAGTATATGCTTTCTCTCTGTATGATGATTACCGCCTGTGCTATGTAAGGAGCGAAGCGACGCTGTCTGTCAGTGTAATGGACAGATGGATACTTTGCTTTCAAAATGAGGTCTTATTTAGCGCTGAGAGAAAGCTCAAGTGATAAACGAGCATTGCACATTCAGCATCAGTTAAAGTCATTTGAACAAACAGATTAAGACGAGCCGTATTTGTTCCTACTGATCAGGGAGCAGGGCATGTCATATTAACAACAATTCAAAATATTACTTTGATTATGTTGTAAATTAATATGTTTTACAGTAAAGGTACAGATTCCTGAAGATAAGGTCATTCCATTACAAGTTCATGGAAGGCCTTTGATGAATTAAGTGTGCGCATTAATGGTAAATTAGCATTATATACATATTATGTGCATCATATTTTTTCTTATTTAATTTATACTCTATATACTATCAATATAAGGATGCTCCGTGGTGCACGTTAGATGGCAGAGCATTCACAAATACACACAGAAAGTGATATAGTTTGTTGTATACAGCTGAGGAGACCCGTGGATATGCTGAGATGTTGGATTTCAGCATCAACAGGCGTTGGGGGGTATGGAAGTAGACAGGGTTTGGTCTGGTATACACCGGGTGTGAGAAAGATAAATGTGATTAAGGAGCTCAGTAGCCGTTTAGAAGTTTATGGCCGTCAGATTCTAAGGCGTTGGAGGCCAAAAAGAAACTTCACACCGGCGGTGTTGTCGAAATTTGGAGTTGGACCCGGTTACGCCCCTCGGGACCTGTCAAATCTATGAATAGAATTCGGCCCCAAAACATAACTAAAATTTCAAATAAATTTTTAAAATCATCACATTTTAAAAATAATTATAAATTACATAAAATAACTATTTTAAACCATAATTTAATTTTTGAAAATGTAAATTACAGTTTTTAACGCGGCTAAAAATAGACTTAACTTTCTTTAAAGTATTTAAAATTAATAAACCTGTGGAAGAAGTGTTTTCATTTCACTTAAAATCATCACTTACCTTGTTAAAAGCAAGCCTTGCGACTGCTTCTTAAAAGCGTAGCTGCTGGAGACTTACGCTTCTGGAGAAACCTTTAAAAAAAACGAAAGTTCCAGTCATATGCGCTGCCTGTCTGGCACACGCGTTCGACCTGTGAACTCCTTCCTTTAAGTGAATGGAAGTTTCGGATTCCCGGGCATGCGCAGTGCATCCACAAAACCGGCACTTTTGCTGGCCCTACGCATGAGTACCCAGCGGTTACTCACCCGTGGGGAACCCGAATTTCTGGCCCAATGACTGAGCCTCCACAGTCCTCTGGGGTAGATAACTCCAAAGATTCACCACCCTCTCTGTGACGAAATTTCATTGCATCTCAGTCCTGGATGGCCTACCCTTTATCCTGAGGCTGTAGCCCCTGATTCTAAACTCCCCGGACAAGGGAAACATTCTCCCAACATCCACCCTATCATGCCCTATAATAATTTTGTATGCATCAATGAGATTCCCTCTCATTCTTCTGAATTCAAGAGAATACAGGCCTAGTTTACTCAATCGCTTCTCAAGCGACAGTACCGCCATCCCAGGAATCAATTCCGTAAACCTTTGCTGCACTCCCTCTATGGCAAGTATATCCTTCCTTAGGTATGGAGACCAAAATTGTACACAGTACTCCAGGTGTGGTCTCACCAAGGCTCTATATAACTGGAGTAAGACTTCTTTACTCCTGTACTCAAATACTCTTTTAATGAAGGCTGACATACCATTTGCCATCCTAATGGCTTGCTGCACCTGCATATTCAGTTTCAGTGCCTCATGTACAAGGACACCCAGGTCCCTTTGAGCATCTGCATTTCCCAAACTTTCACCATTTAGGAAATACTCTGCCTTTCAGTTTTTTCTACCAAAGAGGATAACTTCACATTTATCCACATTATATTCCATCAGCCATGTTCTCGCCCACTCACTGAGCTTGTCGAGATCCCCTTGAAGCGCCTTCATATCATCCTCACAACTGACACTGCCACCTAGCTTTGTATCATCACCAAATTTGGAAATGTTACATTTATTCCCCTCATCCAAACCATTAATATAGATTGTGAATAGCTGGAGACCAAGCACCAATCATAGAATCATAGAGTCATAGAATTATACAGCGCAGAAAGAGGCCCTTCAGCCCATCTCGTCCACGCCGGCCATCAAGCCCTGACTAATCTAATCCCATTTTCCAGCATTTGGTCCATAGCCTTGTATGCTATGGCATTTCAATTGCTCATCCAAATGCTTCTTGAATGTTGTGATGGTTTCTGCCTCTACCACACTTTCAGGCAGTGACTTCCAGATCCCAACCACCCTCTGGGTGAAAAAATTTTCCTCAAATCCCCTCTAAACCTCCTGACCCTTTTTTGAATCTATGCCCCTTTGTTATTGACCCCTCTACTAAGGGGAAACGTACCTTACTATCTACCCTACCTATGCCCCTCATAATTTTGTACACCTCAATAAGGTGCCCCCTCAGCCTTCTCTGCTCCAAGGAAAACAACCCCAGCCTGTCCCATCTTTCTTCATAGCAGAAGCGCTCCAGCCCAGGTAACATCCTGGTAAATCTCCTCTGCACCCTCTCCAAAGCAATCACATCCTTCCTATAGTGTGGCGACCAGAACTGCACACAGTACTCCAGCCGTGGCATTACCAGCGTTTTGTACAGCTCCATCATAAACTCCCTGCTCTTATATCCTATGCCTCGGCTAATGAAGGCAAGTATCCCATGTGCCTTTATAACCACCTTATCCAACTGTTCTGCTGCCTTCAGGGATCTATGTACATGCACACCAAGGTCCCTCTGATCCTCTGTCTTTCCTAGGGTCTTACCATTCATTTTGTATTCCCTTGCCTTGTTAGTCCATCCTAAATGCATCACCTCACACTTTTCAGGGTTAAATTCCATTTGCCACTGTTCCGCCCATCTGACCAACCCATCTATATTGTCCTGTAGACTCAGGCTTCCCTCCTCACTATTTACCACCCCACCAATTTTCGTGTCATCTGCCAACTTACTGATCATACCCTTTACATTCACATCCAAATCATTAATGTACACCACAAACAGCAAGGGACCCAGCACCGATCCCTGCAGTACCCCACTGGACACAGGCTTCCAGTCACAAAAACAACCTTCCACCATCACCCTCTGCCTTCTGCCACTAAGCCAGTTTTTGATCCAATGTGCCAAGGCACGCTGGATCCCATGGGCTTCTACCTTCCTGACGAGTCTCCTATGCGAGACTTTATCAAAAGCCTTTCTGAAATCCATGTAAACCACAACCACTGCACTACCCTCATGCACAGACCTAATCACCCCCTCGAAAAATTCAATCAAATTGGTCAGACATGATCTTCCCTTGACAATGCCATGCTGGCTATCCCTAAGTAAGCCTTGCCTCTCCAAGTGGAGAGTAATTCTGTCGCTCAGAATTTTTTCCAATAATTTCCCTACTACTGATGTTAGGCTCACTGGCCTGTAATTCCCTGGTTTATCCCTACTACCCTTCTTGAGTAATGGTACTACGTTAGCTGTTCTCCAGTCCTCTGGCACATCCACTGTGGCCAGAGAGGTTCTGAAAATTTGTGTCAGAGACCCTGCAATCTCCTGCTTTGCCTCATATAATAGCCTGGGATATACCCTGTCCGGGTCTGGGGATTTATCCACTTTTAAGCCCGACAAAAGCACTAGTACCTCCTCCCTCTCGATGCTAATCTGTTCAAGTATATCACAGTCCCCCGGCCCGATTTGTATGTCTACATCGTCCTTCTCCATAGTGAACACAGATGCAAAAAATTCATTCAAAACCCCACCTACTTCATCTGGCTCCACACTCCACACACAAAGCTTGCCACTATGGTCCCTAATGGGCCCTACTCTTTCCCTAGTTATCCTCTTGCCCTTAATATGCTTATAAATCACCTTAGGATTTTCCTTTACTTTGCTCGCCAGTGTTATTTCATGGCCCCTCCTCGCTCTCCTAATTTCTTTTTTAAGTATCCCCCTGCACTTTTTATACTCCTCTAGGGCTTCCTCTGTCTTTAGTACTTTGTATCTGCCAAAGGCCCCCATTTTTTCCTAATCCATTCTCGTATATCCCTTGACATCCAAGGTTCCCTGGGCTTGTTGGCCCCACCCTTGACCTTTACAGAAACATGTTGCCATTGATCTCTCTCAATTTCTTTTCTGATAGACTCCCATTGCTCCGATGTGGATTTTCCTTCAAGTAGCTGATCCGAGTCCACATTGGCCAGATCATGCCTTATCATATTAAAATCAGCCTTCCCCCAATTTAGAACCTTTATTTCCGGATCATCCTTGTCCTTTTCCATGACTACCTTAATTCTCACCGAATTATGGTAACTGTCACCAAAGTGCTCACCTACTAACACTTCTACCACTTTCCCGGCCACATTCCCTAGAATTAGGTCCAGTACCGACCCTCTCTTGTAGGACTTTCTACATGCTGGCTCAAAAAGCTCTCCTGGATGCACTTTAAGAATTCTGCACCCTCTAAGCATTTCACACTCTGACTATCCCAGTTAATATTGGGGAAGTTGAAATCCCCCACTATTATTACCCTATTATTTGCAAACTTCTCTGAGATTTGCCTACATATCTGTTCCTCTATCTCCCCCTGACTGTTAGGGGGCCTATAGTACACTCCTAGCAAAATGCTTTCCCCCTTTTTGCTTTTAAGTTCAACCCATATGGCCTCATTAGAGGAACCTGTTAATATATCATCCCTCCTCACAGCAATAATTGATTCCTTAATTAATATTTCGACAACCCCTCCTCTTTTACACCCCCCTCTGTCTCGCCTTAAGATTCTATACCCCGGAATATTGAGCTGCCAGTCTTGCCCCTCCCTCAACCATGTCTCCGTGATAGCAACAATATCATACTCCCATGTGTTCATCAACAACTTCAATTCATCCACCTTATTCGTAAGACTCCTTGCATTCAAATAAATGACATTCAGCCTTGCCCCACTCCCTTGTGCCGTTACATATTTGCTCTGCCTTCCAGTCTGACTTGTTTTTTCCTATATATTTGGCTGTACATCACCCCCTATTATAGCTCCACTCTTGCGTACCCCACTAGTCACAGCCTGCCATCCTGAAAAAGATCAGTTTATCCCTAATATTTCTTTTCTGTCTGTTAACCAATTCTCACTCAATGCTAATTTATTACCCCCAATTCCATGTGCCCTAATTTTGTTCACCAACCTCTTGTACAGGACCTTATCGAAGTCGTTCTGAAACTCCAGATACACCACATCTACTGAATCCCCTTTGTTTAATCCACTAGTTACATTCTCAAAGGGCTCCAAAATGTTTTTTAAAAAGGATTTCCCTTTCATAAATTCATTTTGATTCTGCCCAATCTTACTATTAGTTTATAAGTGCCCAGTTACTGCATCCTTTATAACAGATTCCAGCATTTTCCCAACTACTGATGTGAGGCTAACAGGTCTGTAGTTCCGCGTTTTCTTCCTCTATCCTTTCTTAAATAGCATTGTTACATTTGCTATCTACCAAACTGCAGGAACGGTTCCAGAATCTATAGAATTTTGGAAGATGACAACCAATGCGTCCACTATCCCAATGGCCACCTCTTTCAAAGCCCTAGGGTGTAGGTCATCCGGTCCTTGGGCATTCTCAAGTTTTAGTCACTGTAATTTTGGTAGGACTGTTTTTTTTACTGATAATAATATCTTTAATTTCCTCATTCTCGTCAAACCCTTGGTTTTCTCGTATTTATGGAAGGTTTTTTGTGTCTTCCTCCGTGAAGACAAACACAAAGTATTTATTTAATTTTTTTGCCATTTCCTCTTTCCCCATTATACATTCTCCCATCTCTGACTGTAATGGACCTACATTTACCTTCGCCAGTCTTTTTCTTTTCACATATCTATAGAAGCTTTTACAATCCATTTTTACAGTTTTCGCTAGTTTGTGCTGTTATTCCATTTTCCCTTTCTTTATCAATTTCTTGGTCCCCCTTTGCTGATTTCAACAAAGATCCCAATGCTCAGGCTGACCGCTTTGTTTGGCAACTTTATAAACTTCCTCGTTTGACTGAATACTGGCTTTAATTACTTTTGTTAGCCAGGGTCGTGTTGGATTGCAAAAATAGGTCTGTGAATCAAAGCCTGAATCCTCTAATCTTTAAATATATTAACCAAAGCTGTAGGGAGGGCTGTAGTGCTAGAAAACATTCAAAGGATGTTTAGCTTCATGTATTAGGAAATATATATAAAATGAACATGTAGCATTTAGGTAGCTGCGAAACATGATGGGATACTTGACCACCATATTATCAAAGTACTGTAGGAATAACATATTTACTAGACTCTTAGTCTCTGTCTTTGTTGTTATCAGTGTTACAGAAGCAGTGTTTAATGCAGCTGGCCTTCTGAGAGATAAGGGGAACTGAACTTCATAGGGAGTCGGCCATTTCTACCTCTGCCTCAAACACCTTATCTTCCTTTGTAATGTCTGCTCGCAACCAAAAGCGGACATTGTTTATCATCTCAAGCATTAAGCAACCTTGCTCACAGAAGCTAGAAACTGTTATGCTGTATGACAGAACACTTCAGGGCGTCTCCCGACATTGAATGACTAATCACGCCAACCAATAAGGGAGTGACGGTAGTGACGCTGTTTGTATGTGTATGCCTACTTTTGCAACCTAATGGGGGGTACCTATCGAAATGTATATCAAGGCTTGTAGATTGTATTTCGTTGAGAGGAAAGGTTTGATTCTGGGGGGATCAGCTTCTATCCCTTGTGCACAAGCTTTTTAGCTATTTACTAATAAAGCCTTTACTTTATTCTCAATTCGGTCTCAGTCTAAATTTTCTCCGAATTCGAATCTAACAGTTGGTGTCAGAAGTGGGATACTGGGTGCGCAGGGAGCAGTTAGGATGTTATGTCCTTGGGACGGTATGAGTCCGTGGGGTTGGAGGGGAACCCCAACTTAGAAAATAGAGGCAAGATTAGCCCTGTAACTCTGCAGCAGGGGTGGAACTGAAAGTAAGGGCCCCTGGTAAATGCCCTTGAGACGAGTCGCGCTCGTCGCAGAGCTCACCTGCCGCAGTAGCAAATTATCCTCATAGTTAAAATTACTCCTCACGGAGACCACGGATTGATGGAATTGACGAGACCTGCATGTGTGTTTGTGTTTTAGAGTATAAGGTATTAAACTTGTGCCGTTTACAGTATAAGATTAGAGTAAAGTAAGTTAAAGCATAAGTGACGGGGGGGTGGAAACCCCTTTCACTGGACGTTCCGTCTATGTCCACCAGTGTCACTGTTGTGAAATGGGTCCGAGAGGCTAATTTCAAATATCAAAGCGTTATGATTAAGAATGGATGGAAAGAAACAAGTCCATTAGCTGATCAAGTAGAATGGCGGGCGGAACAAAGGAGGCTAAGCAAGCTAACTATGGGGCAGTTTTTTGTGCTAGTTGTTTGGATCAGATGGGTCCCATAATTGTGGATAGAAGAGGAAGACCGTCTCCACTACAGGGCTTCTTGAGACCTGTTCATGAGGCTAAAGTTCGAGTTACTAGTCTCCTGCACATGGAGCTGGCAGGTGCTCAGGATTTAGACGATTTATAGGATTGGTTGGGAATTGTTAAGACCATGGAAGCCCAACAAAACAAGACCACACAACCTACGTGCCCCCCCCCGAATATTACCATATCTGCCCTTCAGCACCGCCTCAATCTGGGGCCGGGAAATCCAAACGCATGGCTGGCCCCTGTCCGGATGAATCCAGGAGTAAATGCCAACAATGGAGAAATAAGTGGTAGAGTCCCAGCCTTTCACGCCCCAAGGAAGATCTAGCATTGTCCTTCTCCCGAGAGGGTTCAAGCATTTTTACAAATGCCACGACCTGTTACTGTTTCTGGCCTGTGGAGCGTGATGGGGATTGTTCAACTACTGCCGCACATACGTAGCCGACTTCACTGAATTGGCAAGTCTCTTAAATAACTTCCTAAAGGGAGGGCCCCCGGGAAAGGCAAGGCTGGATTGGATACTTGAGGCAGTCAAAGCCTGTTACATGGTCAAAATCACTTTGGCCAATTCAGCTGCCCTGGGACTCCCAGACCCTGCAAAACCCTTCCACCTGTGGAACTGGGTGGGCAATCGGTCGTATAGTGCAGTGGTTGGACAATAGGGCCCATGGTAGGCCCCGGTAAGGTAATTCTCCACACCTGCCACAGCCTAGTTGAACTACATACGGGCCCAACTAAAGCTCTTAAATTACGAACAGCTGTGAAGATATATACAGACAGCCAGTATGCCTACTCCGTTGTCCACGATTATGCCCGCCATTGGCAATGACGGGGTTATTTGACTACTTTAGGCCACTCAATTAAACACGGTTCCACAATTGCGGAACTCATTTGGGCCGTGGATTGCCCCACCTTGTGGGCTGTAATCAAGTTTTGCGCCCACCAAACCGGAGATTCCCCGGAAATCTAATGTAACCGGCCGGCTGACTTGGCTGCTAGACAGGCTGCTTTGGCTCTCCCTGTGACGGCCCTTACTCCTGTAGAAATAATACACCAAGAAGAGGCATCCCAGACCAATGATGTGACAAAGGAAGCACTCCTGACCGCGTATCTCTCTGAGTCCCCACGAATGTACGCTTTTGGGTGCAAGAGGGAGCACACCAAGACCCTAGTGGATTTTGGCATCAAGAGGCACAGTACGTGGCCCCTACGTTGCTCAGACGAGCCCTGATCCATCACTAAGGCTATTTCACAGACCCGGGAGGGGACGGCACTCCGTCCTCCCCGCAATGGTGTTGCCCCAAGATGCACCACCCCCCCAGTGTACGGGGGACATCTCTCAATTCCAGACTACCCTCCTGAATTACCTACGGGTACTCAGTGGGACCAATCAGATTAATCACTTTCGAGTTCAACACCTCCAAGAAGCACGGGATGCCAAAAAGTTAGAAGGATTTTGGAAATCACCCCCTTGTGTGGGACAATGGGTGATGGTCCAGCGACCGGCCTGAGGTGTTTTTGAGCCACGGGGTGATGGACCCTTCCAGATCCTCCTTAGTGCATGTACCTCAGTTTGCTTGAAGGAAAAGTTTGATGTAAGGTGGAGACACTGGAGCCAGATTAAGCCCATGGTGACACCCGGGGAACAAATTTCCCCTAACACTCAGGACCCCGAGGGCTGAGGATAAAAACAAAACCTGCCAAGCGTGTGTTCATTCATCTTCAGCATACTGTCTCTTTATAAGCCTGTGCTTCTGTCTTCAAGGTCGCAGGCTGCGCGCTTTCTCTCTCTCTCTCTCTCTCTCTCTCTCTCTCTCGAGATTGTGACTGCGGCTTGAAGTTGTGATTGAAGTTGCATGGAGTGTGTGTGTGAACTAATGTGCAACGTGCGAAATGAGAATGACCCTATGGTTAAGAACAATGCGAGTTAACTTTCCTTCCTTCCTAATATTACTTTAGGACCAAGTTCGGAGGATTAAGTCAATACTTTGGGTTGTTATTTACCTCTCTCTTCCTTACAGATCGACTTTTTCAACAGCTGAGTTTTTCAATTTAAACAGTGACCCTGCTCACCCTGACTGTTATACGACACTGAGTTGTCCCAGGACATACCCCTGACTTTTGAGTTCTGATTATCTCCCCTTTGTGGTTGCTATGGTGAAGTCTTCCAAAGCAGTTTGATTTGATTTGTTTAAATGTTAAAAAGTAATCTTTCTCCAGTAATATTCAACGTTTTTACAGTATTTTGGAAGGACAATAATACAATAACACAATAAAACAGTTTAACAGGAGGAGGAGGCTCCAAAAATATCCCCATCCTCAATGATGGTGGAGCCCAGCACGTGTGTGCAAAAGACAAGGCTGAAGCATTTGCAACTATCTTCAGCCAGAAGTGCCGAGTGGATGATCCATCTCAGCCTCCTCCTGAGGTCCCCAGCATCACAGATGCCAGTCTTCAGCCCATTCAATTCACTCCGCGTGATGTCAAGAAATGGCTGAAGATACTGGATACTGCAAAGGCTATGGGCCCTGATAACATTCCGGCAATAGTACGGAAGACTTGTGCTCCAGAACTGGCTGCGCCCCTAGCCAAGCTGTTCCAGTACAGCTACAACACTGGCATCTACCCGGCAATGTGGAAAATTGCCTACAAAGAGCAGGACAAAACCGACCCGGCCAATTGCCGTCCCATCAGTCTACTCTCAATCATCAGCAAAGTGCTGGAAGGTGACATTGACAGTGCTATCAAGCGGCACTTACTCAGCAATAACCTGCTAACTGACGCCCAGTTTGGGTTCTGCCAGGGCCAATCAGCTCCTGGCCTCATTACAGCCTTGGTCCAAACATGGACAAAAGAGCTGAACTCAAGAGGTGAGGTGAGAGTGACTGCCTTTGACATCAAGACAGCATTTGATCGAGTGTGGCATCAAGGAGCCCTAGCAAAACTGAAGTCAATGGGAATAAAGTGGAAAACTCTCCATTTGGTTGGAATCATACCTAGCACAAAGGAAGTTGGCTGTGGTTGTTGGAGGTCATTCATCTCAATCACATGACATCACTGCAGGAGTTCCTCAGGGCAGTGTCCTAGGCCCAACCATCTTCAGCTGTTTCATCAATGAACTTCCCTCCATCATAAGGTCAGAAGTGGGGATGTTCGCTGATGATTGCACACTGTTCAGCACCATTCGAGACTCGTCAGATACTGACACAGTCCGTGTCCATATGCTGCAAGAGCTGGACAACATTCAGACTTGTGCTGACATGTGGCAAGTAACATTCGCACCACACAAGTGCCAGGCAATGACCACCTCCAACAAGCGAGGCTCTAACCATTTCCTCTTGACACTCAATGGCATTACCATCGCTGAATCCCACACTATCAACAACCTAGGGGTTACCATTGATCAGAAACTGAACTGGACCAGCCATATAAATACTGTGGCTACAAGAACAGGACAGAGGCTGGGAATTCTGCGGCAAGTGTCTCACCTCCTGACTCCCCAAAGCTTTTCCACCATCTACAAGGTGCAAGTCAGGAGTGTGATGGAATACTCTCCACTTGCCTGGATGAGTGCAGCTCCAACAACACACAAAAAGCTCGACACCATTCAGGATAAAGCAGCCCGCTTGATTGGCACTCCATCCACCACCTTCAACATTCAATCCCTCCACCACCGGCGCAGTGTGGCTGCAGTTTGTACCATCTACATGATGCACTGCAGCAACTCGCCAAAGCTCCTTCAACAGCATCTTCCAAACCCGCGACCTCTACCACTTAGAAGGACAAGGGCAGCAGACGCATGGGAACATCACCACCTACAAGTTCCCCTCCAATCACCCCAAACTGACCCATCAAAACAAATTGGCCAATCAAACCAAACTGTCCCATCAACACAACCTGAAGAATAACCACCAAACTGACCCACAACACAAACAGAACAATCACCCAAACATACCCATCAATACAAATTGACCAATCACCCCAAACTGACCAGTCATTCCAAACTGACCCGCCAACACCAACTGACCCATCAACACACATTGACCAATCACCCCTAAACTGACCAATAATAATAAACTGACCGTTAACCTCAAACTAACCAATCACCCCAAAGTGACCCATCAAAACAAAGTGAACAATCACCACAAACTGACACATCAACACAAACTTATAAATCAGCCTTCAACTGATCCATCAACACAGACTGACCCATCAACACAGTATTACCCATCAACGCAAACTGACCCATCACCACAAATTGACCAATCATCCCAGACTGGACAATCAGACCCAAACTGAGCCATCAACACAAACTGACCAATCACTACCAAACTGACCATTCACTGCCAAAGTGTCCCATCACCCCAAACTGACCAATCACACCAAAATGACCAAACACCCCCAAACTAACCAATAACTACAACTGACCCATCAACACAAACAGGCCAATCACCCCAAACTGACCCAACAACACAAACAGCCCAATCACCACAAATTGACCCATCAACACAAACTGACATATCACCCCAAACAGACCACTCACCCCAAAGTGAACAATCACACCAAACATACCCATCAACACAAACGGACGAATCATCCACAAAGTGAAACCTCAACACAAACTGACCTATCATCCCAAAATGAACCATCAACATAAATTGACCAATCACCCCAAACTGACCAATCACCACAAACTGACACACCAACACAAACTGATACATCAACACACACTAATCAATCATCCCCAAAATGAGCAATCACCCCAAACTGATCATACACCCCAAACTAACTAATCAACCCAAAGTTACCCATCAAAACAAACTGACCAATCACTACAAACTGACACATCAACACAAACTGATCAATCAATCTTAAACTATCTATCAGCCCCAAAATGAACCATCACCAAAATCTGACCAATCAACACAAACTGAGCCATCGACACAAACTGACACATTAACACAAACTGACCAATCACCAAAAATTGACCAATCACCCCAGACTGAACAATCAGCCCAAAACTGACCAATCACCCAACACTGACCAATCCACCCAAACTAAACAATAGCACCTAAACTGAAGTATCACCCCCAAACTGACTAATCACTTCAAAGCTAGCCCAACACCAGCAAATGACCAAACACCACCAAACTGATCCATCAACACAAACTGGCCCATCGCCCCCAAACAAACCCATCAAACCAAACTGACCCATCAACTCAAACTGACCAATCACCCCCAAACTGATCCATCAACACAAACTGACCCATCAACAAAAACTGACCAATCACCCCAAACTGAAAAATCACCCCAAACTGACCAATCACTACAAATTGATAAATCACCCCAAACTAACACGTCAAAACAAATTGACCAATCACCACAAACTGATTCAGCACCACAAACTGACCAATCACCACCAAACAGACCCATCAACACAAACTGATCAATCATCTCAAACTGACCAACAGCTTCAAAGTAACCAATCACCAAAAATTAATCAAACACACCAAGCTGAACAACCACCCGCAATCTGAACAATCACACAAACTGACCAATCACCCCAAACTGACCCATCAATAAAATTAACCAATCACCCCAAATTAACCCATCACGACAAATTGACCAATCACCACAAATTAACCCACCACATAAACTGAACCATCACCCCAAACTGACCAAACATCACAAACCGAACCATCTTAAGTACAGACCAATCACCACCAAGCTGACCCATCACCCCAAAACTGACCCATCACCACAAACTGACCTATCACCCAAACTGACCCATCACCCAAAAAATGTTGAATCACCGCCAAACCGACCCATCACCACAAATTGACCAATCACCCCAGACTGGACAATCAGACCCAAACTGAGCCATCAACAGAAACTGACCAATCACCACCAAATTTACCATTCACCGCCAAACTTACCCATCACACCAAACTGACCAATCAACCCAAACTGACCCATCACCCCCAAACTGACCAATCAGCCCAAACTGACCAATCAATACAAACTGAAAAATCATCCAAGCGTACCCATCACCCCCAAACTGACCAATCAAACCAAACTGAACAATCAACATAAACTGACCAATCACGTCAGACTAACACATCACCCCAAACAGATAAATCGCCCACAAACTGAGCAATCATCCCAAACCGACCCATCAACACAAAGTGAGCACTCACCCCAAACTGACGAATCATCCCAAACAGACCAATCAACACAAACAAACCAATCATCCCAAATTCATCAATCTCCCCAAGCTGATCAATGATCCCAAACTGACCCATCAACACAAACTGATCAAACATCACAAAACTGACCATTCACCCCCAAATTGACCCATCACACCAAACTGACCAAAATTCCCAAACAGACCAGTCACCCCCAAACTGACCAATCACCGCCAAACTAAAACATCAACACAAACTGTACAACCACCCCCAAAATGATACATAAGCACAACTCACCCATCAACACAAACTGACCAATAACCACAAGCTGACCAATCACCACAAACTGACCAATCACCCCAAACTGACTCATTAACACAAACTGACCAATCACCCCAAACTGGCCCATTAACACAAATTGACAAATCTCCCCAAACTGACACAAAAGCACAAACTGACCAATCACCCAAACTGACCCATCACGCAAAACTGATCAATCACCCCAAACTGACGCAGCAACAATAACTGCCCCATCATCTGCAATCTGACCCATCACCTCAAACTGACCCATCACACAAAAACTGACCAATCAACGCCTAAAATCACCCATCAACACCAATTGACACATCAACACAAACTGACCAAATAAACCCAAACTGACCCATCAACAAAAACAGTCCAATCACCCCAAACGGACCCATCACCCCCAAACTAACAATCAGCCCAAACTGAACAATTACCACAAACTGAACAACCACCCCAAACTGATACATCAACAAAAACTGACCAATCACTCCAAACGGACCCATCACCCCCAAACTAACCAATCACCACAAACTGACCAATTACAACATACTGAACAATCACCCACAAACTGAACAATCACCCTAAATTGACACATCAAGACAAACTGACCAATCATCGCAAACTGACCAACACCACCAAAGTAAACCATCACCAAAAATTAAGCAAACACCGCAAACTGAACAATCACCCACAAATTGAAAAATCACCCCAAACAGGCCAATCACCCCAAACGGACCCACCACACAAACTGACCCATCAACACAAACTGACCCATCACCACAATCTGACCAATCACCCAAACTGACCCATCACCACAAACAGTCCAATCACCACCAAACTGAGTTATCAACACAAACTGACAAATGACCACCAATTTGAACAGTCATACCCAAAATGACCCATCACCTTAAACTGACCCATTACCCGCAAACTGAAAAATCACCCCAAAAAATGCATCAACACAAACTGATCGGTCACCCCCAAAACTGAACCATCAACAAAAACTGACCAATCTCCCTAAAATGACCAATCACCCACTAACTAACCAATAAAACCAAACTGAACAATCACCCCAAACTGAGTCATCACCCACAAACTGAGCAATCCACCCAAACTGACCAATCAACACACACTGAGCAATCACTCCAAACGTACCGATCACCCCCAAACTGACCAATGAAACCAAACTGAACAATTAACACAAACTGGCCAATCATGACAAACTAACACATCAACCCCAAACAGATCAATCACCCACAAACTGAGCAATCACCCCAAACTGACCCATCGACAGAAACTGATTCATCAACATAATGTGAGCAATCACCCCAAACTGACCAATCACCCCAAACTGACCAATCAACACAAACAAACCAAACGCCCCAAGCTCATCAATCAACCTTAACAGAAAAATCACCCCAAACTGACCCATCACCACAAACTGACCAATCATCACCAAACTGAAACATCAACACAAACTGACCAATCACCCCCAAACTGAAACAATAATGCAAACTGACCAATCACACAAACTGACCCATCAACACAAACTGGCTCATCAATACAAACTGACGAATCACCCAAAGTGACACAAATTGATCAATTACATAAAAACTGACCCATTGTCCGCAATCTTGCCCATCACCCCAAACTGATGCAGCACACCCAAACTAACCTATCAAGCCCCAAAATGACCCATCAATACAAACAGATCCATCAACACAAATTGACCCATCAACCCAAACTGAAAAATCATCCCTAAACTGACCCAGCAACCCAAAATGAGCAATCACCCAAAACTGACCCATCAATGCAAACCGACCAATAACCCCCACTGATCAATCACCCCCAGGTTAACCGCTCACCACAAACTGACCAATCACCACCAAACTGACCAATCAACACAAACTGACCAATCATCTCAAAGTGACCAACTCCCCCAAAGTAAACCATCACCAAAAATTAATCAAACACCCCAAACTGAACAATATCCCTAAGCTGACCAATCACCCCAAACTGATGCTTCAACACAATCTGACCAATCGCCCCAATCTAACCCATCAACAGAAAATGACTTTTCACCATAAATTGACCCACACCCCCAAACTGACCCACCACCCCCAAATTGACCCATCAACGGATCTATCACACCAATCTGACCCAGCAACACAAACCGACCAATCACCCCAAAATAACCCATCACCACCAAACTGAACAATCACCCCAAACCGAGCCATCACGACAAACTTACCAATTACCCCAATCTGATCCACCAACACAAACTGACACTCACCCCAAACTGACCAGTCAACACAAACAATCCAATCAACACAAAGCTGACCCATCACACCAAACTGACCAAACATTCCAAACTGACCCACAACCCCAAACTGACCCATCAACTAAAACTGACCAATCACCCCCAAACTGAACATTCACACCAAACAAATGCCTCAACACAAACTGACCAATCACCCCAAACTAACCCATCACCACAAAATGGCCAATCACCCCAAACTGACTCACCAACTCAAACTGACCCATCCCCCCCAAACTGAACATTCACACCAAACAAATGCCTTAACACAAACTGAACAATCACCCCAAACTAACCCATCACCACAAAATGGCCAATCACCCCAAACTGACCCACCAACTCAAACTGACCCATCCCCCCCAAACTGAACAATCACCCCAAACAAATGCATCAACACAATCTGAACGGTCACCCACCAATTGACAGATCAAAAACCTGCCCAAACACCCCAAACTGACGAATCTCCCCAAAACTGGCCAATATACCCAAACTGATCAATCACCCCAAACTGACCCATCACCCCGAAAATAAGAATCCCCACCAAACTGACCCATCACCACAAACAGTCCAATCACCACCAAACTGAGTTATCAACACAAACTGAAAAAAGACCACCAATTTGAACAATCATACCCAAAATGACCCATCACCTCAAACTTACCCATTAGCCCCAAACTGAAAAATCACCCCAAAAATGCATCAACACAAACTGACCGGTCACCCCTAAACTGAACCATCAACAAAAACTGACCAATCACCCCAAACAGAACAATCACCCACAAACTGACCAATAAACCGAAACTGAACAATCACCCCAAACTGAATCATCATGCACAAACTGACCAATCCACCCAAACTGTCCAATCAACACACACTGAGCAATCACTCCAAACGTACCGATCACCCCCAAACTGACCAATCAAACCAAACTGAACAATTAACACAAACTGGCCAATCATGACAAACTAACACATCAACCCCAAACAGATCAATCACCCACAAACTGAGCAATCACCCCAAACCGACCCATCAACCCAAGCTCAACAATAACCCAACATAATGTGAGCAATCACCCCAAACTGGCCAATCACCCCAAACTGACCAATCAACACAAACAAACCAATCACCCCAAGCTCAACAATAACCCAAACAGAAAAATCACCACAAACTGACCTATCACCCCGAAAATAGCAAATCACCACCAAACTGACCTATTACCACAAACAGTCCAATCACCACCAAATTGAGTTATCAACACAAACTGACAAATCACCACCAAATTGAACAGTCATACCCAAAATGACCCATCACCTCAAACTTACCCATTACCCCCAAACTGAAAAATCACCCCAAAAAATGCATCAACACAAACTGACCGGTCACCCCTAAACTGAACCATCAACAAAAACTGACCAATCACTCCAAACTGACCAATCACGCACAAACAGACCAATAAACCCAAACTGAACAATCACCCCAAACTGACTCATCACCTCCAAACTGACCAATCCACCCAAACTGATCAATCAACACACACTGAGTAATCACTCCAAACGTAAGGATCAACCCGAAACTGAACAATCAAACCAAACTGAACAATTAACACAAACTGGCCAATCTTGACAAACTAACACATCAACCCCAAACAGATCAATCACCCACAAACTGAGCAATCACTCCACACCGACCCATCAACAGAAACTGAACCATCAACAGAATGTGAACAATCATCCCAAACTGAGCAATCACCCCAAACTGACCAATCAACACAAACAAACCAATCACCCTAAGCTCAACAATCAACCCAAACGGAAAAATCACCCAAACTGACCCATCACCACAAACTGACAAATCATCACAAAGCTGAACATTAAAGGCCAAACTGACCCATCACCCCCAAACTGAAACATCAACACAAACTGACCAATCACCCCCAAGCTGAAACAACAATGGAAACTGACCAATCACCCAAACTGACCCATCAACACAAACTGGCTCATCAATACAAACTGAGGAATCACCCAAAGTGACACTGCACCCAAACTGATCAATCACATACAAACTGACCCATCAACTAAAACTGACCCATCATCCGCAATCTTACCCATCACCCCAAACTGATGAAGCACCCCCAAACTGACCTGTCAAGCCCCAAAATGACCCACCAACATAAACAGACCCATCAGCACAAACTGACCCATTAACCCAAACTGAAAAATCATCCCCCAACTGATATATCAACCCAAAATGAGCAATCACACAAAACTGACCCATCAACACAAACTGACCAATCACCCCCACTGAACAATCACCCCCAAGTTAACCACTCACCACAAACTGACCAATCACCCCAAACTAACCCATCAACAGAAATTGACCTATCACCATAAATTGACCCACCACCCCCAAACTGACCCAACAACCCCAAATTGACCCATCCACTGATCTACCACACCAATCTGACCCAGCAACAGAAACCGATCAATCACCCCCAAACTGAACTATCACCACCAAACTGAACAATCACCCCAAACCGAGCCATCACGACAAACTGACCAATCACCCCAAATGATCCACCAACACAAACTGACACTCACCCCAAACTGACCAGTCAACACAAACAAACCAATCACACCAACTCCCCAATAACCCCAAACTGAACAATCACCCCAAACTGACCCATCAGCACAAACTGACCAATCATCACAAAGCTGACCATTCAATCCAAAACTAACCCATCACACCAAACTGACCAAACATTCCAAACTGACCCAGAACCCCAAACTGACCCATCAACTCAAACTGACCCATCACCCGCCAAAGTGAACAATCACCCCAAACAAATGCCTCAACACAAACTGACCAATCACCCCAAACTAACCCATCACCACAAAATGAACAATCACCACAAACTGACCCACCACCCCCAAACTGACCTATCAACATCAAACTGACCCATCACCCCCAAACTGAACAATCACCCCAAACAAATGCATCAACGCAATCTGAACGGTCACCCACCAATTGAAAGATCAAAAACCTGACCAATCACCCCAAACTGACGTATCACACCAAAACTGGCCAATATACCCAAACTGATCAATCACCCCAAACTGACTCACCCTCAAACTGACCAATCAACTCAAACTGACCAATCACTCCACACTGAGCAATCACTCCAAACATACCGGTGACCCCCAAACTGACCAACCATACCAAACTGAACAATTAACACAAACTGACCAATCATGCCGAACTAACAAATCACCCGCAAACTGACCCATCACCCCAAACAGAACAATCACCCACAAAGTGAGCAATTAGCCGATACTGACCCGTCAACACAAACTGGCCCATCAACACAAGGTGAGCAATCACCCCAAACTGACCAATTACTGCTATCTGACCAATGACCCCAAGCTCAACAATCACCCCATAATGAAAAATCACCCCAACTGAACAATCAATACAAAGCTAATTATTCACCACCACCTGACCCATCACCACAAAACTGAAACATCAACACTAACTGACCAATCACCCCCAAACTTAAACAACAATGCAAACTGACCAATCACCCAAACCGACCCATCAACAAAAACTGACCAATCATCCGGAATTTGACCCATCACCTCAAACTGACCCATCAACCTCCAATATGAACCAGCAACAAAATTTGTCACATCAACCCAAACTGACCAATCAACCCCAAACGAACCATCAACAAAAACTGACCAATCATCCTCTAACGGACCCTTCTCCCCATTCTATCCAATCTCCTCAAACTGACCAATCACCAAAAAATGACCAATCATGCCAAACTGACACATCAACACAAACAGATCAATCACCCCAAACTGGCCCATCAACACAAACCGACCAATAACCTTATAAGATTCGCCAAATTTTCATTAATTAATCACGTAGGAAAGTAGGGTTAATAAAACAGCTTTATTGACCAAAAGAAGCTTATACAGAGAAACCTTTGATAAAAGGGCACACAAAATGGCCGCCAGACCTCGTGACCAGCTTCTGGGACCATTTGAATTTCTGTTACTGCAAGCCAGACAGGCTTGTGGATTGAGGACATTAAAAGCCTGCGAAAACCAGTTTCGGGAAGCCGAAACTCATGGAACTGAGCATACATATTGATTGGATTATAAGTACAGGACAGATTTGGGTGGCAGGATGAGACCCATCAAGAAATGGGCGGACAATTGACCGAACGCTTTAGCCCATTACACTGTTGAAATAAAGAATAGATTTGCCTTTCTAATCTAGGCTTTATTAACTTAAAAATCCTGTAGCACATCTTCAACACCCAGTCCCAACTAAAGACTGGAAAGAACTGAATTTAAGATGGCCACCACAAATCACATGACATCAACTACCAATGAGATTACAGCATATACCCCAAGGCAGGAAACAAACAACCAATCACAATACTTCTTACTAAACATAAAGAATAATCACCACATTCACCCCTCCTTTTAAAATATACTCCAACCTAAATAACCTTTAAATTTATAATTAATTATTTACAACTAAAACTATGCACAGACAAAATAAAACTATTCAACATGACACAATACTAAGTGAGCAACAACAATTAGTAACATTGCACATAAGTATTATGTATCTCTCAACTAAAACAATATAATATTTCAACAATTTTAAAACATTACTATCAATTTAAAAGTCCTTTTTCAATCGGTCGACCGGATATCTTGTTCGTGTCGACCTTCTCAACCTTGGTGAAATTCCTTGCCCTCCCACACCAGGAGACACAGAAGTATCTTCTGCAGGAAGGCTATCCATATCCCGGTTTTCAACGGTTTCCGGATTACAAATCCCATCAGGAGGTAAACTGGGATGGTCATGAACATCCATCGAGGGCTGATTAATAGAAGTATAATTATCTGCAGTCGGATTGGAAATATTCGTAGTATCTGTAACAGCATCCACATTATCTGAATCATGACTATTGTTAATATCCTCAGAAGAGGGCTGGCCACCACAAGGAGCCAAGTCTTTAATTGAAACGGTACTTTCTTTCCCATCTTGGAATCGAATATGAGCATATTGGGAATTTGCCTCCAACAGCTCCACCTCCTCCACTAAAGGATCATATTTTGACAATCTAATATGGCGTCGAAGCAGCACAGGTCCCTGCATAGTAAGCCATGAAGGTACCGAATATCCCGTAGTAGATCTCTGCAGATAGTTAAAGAGCCTTTCATGGGGGGTCACATTAGTAGCCGTTGAAAGCAATTATCTAATCATCAGGCTGTACCATTTCCCACTGTGTATTCTTAAGGTTCCGGGATGTCAAAGCCAACATAACTGCCTTCCAAATCACCCCATTGTATCGTTCGCACTGTCCATTACCCTGGGGATTATACGGGGTAGATCTGCTAGTAGAAATTCCCCGACTCTGAAGGTATTCCTTCAACTGGGATGACATAAAAGAACTTCCCTGATCCGAATGGATATATGCAGGCATCCCAAAAATGACAAAAAGTTGAGTCAGACATTTGATAACTGTAGCAGCTGATACATCTGCGCAAGGAAAAGCAAAAGGGGACCTTGAAAACTCATCCACAACAGTAAATATATATCGGTTTTGAGTAGTTGAAGGAAGAGGCCCCTTGAAATCGACGCTCAAACGTTCAAAAGGAGAAGTAGCCTTTATACGATGAGCTCATTGAGGCTTAAAGAAATTCGGTTTACACCGAGCACAGATAGAACATGATGAAGTCATCCACTTGACATCTTCAACTGAAAAGGGCAAATTCTTACTGCATACGAAGTGTATCATCCTCGTAACCCCAGGATGGCATAAGGCATTGTGAAGATTAATAAGCGTATCTCCGTGAATCACAGAACAATAAGCCGTCAACAGCGCATCAGCAGCAACATTATCCTTCCCCGGACGATAAACTATATCAAAATGGTAACATGCCAACTCAATCCTCCACCTCATTATTTTATCATTCTTAATCTTTCCAAAATGTTTGACATCAAACATAAAGGACACAGTCTTTTGATCAGTTACCAACTTAAAATGTCACCCCGATAAATAATGCCTCCATTTACGCAGTGCTTCTACTATTGCATACGCCTCTTTCTCTATTGAAGAATGCCTTTTTTCACTATTGTTCAAGGTACGTGAGAAAAAGGCCACAGGTCTTCCATTTTGGTTCAGAGTAGCCCCAATTGCAAAATCAGAAGCATCCGTCTCAATCACAAAAGGAACCTGCTCATCAATAGAATGCACAACTGCTCCAAGGATATCCTTTTTAAAATTATCAAAACACGTCCTGGCCTCCCATGATAGAGGATATGTCGTAACCCAAATAAGAGGCCAGATCTTCTGTGAAAAATTTGCAATCCAATTAGAATAGTAAGAAAACAGTGCAACAACTCGTTGCAAAGCCTTAGAATTAGTAGGACAAGGTAAATCAATCAATGGTCGCAGACATTCTGGGTCTGGTTTAATCTTGTTTCCCGAGATAATGTACCCGGTAGATTTACCTCAGTGGTCGAAAAGGTACACTTCTCTTTATTGAAAGTTAAACCAACTTTTTCCGCAGCTTGAAGGAATCTTTCTAAATTAGAATCATGCTCCACCCTTGATTTGCCACACACCGTGATGTCATCTAAGTATGAAAAGGTGTCAGAGAGAGAGTTATCACTTATAAAAGCATCCATTGCCCGTTGAAAACAAGCAACACCATTAGTAACACCAAATGGTATTTGGCAAAACTGATACAGCTTTCCAACAGCCTCAAAGGCCGTATATGGTTGATCCTCCTTAACAATAGGAATCTGACTCTATCCTGACTGCTATACCTTCTTGACTTGGTAGCAATTGGCTTACAATCCGGCATCAAATTGGAAAAAAGTGATAATGGAGAAATTGATAAAGAGGTTAATCCACAAATAGATAAAGGTGGCTTAGTCCCGCCAAATGAAAGACTGAGAGACTCGTGTAACTGAAGCACATCATGACCAATCAAAATATCCGCACAGAGATTAGGCAAAACAGATAGGCGTATATCAGTATACGTATTACCTAGAAGAATCAATTTCACAAGGCAACAATCAGCTACTTGTGAAGTGAGAGTCGTCTGAGCCATACACACCTGATAGGAAACAGGCGAAATTTTCAAATGCTTCTTCTTTACAAACTGAAGACTTATAAAACTCTCGGTACTGCCCGTATCTATAAGGGCCTTCACTTCCAACCCATTAACTTGGGCCGTAACTATAGCTTTGTTTAGGACATGAGCAAATGCAGCAGAAATTGATGCAATAAACGCCCTATCTAAAGGCTGAATAGTCACAGAGGAGGTAATTGAACCTAATGATTTACACACACGTGCGTAATGACTTCTCTTGCCACATTTACTACACACAGCCTCCCGAGCAGGACACTTCAGACGAGGGTGCCGGACATTCCCACAAAAATAACACTTCTGAATCCTAGAGGCAACAGCCGCTGAAGTAGAAACTGTTTCAGAATCTAGTAAACCACTCCTATTAAGTCCACATAATTCCTTTTCATCCGGAACTGCCGAAACCACAGTCACAGGACGATTAAAAAGAGCATAAGAATCCGAACTTCTCTGAGCCACATCCAATGTAGAAGCTTGCTCAAAAGCACTCTTAAGATCCAAAGTCTTATTTTCTAACAACCGCTGACGAATTGATCTAGACAGTAATCCATTAATAAAAGCATCCCGTACCGATTCTTCCTTATATTCTTCAGCCGTCACGGCCTTATAATTACAATTAACACTAAGGCACCGAAGTGCTTGTAAATAAGTATCCAAAGATTCTTCCACCTGCTGCCTACGGGCAGATAGAAGGTGATGCGCAAATACCTCATTCTTTGGTTTAACAAAAATCTTTTCCAATGTAGAAATAGCCACTTCGTAAGTTTTACAGTCAAAAATGTACTTATACACATCCGGAGCCATGTAGTTGATCAGCATATTCAGCTTATTTAGAGACTCTTGATCCAACACGCCCAAAAAGTTTTTAAATATACAATACCAATTTTTCCATTTATCATCCACTCCTGCAGAATTAGGGTCAGCATTGAATCGTTCTGGTTGAAGATATCGCTCCATTCTGACATAAAGTTCATAAATTGAAATAAAGAATAGATTTGCCTTTCTAATCTAGGCTTTATTAACATAAAAATCCTGTAGAACATATTCAACACCCAGTCACAACTAAAGGCTGGAAAGAACTGAATTTAAGATGGCCACCACAAATCACATGACATCAACTACCAATGAGATTACAGCATATATCCCAAGGCAGGAAACAAACAACCAATCACAATACTTCTTACTAAACATAAAGAATAATCACCACAACTGTACAAAGAGAAGCCATTTAACAGCCATCCAGGGCAATCTCCAGACCGATCAATATACAAACCAAGTTACGGTAACAAAGCAAAGACATTATCGGCCCAGGAAGGCCAGTTAAGCTATCACTGACTCCCGGTACGAAGACAAAACACCCCTGCAGAGAGTTCTGCCTACCAAAATTATTACAAAGACAGGACTATGATTTGGCGGGAGATAAGAATGTTCCCAAAAGGTATAACTGTGGATTGAGTAAAGTCCATCGGTACTTCGGTAAAATGCTTTGGGACAGACTCTTCGGTTAGGAGAAGCACTGCAGTTCGGAGCATCAGAACAACTTCGGTTTGGAACGTGTTCGGTGTTCGGCCAGGCAAGGCCCGGCCACGACGAGAAGATGACGAGAAGAATTCGGCTTGGAAGCCAGCTCGGCCAGGCAAGGCCCGGCCACGACGGAAAGACGACGAGGGAGGCCCGGGTACTTTTGTCAGGAGATCATCGACGACCCAGGCCGGAGAAGAAGACACTCAGGGCCCAGGTACTCCAGTTCTGCTCCACCGTTGGAGAAATCAGAAGGACAATTCTGACTGTATAAAGAGTCATTTCGGAACCAGCGTCCCGCCCCGGGGAAGACCATCGGGAGATCATCGACGACCCAGGCCGGAGAAGAATACACTCAGTGCCCGGTACCACAGTTCTTCAACATCACATCGGCGAGCGCTCATCGCAGGAGAACCAAGAGGAAAACAAGCTGTGCCAGAAGCTTCCAAACCCACGTGATGACGGAAAGCTGTGTCGAAAGGCTGCAAAGCCCTTTTCACAATTCTTAAAGTGGTGAGCATGATCCCGAGTTCCTCAATTCGAAACTTAGTTAGATCTAGGGGAGGGGGTTAAGGGTAATTGTAATGTGTTACCCCTTTTACGATGTGCCGTGTGTTCCCCATTTCTATAGAGTTAAGTTCATAGATGTGTGCATGCTTGTAGTTGCTTTAATCTGTGCATATGACATGTATTTTTTAATGCTGCAAACTGTTCAATAAAGGCATCCATTTCGTGCTATTCGACCTGGTCTATTGAGTTTTTCTCTGCACTACAGCTCCCTGCACCTAAGGCCAAGGTCTAGAACCGTAGGGGCGAGTGGGTCGAACCACTCACGGGTATTTATTGCAAGAAGCCTGGCAGGAGACTAGAGCAAGCAAGAGAAACCCCCTACAGAGATGGCGACTGCGGCAGGACCTTGGCAGCAGGAATGTAGTGTTTTAGATCAAGGTCTGAATAAACGAAATGTGATGGATGAGAGACTAGCGGATTATGTTTTGGGAAGGTAAACCTTACAAAACAGTGGATATCCGACCTATTAAGAGATTGGCGCCCGCTAGACGCAGCCATCAAGTGGACAGAAAGCAAAGAGCACAAAAGATCTTTAGAAAAAGCGGCCTGGCTGATGAGCTACAAGAAGCAAGTCCAGCTTTTGGACCAAGTCGTTGTAGCACAGACGGCCCAGATCAAAGGGTTACTAGCAGAAGTAGAGGAAAAGGTTGCGGGAGGAAAGAGACTGATTGCATCGCTCAACGCGATGAATCAGGAACGCCACTCCGTAACCAATCACCATGAGGCCAAGGTAGATTACTTGGAGTGTCAGGTCACTGAGGCCAAGTCCAGTGAAGGAAGAATAAGAGACAGGTGTGTCCGCCTAGCTCAGCAGTAAAGGCACAGGAGAGTATTCTGGGAGCTAGAGCAGCGTACAAGATGGCCATCGAGGATAGGTCTGAGAACGCCGACCATAGCGCTTGCCAAAGGGAGCTAGAGGACCTGAGAATGGCCCTAGCGAAGGCAAACAGCTTGGTGTGTCTCATAAACCCACCAGCGAGCCATCTACAGTTAGACAGGGAATCCAAAAGACCGATTCCGCGAGAGGCAGTTGGGGTACCAACCACCGAGCCCTCGACACCTCCCAGCTATGATGAGTCTTGGGTTGCAGGGGAGGAAACGGTGAAGTTAGACGAAGAGATTCCTGAGGTAGAGCAACCCCAGGTAGTAGGGTCGAAGCCAGCACTGATGTGTCCCGCTTGACACCGGAGGCTCGGTCCGGACGAAGCGAATGGCGATGACGGACCCCTCGTGAATCAGATCATAATGCCCCACAGCACACAACAGCTAAGGGCAATGATAAGCCACATCCCAAAACTCTCCGAGTCAGGAGATCCCTTCGTCCATTTTAGGTACGTGGAGCAGGCCGCAGCAGTTAATGACTGCGATGGAGGAGAGCAGTCCAGAATGCTGCTGTTCTCCCTGGACAGCTCCAGTGTCTCTCTGACGAGAGCAAGAGAGGGCACAGGGAGTATGAGGTTTTACGGGACGAGGTCCTGGAGATTGTGGGGGAAGATGACAGAAGTCCGTTCCTCCGATTGGGTAGGATGGTACAGCTAGAGGGAGAGCCCCCACAGGTTTTCACCGGAAGGTTGTGGCCAGTGTATCGGCGCAGCTGCCCGGGCGGCCCCGCCCGGGACGGGCAGGACGCTGGTCAAAGGGCTCATTGGCTCCGATGCCTGGTCACCAATTGTTTGCCACAGGTGAGGGAGCAGGCCAAAACATGGTTTGACCCCAATAACCACCGCTCCACGGAGGAGAGAGTCCTTAACAGCTCACGATAGGTTACAGGAACAGCAGGAGTAAGGAAGTGCCTCCCCCGAAGGGAAAGGTGCATGAGGTGAGGCCTGCAGCTCCTGTTAAAAAGGAATGGCATCAGGAGGGGAATCGCCCTCCCCAAGCCAAGAGTAGTTGTTACGGGTGTGGGAAGGAAGGTCACTGGCGCCGGGACTGTAAAAATCCCTGGAAGGATTTAAAGGGAAAAGCTCCCTCAGCCCCAGCCCAAACACCCATCCGGGAGAAAGGAGCCGATGTGTCGATCCATCCCGATGCGATCGAGTCAGTTTTAGAGGCAATGCGGTCTCTAATGACCTCGCAAGGGAAGGTGGCAGTCGCCAACGGCCCTGTTGCTCCCACAGCCCCAACCGCAGTGCCCCAATGACTAAAGCCCACGCAACCCACCTACCTGTGTCCACTCCGATATGATGCGTGGAGAAGACCCCTTGTGGAGATGGAGGTAGAGAAGGAAAAAGTTGGTTACCTTTTGGATACGGGGGCATCATGTACCGTGATCCACACAGCCAAACCTTTTGCCTCACCTCTGTCTACCCAGGCTCCATTCTCATTAGTGGGTTTCACAGGCAAAGAACAGGCTGGCGCGTTCTCCATCCCGCTCTCCATTCATTTGGGAGCACTCCACATCACATGGACGTGTATCCTGATGAAGTGGAATGAGGGGGGTGATTAAGGCATCCTCGGGTCTGATTTCTTGGTGGAACACGGGATCCTCGTGGACCTTAGAAATCACTGTCTCTGGGGAGCCGAGAATGGGTTAGGCAAGGTAGTCGTGATCCCAGGGAAGGGAGAAAAGGTGACCCTTTGCACCATGAAGCCGTCAGGAGGTTATGACCTCGAGCTTATGGTCGCGGATGTCCCAACGGAATTGCAAGCGTGTGTGTCGGACAATCTGACCGCATTTGCCACCCACAAGCATGACTGTGGGAGGGTCACCGGGTTTGAGGTCAGCGTAGACGGGGACCCCATGATCCGACCCCAAAAATAGTATAACTTCCCCAAGGAAGCAGAACCCGACATGGAGACAGCAATATCTTCATTGGTGCAGCAGGGCGTGTTGAGGCCGATACCCACTCACGTGAACTCCCCATTATGGCCGGTAAGGAAGCCAGACAATTCATGGAGGGCCATGGTGGACTACAGAGTCCTCAACAGTAACATCCAAGCCTGCGCACCCACGGTAGCAGCAGTTGCCGACCTAATAGGGAGTATTCCAGCATCCGCGACCACGTTCACGGTGCTGGATGTCTCGAACCGTTTTTGGTCCATTCCGTTGCGGCGGGAGGATCAGTACAAGTTTGCCTTTACTTTAAAGGGCAACAGTACACTTGGAACTGCTTGCCACAGGGTTTCCACAACAGCCCCAGCATTTTCCAGCAGTGCATGGCAGGAAGTTTAAAGGAATTTAGCCAGCCCAATCAGATAGTGCAGTATGTGGACGACTTGCTCCTGTTCACGGATTCAAGGGAGGAGCACGGCCCACTATTAGCCGAATTATTGGAGCTAATGGAAAGGAAGGGTTTTAAAGTAAACCCAAAGAAAGCACGGATCGGCCAGCAGGAGGTGAAATTCCTGGGTCTGACCATCCGTGCTGGGGAAAGAGCCATAGATAAGGCTAGGCGGGAATCGGTGCAAGATTTGCCGATTCCTAACACAGGAACGGGTGTGAGGTCCTTTTTGGGATTGACCGGGTACTGCAGAGACTTCATCGAGGATTATGCAACCACAGCAGCCCCGCTACTCCGACTCTTACACAACGGAGTCGAGTGGTCTTGGGACGAGGGTTGTCAGGCAGCATTCGAGAAGGTGAAAAGGGACATGCAGACCGCGCCAGCCCTAGGGGCCATAGATGGGGGAGAGGAGTTTTTCCTGGAAGTAGCCACCAGTGGAGACAGCCTGAGTGCTGTGCTGCTCCAGGAGCGACACGGCAAGCTGAGGCCGGTGGTCTACTCCTCCAGGCTGCTTACGGATGTGGAGAGGAATTTTTGCAATTGCGAACGGCATCTCCTGGCCACGCATTGGGCTGTGAACAGATCAGCAATCTTCACAGGAACCTCTCCCATCACTCTCCTCACCCACCACACACCCACATTAATACTTCTGGATGGAAGGATTAAGAATGGGACCGTAAGCAGCGCTCGGATTGCACGCTGGACCCTCCTCCTTTCCCAGATGGATCTCAAGGTTAAAGGTCTTTGCGAGCCGAAGGTCGCGGTCAACATGGTATATCCCGGAACAGCCCATCGGTGTTCCATCGAAGGGGTATGGGAGGTCAACATAGGTTTACGGGCCGGGATACACCCCGCAGGCCGCGAGATCTACGTAGACGGTTCCAGTGCGGTATCTGCTGGCGAACGACTCACAGGGTGTGGAGTTTATGACCGCGCGGCAAACATTGCCCTGGCGATTAGGTTCCCCAGCACTATGAGCGCACAGCAGGCTGAACTGTCCGCGGTGGTGTACGTGGTTACCCACCCCGAGATCTTCCGAAACCCATACACGATTTGCTCGGACAGCATGTTCACATGCAATTCGTGTACAGAATACCTGGCCATTTGGTCTCGTCACGGATATACCTCCGTGGACGGACGACCTTTAACAGTTAAGCCCTTGCTGGAAAAGATCCTGGCAGCAGTGGGGGAGGAAGGGGAGGTGTTCATCCACAAGGTGAAGGCTCATTCCACCACAGAACCCCGCAGTCATGGCAACCAGCAGGCGGAAGCGCTAGCCAGGGAGGGTGCTCGTAATGGCATTATCTGGGACCCCTATGGACCCGGACCCGTGGCAGCGATCCGAGGCAGGGAGGGGACTCCAGGGAACACAGGGGTGACACCGCCCCTAGACCTAAAGACTGTCCAAACCCTGGATCCCGCCCTGAAAACAGTCCTCAATGCTATTGCTGAGGGCAAGCAGGTAGAGGGTCCGTACAGTACGGCAGCCCTCTCCGTCAAGGAAGGCATGTTGTTCCGGGAGGAACAGTGGGTTGTGCCGCAGCAGCACCGAAGGGAATTCCTTCAACTGGCCCATGAGGGTCCAGGGGCAGGACACCCAGGGCCTGAGGTTACCTGGCAACGGGTAGAGCAGGCGGGACGGTGGCCAGGACTTCGAGACGATGTCCGCGAGTTCTGTGCAAGCTGTCTTGTGTGTGCTGCAAACAACCCAGATCCCCAGAAAAGGAAGGTGCCCATGGGGCACATCAGGAGGGTAGAGGGACCATGGCAGTCGATACAGGTCGACTACATAGGGCCCCTGCCCACCGCCCAGGGAGGCTATAAGTACTGCCTTGCCCTGGTGGATGTGTTTACCAAGTGGGTAGAAGCCTTCCCGTGTAGAACAGCTACGGCGCTGGGTACTGCCAAGATCTCATGGTGGGGGCTCCCCCGGTTTGTTGAGTCCGACCGAGGGAGTCATTTCACCGGCCAAGTGATGCAGAACACCCTCATGCTCTTGGGCATTGAAGGGAAGTGGCACGTAGCGCACAATCCCCAGTCATCCGGGATTGTTGAACGCATGAACCGGACCCTCAAGGAAAAGCTGAGGAAAGAGGCAATGGGCTCGCCCCAGAAGTGGGCGGAGATCCTGCCTCTAGTCCTCATGGGGATCCGGGCCAACCAGTCCAAAAGTACGGGGCACTCCCCACATGAGTTAATGACTAGGAGGATCATGTGAACACCCAACCATGTACTAGCCCCGGTGCTCACTGAGGGCCAGCTCCAAGAGCTGAATCGGGACAAGTTCGTCCAAACCCTTTTGGAGCGCCTGAAACAGGTTTATGAGCAAGCGGCTGGGAACATGGGGAGACAGCATCAGGGCAATCGACTGTTGCTGGAACCCCGTAAGAAGCAAGAGTGGGAAGTCGGAAACCAGGTCATGGTTAGGAACTATGCCCGAGTAGGGAGTCTAGAACCACTGTACATGGGGCCCTACAGCATTGTAGACAAGGCCAGCCCCATGCTGTATGCAGTGAAGGTGCCCCGACGTACAAAATGGTTTCACATTAACCAGTGTAAACTGTTTAACCTGGGTGCACAAGGGCCAACAACAGGGGCCAGGTCTGAGGACAGAAATCCTCAGCCTGAGACAGGGTCACAGACCACACAGGCTAGAATTGTAGCCTGCGTGAGGGGAGGAGTCATCCCATCGGAGTGGGAGGTCTCCCCATTAGTTTGGGATTCGGACGAGGGAGAGCCCGAACAGCTCGACCCCGCCCCTGACCCGATCACAGAGGAGGAGGAGTCGGAGGACGAAGGTCCCGCCCCCGACTCGAGCATAGAGGAGGTAGGGATTGGGGGTGGAGACTCACCACCTGTGGGGACAGGTGGGGTGGAGTCGGATGCCAAGGATCCCAGCCCCAGGGGGACGGAGCCTGAGGGAAGGGAGCTGGAGCCGGCAGATGTGGTGGGGCCACAGGCTGCGACGGTAAAGGTCCCAATCTCCGGTCCGTTAGCCCTGGGAGCCTCGCCCAAGGTGCCCCCTCGTAGGTCGGCTCGGACGCCTCAGCCCAGAAAGTTTTGGTCAGATTCTCCTTCCTTCCCCCAACATTGATCCAGGCTAGCCCAGGAAAGACACGATTCCCGTTCAGCAGCGACAAGCTGCGGGGGATCAAAGCCAAAGGTCAGTGCAGCCCCGCCACAGGGAGTGGCACGCTGCAACCCTCACAGGAATTAGGTAAGCCGCCCGAAGGAGGGCAGTGCTGTACATAAGTTTAGTTATGTTAAGTTTAGGTAATGATAAGTTAAGTTAAGTAATTTTAATGTTAGTTTAAGGCATCAAAAATTTAAGATGATGGGGATGTTTTAAAAGATAGTTTTTGAAGTCTGCCCAGTATGTGTGTTTGTTTGGAAGCGGGGTCAGGGGACCCGAGCGTCTGTTTAATTAGGCCAGCGCCTATTGGGAGCCTGGCTGCATCATCTTATCGGTTACAGAAACCAGGAATACAATGGAGAGGATTCTCGTGGGGCTCGCGGCGATCGGGTGCAGGCTGGCCTACCGAGGCCGCACCAAGGACGTCGTTGTGTTCGGATGCTCCAGGGACACAGCCCCCATCGCGACGGATGGGATGGGGAAGCGAGAGGTTGAGGAAACCGCCACCTACTTTCACCAAGGGAGATGGCCAGGATGGCTGGGGTCGAATTCTACAGAATACTCCAGCAAATCCGGGTTTGCCTACCAAGAGACTTCGTTACTGTGCCCTCAGGTGAGGATCATTACACCCAGAATCAGCGTTACCGTGGGAAAGAGGATCTGTTTGGTGTGTAATGGGAACGTACCGCTAAGTAGATGGTGGTGGCTTCGAAAGCTGGGAAAGAATATAAGAACTCTACAATCGAGTGGGAGCGACTGGGTAACAATACCCATCGGACAATTACGGGGACTCATGGACAATTACGTGTGTGTTGGGACAAGTGGTGGGAACCAGATGAAGGGATATATGTCTGCATGTGGGGTTCGAAGTACGTTTGCCCCAAAGGCATATCCATCTTTTTCCAGAGGCAGTGGCAGGATGAAGGGAAAGGGATGAGGTGGGACATCAGCACCCGGGCGAGCGGAGTCCCATTCTCTCCGATTCCGTTAAACACCACTGAACTCATCACCCGCCCACGCAAGCCCCTGCCCATGATTTCGGTCGCACTAGCCCAGAAGGAAGGGTGCCCCACCACCACAAAGGGACCCGGGAATGGTTTAGTATTGGAACCCACCTGTCAGATGGTATACCAAGGGGTACACTATGCGGTGGCCTCAGTGATTTTAAACCTCACTGAGGTACGACTGCCGGAGTGGTGTCCCAAGGAAATGGAGCAATTGTACCAGGTCCTGTTAACCAGGATGTTCAGACAATTTTATGAGTTTGACTTTGCTGACATCGACAAAGCCAAAATTGTACACCACACCACACCACAGGAAGTTTTGGATCGGGTAGGGAGGCAAAGAAGGGGTACTGTAAATGACATCTTCACTGCTTTTAGCACTGGGACATCTGTTGTCAACGCTCTAGACAGCATGGAGCTGCAAACACAGGTTAATGGTCTAAAGGCCCAGTTAAGTAACATACTGACAAACGAAAATAAGGTAGTGGGTTCTGAGCTACATGAGGACCAGGCCATGACACTACACTTAAAAGAAATAATTGCTGAGCTGGAGAAACACGCTAGAACGGTAAATGCACTCATTAGGGAGGATCGGAATGCGTCCGATCAGGCTGCACAGAACGAGGCTTGTGTGCTATACGGGGCGTGGTTACTGGGCGAGGGCCACAGTAATCTGGAGGATTTAAAACAAGGTTTGGTCCCGTCCTGGATCAGCAATAAGCACTTGCAAGCGCTCCACTCTTTTGAGAACGCATTAAGTCCGTGCCAGCTCAGACTAGCTGCAGAGGCATACCCAGTCCGAGTGGACTGCGGACGCTCGAATCACACTATCATGGGAATAGTGGTGAGGATGCCGGTGTTGGGTCCCACAGCAAAACCTGCCCTGGTATACAGGGTGGAGAACATTGGAGTCATCCAGGGGGGTGCGCACATTCGTTACGCAGTGGTCCCGCCTTATGTCATCAGATGGGAGTGTATGATGACAGGCACCGACCTCTCGGGGTGTCGAAGCCGGGGAGCACACATCATCCTGTGTCCCCAGCACTTGAATGCCTTTTTAAAACCACAGTGCGGGTTCAGAGCCGCTAGCGTGAAGCCGGTAAATAGCACCATGGAGGCAATGGCAAAAGACCATGTGCCCCCGCAGGTGGCATATATCGGAGGTGGAACATACTGTGTTACCACTGCAGCGCCTCACTACCACCACGGACAGCACGGGTGGTGTCCGGTCAGTGACAGCAGTTTCTGTTTCAAACCCAGGGCTGAAGTTCAAGTGGCACAACAGCGAATTGTCCCCATTCCTGTACCTTCCACCGTTCACCTCACTGTAAAAGAGAATTTCACGAATTTTCAGCGATTCATTGCGCATTTTGGTTATTTCATTTCCCCTCTCCCCGAACACCTCAACGAGATTTTAAAAGCCATAATAGTCTCACAGAAGCATTTTTACACACTAGAGCAGAAGACATTGGAGATAGGGAAAGACATATTAGACATAGTCACCCCACCATGGTGGAACCTGTTCACTAATATAGAGATCCCGCCCTGGATTAGAATAGCATCCCACATCCTAATAGTGTGTCAGGTTTTGATTGTAATATATTTACTGTTCGTGCATTGCAAGAGAGGCAAATGCCTCCAGAGGCACGAAAACACAGGAGAATGGAGAGCACGCTATGTACGAGTGGGTGAAGAGACCCCCACTTAGGATGCTATGTATTAAAGGATAAAGCATCCCTCCACTCTTGTGTTTGGTTACTATATGATTTAAGTGTATGAATACTGTTGTGTTATAACCGTTGATCAGTTTTCTATTTTTGATTAACAAAATGTGTATGCAGGTGGTGTAAGGGGTATCGGCCCCTTCACATCTGAAAGATGAATGTGTTAAAGTTTGAGATAGTACTGCCTATGGTTGTCCAACTGTACACAATGTAATTTTTCTGAAATGGGAACTGCATGTGTCGTGGGGGTCATAGATAGTTAATTACCAGGAATGTATGGATGTGGTGAATCAGGGAAAATTTGCTCACCAAGGGTTATTGATACTTTAAGCAAGCTATCAGTATCACAGGAGGGACTGTAAGATTCGTGAAATTTTCATTAATTAATCACGTAGGAAAGTAGGGTTAATAAAACAGCTTTATTGACCAAAAGAAGCTTATACAGAGAAACCTTTGATAAAAGGGCACACAAAATGGCCGCCAGACCTCGTGACCAGCTTCTGGGACCATTTCAACTCCTTTTACTGCAAGCCAGACAGGCTTGTGGATTGAGGACATTAAAAGCCCGCGGAAACCAGTTTCGGGAAGCCGAAACACATGGAACTGAGCATTCATATTGATTGGATTATAAGTACAGGACAGATTTGGGTGGCAGGATGAGACCCATCAAGAAATGGGCGGACAATTGAACGACCACTTTAGCCCATTACACTGTACAAAGATAAGCCATTTAACAGCCATCCAGGGCAATCTCCAGACCGATCAATATACAAACCAAGTTACGGTAACAAAGCAAAGACATTATCGGCCCAGGAAGGCCAGTTAAGCTATCACCGACTCCCATTATGAAGACAAAACACCCCTGCAGAGAGTTATGCCCGCCAAAATTATTACAAAGACAGGACTATGATTTGGCGGGAGATAAGAATGTTCCCAAAAGGTATAACTGTGGATTGAGTAAAGTCCATCGGTACTTCAGTAAAACGCTTTGGGACAGACTCTTCGGTTAGGAGAAGCACTTCGGTTCGGAGCATCGGAACAACTTCGGTTCGGAACGTGTTCGGTGTTCGGCCAGGCAAGGCCCGGCCACGACGAGAAGACGATGAGAAGAATTCGGCTTGGAAGCCAGCTCGCCCAGGCAAGGCCCGGCCATGATGGAAAGACGACGAGGGAGGCCCGGGTACTTTTGTCGGGAGATCATCGACGACCCAGGCCCGAGAAGAAGACACTCAGGGCCCAGGTACTCCAGTTCTGCTCCACCGTTGCAGAAATCAGAAGGACAATTCTGACTGTATAAAGAGTCATTTCGGAACCAGCGTCCCGCCCCGGGGAAGACCATCGGGAGATCATCGACGACCCAGGCCGGAGAAGAAGACACTCAGGGCCCGGTACCCCAGTTCTTCAACATCACATTGGCGAGCGCTCATCGCAGGAGAACCAAGAGGTAAACAAGCTGCGCCAGAAGCTTCCAAAACCACGTGACGACGGAAAGCTGTGTCGAAAGGCTGCAAAGGCCTTTTCGCAATTCTTGAAGTGGTGAGCATGATCCCGAGTTCCTCAAATCGAAACTTAGTTAGATCTAGGGGAGGGGGTTAAGGGTAATTGTAATGTGTTACCCCTTTCACGATGTGCCGTGTGTTCCCCATTTCTATAGAGTTAAGTTCATAGATGTGTGCATGCTTGTAGTTGCTTTAATCTGTGCATATGACATGTATTTTATAATGCTGCAAACTGTTCAATAAAGGCATCCATTTCGTGCTATTCGACCTGGTCTATTGAGTTTTTCTCTGCACTACAGCTCCCTGCAACTAAGTCCAAGGACTAGAACCGTAGGGGCGAGTGGATCGAACCACTCACGGGTAATTATTGCAAGAAGCCTGGCAGGAGACCAGAGCAAGCAAGAGAAACACCCTACAACCTCCAAACTGGCCAATCACCCCCAAGCTAACTAATCACCACAAACTGAACAATCAACACAAACTAAACAATCATCGCAAAGTGACCAACACCCTCAAAGTAAACCTTCACCAAAAATTAACCAAACACCCCCAAATGTACAGTCACCCACAAACAGAACAATCACCCCAAACTGACCAATCAACCCAAACTGACACTTCAACACAAACTGAGCAATCACCCAGAACAAACCCATCACCACAAAATGACCAATCACCACAAACTGACCCAAAACCCCCAAACAGACCCATCAACATAAAATGACCAAACAAACAAACTGACCCATCACCCCCAAAATGAGCAAACACCCCCCAATCTGACCCATCCAAACAAACTGACCCTGTCCGCCAATCTGGCCCATCACTCCCGAACTGCCCAATCACCCCAATCAGACCTATCAACACAAGCAGACCACACATCCCAATCTCATCCATCAACACAAACTGAACCATCACACCCAAACTGGCCCATCACCCACAATCTGACCAATCACCCCAAACTGACCCATCAACACAAACTGACCAATCACCAAAAAACTGACCAATCACCCCCAAACTGACCCATCAGCCCCAAAATGTAATGTCAACACAAACTGAACAATCAACCCCAAACTGACACATCACCACAACTGACCCATCAACACAAACTGACCAATCACCCCAAAATGATCCATGAACACAAACTGACCAATCACCCCAAACAGACCCATCAACAAAAACTGACCATTCACCCCAACCTGACCCATTAACACAAACTGACTAATCACCCTTAACTGACTCAACAACACAAACTGACCAATCACTGAAACTGACCCATCAACTGAAACTGACCCATCAACACAAACTGAGGAATTACTCAAACGGCCCCATCACAGTAAACTGATCAATCACCCCCAAACAGACCCATCAACAAAAACTGACCCATCATCAGCAATCTGACCCTTCACCCAAAACTGACCCATGACACACAAACTGAACAACCAACCCCTAAACTGACCCATCAACACAAATTGACCCATCAACACAAAATGACAAATCAACCCCAAACTGACCCATCAACAAAAACTGACCAATCAGCCACAAACGGACCCATCACCCCCATTCTAAACAATCACCCCAAAATTACCACATGGGTTCGGGTGGGATGGAGATTGATAGTAGATTTGAGGTTAGGATCAGATCAGCCATGATCTTATTGAATGGTGGAGCAGGCTCGAGGGGCCGATTGGCATACTCCTGTTCCTATTTCTTATGTTCTTATGTTCTTACTTGTAAATGACCAATCACACCAAAGTGACACATCAACACAAACTGATCTATCACACAAATCTGACCCAGCAACACAAACGGACCAATCATCCCCAAACTGACCCATCACCACCAAACTGAACAATCGCCCCAAACTAAGCCTACACGACAAACTGACCAATCACCCCAATCTGATCCATCAACACAAACTGACACTCACCCCAAACTGACCAGTCAACACAAGCTGACCAATCATCACAAAGCTGTCCATTGAACTCAAAACTGACCCATCACGCCAAACTGACCAAACATTCCAAACTGACCAGTTACCCCCACACTGACCAATCACCCCCAAACGGTAACATCAACACAAACTGAACAATCACCCCCAATTTGTCACATAAGCTCAACTCACCCATCAACACAAACTGACAAATGAACCCCAAACTGAACCATCTACACAAATGACCAATCACCTCAAACTGACACATTAACACAAACTGACCAAACTCCCCAAACTGACACAACATCACAAACTGACCAATCACGCAAACTGCCCCATCAACACAAACTGACACATCAATACAAACTGAGGAATCACACAAACTGACCAATAACCCCAAACTGATCAATCACACCCAAACTGACCCATTAACAAAAATGACCTATCATCTGCAATCTGACCCATGACCCCAAACTGACACCTCACCCCCAATCTGACCAATCCACCCCCAAAATGATCCATCAAAACAAACTGACACATCAATACAAACCGACAAATCAACCCAAAACTGACCCCTCAACAAAAGTTGACCAATCACCCCCAAACGGACCCATCTCACCCATACTAACCAATCACCCCAGTTTGACCAATCACCAGAAAATGACCAATCACACCAAACTGGCACATCAAAACAAATTGATCAATCACCCCAAACTGACTCATCAACACAAACCGACCAATCAAACCCAAACTGACCAATCACCCCCAAGTTTACCAATCACCACAAACAGACCACTCACCAGCAATCTGATCCATCAACACAAACTGTCCGATCATCACAAGCTGACCAACACCTGTTAAGTCCGTGAATGATTGAGACACGGACCAGCAGGTGTGAAAACAAACAAGTCTTTACTGGTGGAAGTCAATAGTGAAGAAATAACAAACAGGGGCTCTCTAGCGCCTTTATACATGGGTGGTCACTGCCGGTACTGCAGTCTGAGACCAGTTATTCTCTTAAAGGTACATACACAACAATTCCTCCCCTTTTAGATAAACAGTACATAACATTCATTTAACAATTAAATGATAACGAATTACAATCACAATTACTGTTGCTAGATACATTGGTTAAGTTTAAGCAGTTATAAGTTCAGTCTTTGAGGAGGCTTCCTGATTCTGTCTGGATAACGCCTCTTTGGGGTATCAGGTCCTTCTGGCAATGCTGCGTCGGGATCAATGTCTTTGTTTGGTTCATCTGCTTCCAATATTACCGGTTCTGCGGTAGCTGCAATTGGAACGTCAATTTCATTAACAGGTGTATCAGATCGTGGTGTGGAGTTGACGTTTTCCAGTGACTCTAGAATCTGGTCAGCATGGCGTCTTACAATGCTCTCCCCAACATCCACGGTATACATGAGAGGTCCTTGTCGTGTACAAATCGTTCCTGGCTGCCATTTCTCAGTGCGGTAGTCCCGGGCCAAAACTGGTTGACCTATCTTAAAATTCCTGGTCGGTCTTTCATTCATATTCTGAAACTGCCTGTTCTCCACATCTCTTTGGATGTTTGGCTTAACCAAATCCAAGCGGCATCGTAGTCTTCGATTGAAGAACATCATGGCTGGAGTTTGGTTGGTAACCGCATGTGTCGCATTCCGGTAGGCAAACAAGAAGTTTTCCACCTTGTGTTGTAGGGGTATATCTTCATTACACATTGCCTTGATAGCCTTCTTGAATGTTTGGACAAACCTCTCGGCCAATCCATTAGTGGCTGGATGATATGGGGCAGATGTGTAATGCTTAACGCCATTGTTCTTTAAGAACCTCCGGAACTCTTCAGACACAAACTGTGGTCCATTGTCAGAGCAAATCTGTTCAGGCAGCCCATTCCTGGCGAATATGGTTCGCAAAACTGTGATAGTTTTTCCGTGGATTGAGGACATTTTTATTACCTCTAGCCACTTTGAATGTGCATCCACCGCAATTAAAAACATCGAGTCCATGAAGGGACCAGCAAAATCAATGTGCACCCGTTGCCATGGAGATGAGTGTCACTCCCATGGATGCATAGGAGCTTGTGGTGGGGCGTTTTGGACCTTCTGGCATCCTGCACAGCTCTTGGTCATCTCTTCGAATGCTCTATCGATTCCCGGCCACCACACAAACGCTCTAGCTAAGTTCTTCATTTTTACCCCACCCAGATGACCCTCATGAAGCTCATTGAGTACTCTATCCGTCAACTTAGGTGGAATTACTACTCTGGATCCACACATCAAGGTTCCTCTGCACACTGACAGCTGTTCTCTTCTCGGTGAGAATGCTGGCAGCAGTGGTTCGCCATGTGCTGGCCATCCCTTCACCGTTAAATCATAGACCCGTGATAGTGTCGGGTCATTCCGTGTTTCCTTTTCAATGTTTGCATTCGTCACAGGGAGACATTCGACTATGGTCGAGTGGAATAAGTCCATTGGATCCACTGCAAGGTCTTCTTCTTCCACCGTCGGCAATGGTAGGCGTGACAATCCATCAGCATTTCCATGCTGTTTAGTTCCTTTGTACTCGATGTCATATTGGTGTGCCCTTAGGAAAAGGGACCATCTCTGCAGCCGTTGTGCCGTCATTATCGGTACGCCCTTCTGAGGGTTGAAAATGGAGACAAGAGGTTAATGATCGGTTAGTAGAGTAAATTTTTGACCACGCAGGTAGTGATTGAACTTCTTCACCCCCCACACTAGGTTGAGGGCCTCTCTGTCAATCTGGGCGTAGTTACGCTCGGCAGAAGTTAACGAGCATGCCGCAAAAGCTATCGGCCTCTCTAAACCATCAAGGAATTTATGTGACAGTACCGCCCCAATGCCGTAGGGAGATGCATCAAACGCCAGCCTGATTGGCAGTGCTGGGTTGTAGTGAGACAATACTTCCCTTGAATTGATTAAGTCCTTACTCTTCTGAAAAGCACGCTAACAATCATCGTTCCATTTCCATGCTACCCCCGTTCGTAGCAGGGCATTCAGTGTCATAGAGTCATAGAGTCATAGAGCTTTACAGCACAGAAAGAGGCCCTTCGGCCCATCGTGTCTGCGCCGCCCATCCATCCCTGTCCAGTCTAATCCCATTTTCCAGCATTTGGTCCATAGCCTTGTATGCAATGGCATTTCAAGTGCACATCCAAATGGATCTTGAATGTTATGAGGGTTCCTGCCTCCACCACCCTTTCAGGCATTGAGTTCCACATTCCAACCACCCTCTGGGTGAAAAAGTTCCTCCTCAAATCCCCTCTAAATCTCCTGCCCCTTACCCTGAATCTATGCCCCCTTGTTATTGACCCCCCCACTAAGGGGAAAAGTTCCTCTTTATCTACCCTATCTATGCCCCTCATTATTTTGTACACCTCAATCAGGTCCCCCCTCAGCCTTCTCTGCTCCAAGGAAAACAACTCCAGCCTGTCCAGCCTCTCTTCATAGCTGAGGCGCTCCACCCCAGGTAACATCCTGGTGAATCTTCTCTGCACCCTCTCCAAAGCAATCACATCCTTCCTATAGTGAGGCGACCAGAACTGCACACTGTACTCCAGCTGTGGCCTCACCAGCGTTTAGCACAGCTCCATCATAACCTCCCTGCTCTTATATTCTATGCCTCGGCTAATGAAGGCAAGTATCCCATATGCCTTTTTAACTACCTTATCTACCTGATCCGCTGCCTTCAGGGATCTATGTACATGTACACCAAGGTCCCTCTGACCCTCTGTACTTCCTAGGGTCCTACCACTCATTGTGTATTCCCTTGCCTTATTTGTCCGTCCAAAATGCATCACCTCGCACTTTTCAGGGTTAAATTCCATTTGCCACTTTTCCACCCAGCTGACCAACCCGTTTATATCGTCCTGTAGCCGGAGGCTTTCCTCCTCGCAATTTACCACCCCACCAATTTTCGTGTCATCTGCGAACTTACTGATCATACCTTTTACATTTTCATCCAATTCATTTATGTAGATCACAAACAATAAGGGACCCAGCACCGATCCCTGAGGTACCCCACTGGACACAGGCTTCCAGTCACAAAAGCAACCTTCGACCATCACCCTCTGCCTCCTGCCACTCAGCCAGTTTAGGATCCAACACGCCAAGGCACCCTGGATCCCATGGGCTCTTATCTTCTTGACCAGTCTCCTATGCGGGACTTTGTCAAAAGCTTTACTGATGTCCATGTACACCACATCCACAGCATTTCCCTCATCCACCCCACTAGTCACCCCCTCGAAAAATTCGATCAGATTTGTTAGACATGATTTACCCTTGACAAAGCCATGCTGACTATCCCCGATTAATCCTTGCCTCTCCAAGTGGAGATTAATTTTGTCCCTCAGAATTTTTTCCAATAATTTCCCCACCACAGATGTTAGACTCACTGGCCTGTAATTCCCTGGTTTATCCCTGCTACCCTTCTTGAATAATGGTACTACGTTAGCTGTTCTCCAGTCCTCTGGTACATCCCCTGTGGCCAGAGAGGTTCTGAAAATTAGTGTCAGAGCCCCTGCAATCTCCTCCCTTGCCTCCCACAGCAGCCTGGGATACATCTCGTCCGGGCCTGGGGATTTATCCACTTTTTGGCCCGCTAAAACCGCTAGCACCTCCTCCCTCTCGATGCTAATATGTTCAAGTATGTCACAGTCCCCTTGCCCGATTTCTATGTCTGCATCGTCTTTCTCCATAGTGAACACAGATGCAAAAAATTCATTTAAAACCCCGCCTACATCCTCTGGCTCTACACACAGATTGCCACTTTGGTCCCTAATGGGCCCTACCCTTTCCCTGGTTATCCTCTTGCCCTTAATATACTTATAAAACATCTTAGGATTTTCCTTTATTTTGCTCGCCAGTGTTATTTCATGGCCCCTCCTCGCCCTCCAAATTTCTTTTTTAAATATGCCCCTGCACTTTTTATACTCCTCTAGGGCTTCTTCTGTCTTTAGTCTTTTGTAACTGCCAAAAGCCCCCCTCTTATTTCTAATGCATTTTTGTATATCCCTTGTCATCCAAGGTTCCCTTTGCTTGTTGGTCCCACCCTTGACCTTTACAGGAACATGTTGGCGTTGTACTCTCTCTATTTCCCTTCTGAAAGTCTCCCACTGTTTTGATGTGGATTTTCCAATAAGCAGCTGCTCCCAGTCCACTTTGGCCAGATCCTGCCTTATCATATTAAAATCGGCCTTCCCCCAATTTAGAACCCTTATTTCCGGGCCGTCTTTGTCTTTTTCCATGACCACCTTAAATCTCACCGAATTATGGTCACTGTCGCCAAAATGCTCTCCTACTGACGCTTCCACCACTTGCCCGGCTACATTCCCCAGAATTAGGTCCAGTACCGCCCCCTCTCTTGTAGGACTTTCTACATGTTGGCTCAAAAAGCTCTCCTGGATGCACTTTAAGAATTCTGCACCCTCTAAGCCTTTCACACTCTGACTGTCCCAATTTATATTGGGGAAGTTGAAATCCCCCACTATTATTACCCTATTATTTTCGCACTTCTCGGAGATTTGCCTACATATCTTTTTCTCTATCTCCCCCTGACTGTTTGGGGGCCTATAGTACACTCCCAGCAAAGTGCTTGCCCCCTTTTTGTTTTTAAGTTCTACCCATATGGCCTCATTAGAGGAACCCGCTAATATATCATCCCTCCTTACAGCAGTAATTGACTCCTTAATTAATATTGCAACACCCCCTCCCCTTTTACACCACCCTCTGTCTCGCCTGAAGATTCTATACCCCGGAATATTGAGCTGCCAGTTCTGACCCTCCCTCAACCATGTCTCCGTGATAGCAACAATATCGTACTCCCATGTGTTCAACAATAACTTCAGTTCATCCGCCTTATTTGCAAGACTCCTTGCATTAAAATAAATGCCTTCCAGCCCTGCCATATTCTCTTTTGCCTTCACATATTTGCTCTGCCTTCCCAGCTGACTTGCTTTTCCCTCTTTATTTGGCCATAAATCACCCTCTACTATAGCTCCACTCTGTACCCCAACCCCCTGCCAAGTTAGTTTAAACCCTCCCCAGCAGTGCTAGCAAACCTCCCCGCAAGGATATTGGTTCCCCCCTGGTTCAGGTGTAAACCGTCCGACTTGTACAAGTCCCATCTTTCCCAGAAGCAGACCCAGTGATCCAGGAAACTAAAGCCCTCCCCCTTGCACCATCCCTTTAGCCACGCATTCATCTGTTCTATCTTCCTATTCCTATACTTACTAGCACGTGGCACCGGGAGTAATCCAGAGATTACAACCTTTGAGGTCCTGCTCCTTAATCCTTCACCTAGCTCCCTAAATTCTTGCTGCAGGACCTCATCCCTCTTTTTACCTATGTCGTTGGTACCAATGTGGACCACGACCACTGGCTGTTCTCCCTCCCCCTCCAGAATGCCCTGCAGCCTCTCAGTGACATCCTTGACCCTGGCACCAGGGAGGCAACAAACCATCCTGGATTCACGACTACGGCCACAGAAACGCCTATCTCTTCCCCTTACTATAGAATCCCCTACCACTATTGCTCTCCCACTCTTTCCCCCCCTTCCTGGGCAGCAGGAGCACCCCCAGTGCCAGGAAGTTGGCCGCTGCTGCCTTCCCCTGGTGAGTCATCCCCCTCAACAGTATCCAAAGCGGTATACTTGTTTGAAAGGGGGATGTCCGCACGGGTTCCCTGCACTACCTGCCTGCCTTTGTTGCTCCGCCTGATGGTCAACCCCTGTGCTGCCCTACCCTGAGGCGTGCACAACTCGCTAAACGTGTTATCCACGAGCCTTTCAGCATCGCGCACGCTCCAAAATTCATCCACCCGCAGCTCGAGCGCCGCAATGCGGTCGACAAGTAGCTGCAGCTGGATGCATTTCCCGCACACATGGTCATCAGGGACACTGGCAGCATCCCTGACTTCCCACATAGAGCAGGAGGAGCAGAGCACGGGTCTGAACTCTCCTGCCATGACTTACCCCTTTAATTTCTTTAAAAATTTATTCAATACCCCAGTTACAGGTATGCTCTAGGGCGCTTTATTTACCAACTATCCCCACTACACCACAGAAATTTAACACCACAGAATTCAAGCTTGTATTGAAAAAAGAGAAATACTCACCAACCAATCACCTACCTGCTCCCGGGTGCAGAATTGTCGACAAATTCGGCAAAAACTTATAATAGTAATTAACCAACCCGAGGAATTACCTCAGTTGCAACACATTTTCAGGTGCTGGGGCCTTAACAACCGCTTCAATTTTGTCAAGGGACTTATGTAACCCCTCTTCATCAATCACGTGGCCACAATACGATATCTGTTTCTTTAAAAATTCGCACTTGGGGCGGTTGGCTCGCAGCCCATGTTCCCGTAGTCTAGTGAGCACCTGTTTTCGGGTGTTAATGTGTTCACTGTCATCTTCACCTGTTACAAGGATGTCGTCCAAGTAACAATGAGTCCCCGGAATCCCTTGCAGGACTTGTTCCATCGCTCTTTGCCATATCACCGGAGCCGATGCTACTCCGAATACCAGTCGATGATACTGGTAAAGACCTTTGTGAGTGTTTATCGTGAGATACTTCCTAGAGGACTCTTCAACCTCCATCTGCAAATATGCTTGTGCTAGGTCAATTTTTGTAAAACGCTTCCCTCCAGACAGTGAGGCGAAGATGTCTTCTATTCTTGGATGAGGATATTGTACTGTGTGAAGGACAGGGTTCACTGGCACCTTGAAATCCCCACAGATGCGAATCATCCTTGGCTCTCCGGACGTATTGCTTAACGTTTTCTTCATGACAGGAACGATGGGTGTCGCCCACTCGCTCCAGTCGACCTTAGAAAACACGCCCGCCTTCTCCAGATTCTCCAGCTCTGCCTCGACGGCTGTTCGAATTGCATATGGTACCGATCTTGCTTTGAAAAACTTGGGAACTGCATTCTCTTCTATTTTTATCGAGGCGGTTACGCCTTTAAGCGTGCCCAGTTCTTGTTGAAATACCTCTTTGGCGTTAGCTAAGCTTGTTGACAATCGTCCAGGAGTGACGTCTTCATCTTTTTTACCGTCCACCGTCATTGCATGAATGGAATGCCAATCTACGTTTATCTTCCTGAACCATACCCGTCCCAATAACGGTGGTCCACCATTTGGCAGTATGTAGAGATACAATTTCCGTATTTTCTTGCCATTGTATTCGACAGGCACCCTTATTTTTCCTCTGGGGTATATTTTTGCCCTGCATACGTCGTCAAGACGATGGATGTCTCTCTCAAGGGTATGTGTGAAAAAAGCCACTCGTAGTCTCGTCGATTCATGATGGTTAGCGCTGATCCTGTATCCAATTCCATTTTAACTTGGGACCCTGCTATCGTGAGGGTGACCCAAATGGTTCTGTGATCCTCTTTTGCGATTACATTGTGAAGTTTGAGACAGCTTAGTCTCCTGTTTCCGGATTCACTATCGCTCATCTGGTCTTCGGAACCACTGACCATCATCTTTTGTACTTTCTTGTACGGTTCCTTAGTAGCCTTTTTCCTGTAGCTGGTCTTCTTCCCAGACCTGCTAACTCGTGCAATGTGTCCAATCTTCCCGCATTGTCTGCATATTTTGTCTTTGGACCAGCAGTCCTTCTGGCCATGGTTAGTTCTGCCGCAGCAATAACATTTTGCAAATCCCCGTGTCATTTCATGGGTGCCGTATTCCTATGGTTTTTGTTGAATTTCTGCAGCTCCCCTGGCTGTTGCTTCATACGATACTGCCACGCTGAAAGCCTTATCTAGCGTCAGCTCTTTTTCTGAGAGTAACTTCTTCTGGGTTCCTTCACTCAGGAGTCCACAGCCAAATTTGTCCTGTAGGGTATCTGCCAGTCCTGCTCCGAACTGGCAGAGCTTTGATAGCTTGCGTAGTTCCGTAAGATACTCAGCATTGCTCTCATCTTTGTGCTGAGTTCTCCTGTGGAATTTAAATCTTTCTGCTATCAACAGCGGTGCAGGGTTTAAGTGTTCCTGTAGGACAGCAACAATTTCATTAAAACTCTTCACCTTCGGTTTGGCTGGAGTAATCAGGTCCCGCAATAGGCCATACGTTCTAGCGCCCATTAAGTTTAGCAATATCGATGCCTTTTTCCCCTCCGCTATTTCGTTTGCCTCGAAATATACCTCGACTCTTTCCGCATACGTGGTCCAGTCCTCTAATGTATTATCAAAAGCAGTGATATAGCCAGTCTTCGGCATCTTGCTAATCTAAAATGGCACCTCCCGTGCTTTGCCTTCTTCCCCGATTTAACAAAATGGCGCCTCTCGCGCTTTGCCTTCTTCCCTGCTGTTGTTAGCGCTGCTTTCCACGGTTTCTTGCACGTTAAATATTGATTATTTTTCTTTTATTATTTTCTCGTCGTGGAGCGGACCCTCTGGGACACTTCCCTCCCTCTTCTAAGGTCCGAACGCTGCCCGGCATCGAAGTACCGTCCGCGCCCTGTGTGCTCCACCCTCTCTCTCTCTCTTTGCTTCCCGACTCGCTGCCCGGCCACGTTGAAAAGCCACCCGATCGAGCTTCAGCCCGCCGCAGCCCAGGAAGGATCAGAGCACTACCTGCCACCAGCCCGATTAGCTGGGAAACCACAGACCGAGGAACCCAGCCTGGCTCTGGACAGTCTCTCCTGCAAGTTTGCAAACCGATGATCGACGGTCGACGCCCGTTTCCCGAGTTTCTTTGGACTCTATTTTTTTTTTCTTCTGGCTCCGACCTTCAACAACGTCGTCTGAGGTGCTGCTGAGTTACAGGTAAGTTCGTTTCTTACTCGTCGCCAGAGTTAAGTCCGTGAATGATTGAGACACGAACCAGCAGGAGTGAAAACAAACAAGTTTTTACTGGTGGAAGTCAATAGTGAAAAACTAACAAACAGAGGCTCTCTAGCGCCTTTTATACAGGGGTGGTCACTGCCGGTACTGCAGTCTGAGACCTGTTATTCTCTTAAAGGTACATACACAACAACACCCACAAATGTAAACCATCACCAAAAATTAATCATACCCCCAAACTGAAAGATCTCCCCAAACTGACCCATTAGCACAAACTGATCAATCATCACAAAGCTGAAGATTCTCCCCCAAACTGCCCCATCACCCCCAAACTGAAACATCAACACAAACTGACCAATCACCCCAAACTGACACATGAATACAAACTGACCAATCACCCAAACTGACCCATCAACATAAACTGACCCATCAATACAAACTGAGCAATCACCCAAACTCATCCATCGCACACAAACTGACCCATCAACAAAAACTGACCCGTCATGTGCAATCTGACCCATCACCCCAAACTGACGCATCACCCCCAAACTGACCTATCAACCACCAAAATGACCCATCAACACAAATTGACCCATCAACACAAATTGACCAATCAACAAAAACTGATCAAACTCCCCAAAACGGACCCATCTCCCCATTCTATCTCACCACCTCAAACTGCCAATCACCAGAAAATAGCCAATCACACCAGACAGACACATCAACACAAGCAGACCAATCATCCCAATCTCATTCATCAACACAAACTGACCCATCAAACCCAACCTGGCCCATCTCTCCCAATCTGACCACTCACCCCAAACTGACCCATTAACAAAAACTGACTAATCACCGAAAAACTGACCAATCACCCCACAAACTGACCCATCACACGAAGCTGGTGAAAAATCACAAACTGACCAGTCACCCACAAACTAACCAACCACCCCCAAACTGAGATATCACCACAACTGGCCCATCAACACAAACTGACCAATTACCCCAAAATGATCCATGAACACAAACTGACCAATCACCCCTTACTGACCCATCAACACAAACTGAACATTCACCCCAAACTGACCCATTAACACAAACTGACCAATCACCCTTAACTGACTCAATAACACAAACTGACCAATCACTGAAACTGACCCATCAACTCAAACTGACTCATCAACACAAACTGAGGAATCACTCAAACTGATCCATCGCACACAAACTGACCCATCAACAAAAACTGACCCATCATGTGCAATCTGACCCATCACCGCAAACTGACGCATCACCCCCAAACTGATCTATCAACCCCCAAAATGACCCATCAAAAAAATTGACCCATCAAAACAAACTGAACAATCAACCCCAAACTGACCCATCAACAAAAACTGTCCAATCACCCCCAAACGGACCCATCTCCCCATTCTATCTAATCACTCCAAACTGACAAATCGCCAGAAAATGGCCAATCACACCAAACAGACACATCAACACATACTGATCAATTACCCCAAACTGACCCATCAACAGAAACCGAACAATAACCCCCAAACTGACGAATCACCCCAGGTTAACTCATCTCGAAATACTGACCAATCACCACAAAACTGACCCATCAACACAAACTGAAAAATCACCCCAAACTGAACCATCTACAAAAACTGACCAATCACCCCACACTGACACATTAACACAAACTGACCAATCTCCCCAAACTGACCAATCACCCGAACTGCCCCATCAACACAAACTGACCCATCAATACAAACTGAGGAATCACCCAAACTAACCAATTACCCCAAACTGATCAATCGCACCCAAACTGACCCATTAACAAACAATGACCCATCATCTGCAATCTGACCCATCACCCCAAACTGACAGGTCACCCCCAAACTGACCAATCAAACCCCAAAATGACCCATCAACACAAACTGACGCATCAATACAAAATGACCAATCAATCCAAAACTGACCCCTCAACAAAAAATGACCACTCACTCCCAAACGGACCCATCTAACCCATACTAACCAAACACCCCAATTAGACCAATCACCAAAAAATGACCAATCACACCAAACGGACACTTAAAAAAAACTGATCAATCACCCCAAACTGACCCCTCAACAAAAACCGACCAATCAACCCCAAACTGATCAATCACCTCCAAGTTTACCTGTCACCACAAACAGACCACTCAACAGAAAACTGACCCATCAACACAAACTGACCGACCATCACAAACTGACCAACACCCACAAAGTAAACCATCACCAAAAATGAATCATGCAACCCAAACTGGAAAATCACCCCAAACTGACCCATCAACACAAACTGACCAATCATCACAAAGCTGAACATTTTCCCCCAAACTGACCCATCATCCCAAAACTGAAACATCAAAACAAACTGAGCAATCACCCCCAAATTGACACAAGAATATAAATTGACCAATCACCCAATCTGACCCATCAACATAAACTGGCCCATCAATACAAACTGAGCAATCACCCAAACTGATGAATGACACACAAGTTGAACCATCAACAAAAACTGACTCATCTTGCGCAATCTGACCCATCACCCCAAACTGCCCTATCAACCCCCAAAGTGACCCATCAACAAAAACTGACCCATCAACAAAAACTGTCCAATTACCCCCAAATGGACCCATCTCCCTATTCTATCTAATCACCCCAATTTGAGCAATCGCCAGAAAATGGCCAAAACCGCCAAACAGACACATCACCACATACTGATAAATCACCCCAAACTGACCCATCAACAGAAAATGACCAATAACCCCCAAATTGACCAATCACCCCAAGTTAACGCATCACAACAAACTGACCAATCACCACCAAACTGACCCATCAACACAAACGGACCAATCGTCGCAAAGTGACAAACATCCGCAAAGTAAACCATCACCAAAATTTACCAAACACCCCAAACTGAACAATTACCCACAAACTGAACAATCACCAGAAAATGACCAATCACCCCAAACTGAAACTTCAACACAAACTGATCAATCACCCCAATACTGACCCATCAACACAAACTGACCAATCAACCCCAAACTGACCAATCACCCCCAAGTTTACCTGTCACCACAAACAGACCACGCAACAGCAAACTGAACCATCAACACAAACTGACCGATCATCAGAAACTGACCAACACCCACAAAGTAAACCATCACCAAAAATTAATCATGCAACCCAAACTGAAAAATCACCCCAAACTGGCCCATCATCAAAAACTGTCCAATCACCCCCAAACGGACCCAGCTCCCCATTCTGTCTAATCACCCCAAACTGACCAATTACCAGAAAATGGCCAATCACACCAAACAGACACATCAACACATACTGACCAATGAACCCCAAACTGACCCCTCAACAGAAAGCTACAAAAAAAAAACTGACCAATCACCCCAAGTTAACCCATCACGACAAATTTATCAATCACCACCAAACTGACCCATCAGCACAAACTGAAAAAACACCCCAAACTGAACCATCTACAAAAACTGACCAATCACCCCAAACTGACACATTAACACAAACTTACCAATCTCTCCAAACTGACATAACATCACAAACTGACCAATCACCCGAACTGCCCCATCAACACAAACTGACCCATCGATACAAACTGAGGAATCACCCGAACTGACCAATAACCCCAAACTGATCAATCACACCCAAACTGACCCATTAACAAAAAATGACCCATCATCTGCAAACTGACCCATCACCCCAAACTGACACTTCACCCCCAAAATGAACAATCAACCCGCAAAATGACCCATCAACACAAACTGACGCATCAATACAAAATGACCAATCAACCCAAAACTGACCCCTCAACAAAAAATGACCAATCACCCCCAAACGGACGCATCTCACCCATACTAAACAATCACCGCAATCTGACCAATCACCAGAAAATGACAAATCACACCAAACTGACACAGCAAAATAAACTGATCAATCACCCCAAACTGACCCATCAACACAAACCGACTAATCAAACCCATACTGACGAATCACTTCCAAGTTTACCTGTCACCACAAACAGACCACTCAACAGCAAACTGACCCATCAACACAAACTGACCAATCATCACAAACTGACCAACACCCACAAAGTAAACCATCACCAGAAAATTAATCTAACAACCCAAACTGAAAAATCACCCCAAACTGACCAATCATCACAAAGCTGAACATTCTCCCCATACTGACCCATCATCCTCAAACTGAAACATCAAGACAAACTGACCAATCACCCCCAAACTGACACAAGAATACAATATGACCAATCACCCAAACTGTCCCATCAACTTAAACTGACCCATCAATAGAAACTGAGCCATCAACCAAACTGATGTATCACATACAAGTTGACCCATCAACAAAAACTGACCCATCATGCGCAATCTGACCCATCACCCCAAACTGACGCATCACCCCCAAACTGACCTATCAACCCCCAAAGTTACCCATCAACACATACTGACCAATTACCCCCAAACGGACCCATCTCCCCATTCTATCTAATTACCCCAACCTGACCAATCACCAGAAAATAGCCAATCACGCCAAACAGACACATCAACACATACTGATCAACCACCCCAATCTCACCCAACAACAGAAACCGACCAATAACCCCCAAACTGACCAATCACCCCAAGTTAACGCATCACAACAAACTGACCAATCACCACCAAACTGATCCATCAACACAAACGGACCAATCATCGCAAAGTGACCAACATCCACAAAGTAAACCATCACCAAAATTTACCAAACACCCCAAACTGAAAAATTACCCACATACTGAACAATCACCACAAAACTGACCTATCACCCCAAGCTGAAACTTCAACACAAACTGATCAATCACCCCAAATTAACCCATCACGACAAAAAGACGAATCACCACAAACTGACCCACCAAACAAACTGACCCATCACCATAAACTGACGAATCAACCAAACTGACACATCACCCCCAAAATCACCAATCACCCCCAATCTGACCCATCAACACAAACTGACCCTCTACCCACAAACTTGCCCATCACCCCGAACTGCGCTACCACCCCAAACTGACCTATCAAGAAAAACAGACCAATCACACCCTAACATAACAACCAACACAAACTGACCAGTCAACCCAATCTCATCCATCATCACAAACTGACCCATCACCCCCAAACTGGCCCATCACCCCCAATCTGACCAATCACCCCAAACTGACCCATCAACACAAACTGACCAATCAACCCAATCTGATCCACCAACACAAACTGACCAATCATCCCGAGCTGACCCATCAACACAAACAGACCCATCAACACAAACTGACGAACATCCCAAACTGACCCATCACCCCAAACTGACCAATCACCCCAAACTGACCAAGCAGAACAAAATGCCCCATCACCCAAAACTACCCAAACACTCCAAACTGATACATCAACACAAGCTGAACAATCACACCCAAACTGCTCCATCAACACAAAGTGGCCCATCAACACAAACTGACCAATCACCCCAAACTGACCCATGAACTCAAACTGAACAATCAACATCAAACTGACCAATCACCCAACCGACCCATCACACCCAAAATGACCAATCACACCCAAACTGACCCATCAACACAAACCGACCAACCAACCCCAAACTGACCAATCACCCCCAAGTTTACCTGTCACCACAAACAGACCACTCAACAGCAAACTGACACATCAACACAAACTGACCAAGCCTCGCAAACTGACCAACACCCCCAAACTAATCCAGCACCACAAACTGACCAAACACCCCAAACTGAACAATCAGCCACAAACTTAACAATCACCACAAATTGACCAATCACCTCAAGCTGACCCATCAACACAAAGTGATTAGTCACCCCAAAATAACCCATCACCACAAACTGACCCACCACACAAACTGACCAATCAACACAAAATGACGAATCACCAAAAAACTGACCTAACTACCCCAAACTGACCCATCACCACAAACTGGCCAATCACCCAAGTTGACCCATCAACCCCAAAATGACGAATCACCGTCAAACTGACCCATCACCCCAAACTGACGAAGCACCCCAAACAGACGCTTCAGCACAAAATAACCAATCACGCCCAAACTGACCCATCAACAAAAACTGACCAATAATCCCCAAAACTGACCAATCAACTCAAACTGTACAACCAACCCCAAATCACCCATCATCCACAAACTGACAAATCAACCCAAACTGACAAATCAACCCAAACTGACCAATCAACATGAACTGAACGATCACTCCAAACGTACCCATCACCCGAAACTGACCAATCACCCCAAACAGATGAATCACCCACAAAAGAAAAAATCACCCCAAAGCGACCCATCAATGCAAACTGATCCATCAACACAATGTGAGCAAATACCCGAAACTGACCAATCACCTCAAACTGACCCATCAAGACAAACTAAACAATCATCACAAAACTGACCAATCACCACCAAACTGACCCATCACATCAAACTGACCAAATTCCCAAATTGACCAATCACCCCCAAAACGACCAATCAGCCCCAAACTGACCTATGAACACAAACTGACCAATCACCACAAACTGACACAACACAAACTTAACATTCACCGAAACTGACCCAGCAACTCAAACGGACCCATCACCCCAAACTGATCAATCACCCCCTAACTGACTCAGCAACAAACACTGACCCGTCATCCGCAATCTGACCCATCAACACAAACAGACCCATCACTCCCAAACTGACTATCAACCCACAAACTGACCCATCAAGACAAACGGACCCAGCCACACAAATAGACCCATCAACAAAAAGTGACCAATCAACCACAAACGGACCCATCACCCCCATACTGACCAATAACCCCAAACTGACCACTCACCAGAAAATGACCAATCACGCCAAACTGACACATCAGCACAAAATGATCAGTCATCCCAATCTGACCCATCAACAGAAATTGACACTCAACCCCAACCTGACCCATCAACACAAAATGACGAATCACCCAAGCTGACTCTTCCCCCCCAAAATGACCATTCATACCAAACTGACCCATCAACACAAAATGACCCATCACCAGAAACGGACCAATCAACACAAACAGAACCATCAACACAAACTGACCAATCACCTCCAAACTGATCCATCATCCCAAACTGACCAATCATCCAAAACTGACCCATCACCCCCGAACTGGCCAATCAACAAAAACTGGCACATCAACACAAACTGAACCTTCAGGACAAATGGACCCATCACCCTCAAACTGACCAATCATCCCAAACTGGCCCATCAACACAAACAGACCCATCAATACAAACTGACGAATCACCCAATCTGACCCATCACTCCAAACTGACCAATCACCCCAAACTGACCCATCAGCACAAAATGCCCCATCACCCCAAAGTGACAAATCACCCCAAAGTGACCCATCAACACAAACTGAACAATCACACCCAAATTGATCCATCAACATAAAGTGGCCCTTCAACACAAACTAACCAAACACCCCAAACTGACCAATCACCCCAAACTGACCCTTCAACACAAACTGACCAATCAACACCAAACTCACCAATCACACAAACTGACCCATTACCCCCAAAATGACCAATCACACCCAAACTGACCCATCAACACAAACTCGCCAAACACCCCAAACTGAACAATTACCTGCAAACTGAACAATCACCACAAATTGACCAATCACCACAACCTGACCAATCACCCCAAACTGACCCACCACAAAAACTGACCAATCAACAAAAAATGACGAATCACCTCCAAACTGACCCAAATCCCCCAAACTGGCCCATCACCACAAACTGACCAATCAACCCCAAAATGACGAATCACCATCAAACTGAACCATCAGCACAAACAGACCAATCACCTCCAAACCGAACCATCAACACAAACTGAACAATCACCACAAATTTACCAATAACCCCAAGCTGACCCATCAACACAAACTGACTAATCATCCAAAATAACCCATTACCACAAACTGACCAATAACCACAAACTGACCCAGCCACAGAAACTGACCAATCACCCCAAACTGACCCATCATCCCCAAACTGACCTATCACCACAAACTGACCTATAACCACAAACTGACCAATCACCACAAACTGACCAAACACCCAATCTGACCCATCTATACAAACTGACCCATCAACACTAGCGGACCCAGCAACAGAAATTGACCAATCAAACCCAAACCGACACATCACCCCCATACAAACCAATGACCCCAAACTGACCACTCACCCGAAAATGACCAATCACGCCAAACTAACAGATCAACTCAAAATGTTCAATCACCCCAATCTGATCCAGCAGCACAAACTGACACTCAACCCCAAACTGACCCATCAACACAAAATGACAGATCACCCAAGCTGACTCTTCCCCCCAAACTGACCATTCATACCAAACTGACCCATCAACACAAAATGACACATAACCAGAAACTGACCAATCAACACAAACTGACCCATCAACACAAACTGACCATTCACCCCGAAACTGAACAATCACCCAAACTGACCAATCACCCCAAACTGACACATCACCCCCGAACTGATCAATCAACCCAAACAGACCCATCAACATAACTGATCAATCAACCAAAACTGGCCAATCAACACAAACTGATCCATCACCACAAGCTTGCCCATCACCCCCAAACTGACATCTCACGCCCAGACAGACCTATCACCCCAAACTGACCCATCACCCCCAAACTGACCATCAACACAAACTGACCACTCACCCGTAACTTAATCCATCAACACAATCTGACCCATCAACTCAAACTGACCAATCGCTGCAAACTGAATTGGCACCACCCAAACTAACCGATCACCACAAACAGACCAATCACCCCACACTGAACAATCACCACCAAATTGTCCAATCTCACAAACATACCAATCAACACAAACTGACCAATCACCACAAACTGACACAGTAACACAAACTGACCAAACACCCCCAAACTGAATAATCACGCCCAGACTGACCCATCACTCCAAGCTAACCCATCAATCCAAACTGACCAGCAACACAAACTGACCAATCACCCGCAAACTGATCAATCAACACAAACTTACACATCAACACAAACTGACCAGTCACCGCAAGCTGAACAATCACACCCAAATTAACCCATCACCACAAACTGAACAATCACCCCATACAGACCCATTAACACAAACTGACCAATCACCCCCAAACTGACCCAACAACAAAACTGAACAATCACACCCAAACTGACACATCAACTGAAACTGAACAATCACCCGCAAACTGACCAATCAAAACAAACAGACCAGTCACCCCATTCTCACCCATCAACAAAAACTGACCCATCAGCCCCAAATTGGCCCATCACGCCCAAACTGACCAATCCTCCCAAACAGACCCATCAACACAAACTGACCGATCAACACAAACTGACCAAACATCCCAATCTGACAAATCAACACAAAATGGCCCTCACCCCCAAACTGGCCCATCACCCCCGAACTCACCTATCAATACAAACAGAACAATCACCCCCAAACTGACCAATCAACAGAAACTTATCAATCATCCCAATCTCATCCATCAGCACAAACTGACCCATCACCCCCAAACTGGCCCATCACCCCCAATCTGAGCAATCATCCCAGACTGACCCATCACGCCAAGCTGACCCATCAACCCAAACTGACCATCAACACACACGGACCAATCACCCGCAAACTGATCAATCAACACAAATTAACCATCAGCACAAACTGACCAACCTTCACAAACTGAACAATCACACCCAAACTAACCCATCACCACATACTGACCCATCAACACGAACTGACCAATCACCCCAATCTGACCCATCAACACAAACTGACCAGTCACCCACAAACGTAACAATCATCCCCAAACTAACCAATCACCCCAAACTGAACAATCACCGAAAAATTACCTATCACCCCAAATTGGAACATGAACACAAACTGAAAATCACCCCAAAGTGACCCAACTACAAACACTGACCAATAACCCCAAAATTGAGCCACCACACCAAAATGAAAAATCACCCCAAATTGACCGATCACCCCCAAACTGACCAATCATCCCAAACTGACCAATCAACAAAAACTGACCAATCACCACAAACTGACCCATCAACACAACTGACCAATCACCAAAAAATTGACCAATCACCCCCAAACTGAACCACCTCCCAAAATTGACCAATCACACCAAAACTGACCAATCAACCCAAAATAACAAGTCAACAAAAATTGAACATGCACCCCAAACAGTTTTGTCACCCCAAAATTGAGCAATCAACTTAAATGACCAATCAACAAAAACTGACCAATCACGCCAAACTGACACATCACCCCAAACTGATCAATCACCGCACACTGACCAATCACCCCACACTGACCAATCAACAATAACTGAACATTCACCCCCAGACTGACCCATCACCCCAAACTGACCATCAACACAAACTGACCAATCACCCCCAAAATAACCCATCACCCCAAACTGACACATCACCACAAATTGACCATCAACACAAACTGACCAATCACCCCCAAACTAACCCATCAACACCAACTGACCCATCAGCACAATCTGACCAATCGCCACAAACTGAACAATCACATCAAATGAACCCATCGGCACAAACAGACGAACCTCCCCCAATGGAGCTATCAGCCCCAAACTGAGCAATCAGCCCAAATAGACCCATCAACACAAACTGATCAATCACCCCAAAACTGACCCATCAACACATACTGACCAATCACTCCATTCTCACCCCTCAAGACAAACTGTCCCATCATCCCAAATTGGCCCATCACCCCCAAATGACCAATCACCCCAAACTGACCCATCAACACAAACTGACCGCTAAACAAACACTCCAATCTGACAAATCAAGGCAAACTTACCCTCACTCCTAAACTGGCACATCACCCCCAAAATGATCCTCACCCCAAACTGACCCATCAACACAAACTGAACCATCAACACAAACTGACCCATAACCCCCAAACTGGCCCATTAGCCCCAATCTGAAAAATCACCCCAAACTGACCCATCAGCATAAACTGAGCAATCACCCCAAACTAACCCATCAACACAAACTGACCCATCACCCCCAAAAATGACTCATCAACAAAAACTGACCATTCACTCCCAAAGTTACGCATCAACACAAAACCAGCAATCATCCCAAACTGACCCATCAACACAAACTGACCCATCAACACAAATTGACCAAACACACCAACTGACCCATCACACAAACTGTTCAATCACCACCAAAATTACCTATCAAGAAAAACTGAACCATTCACCCCATTCTCAAACATCACCCCAAACTGACCCATCACCGCCAACCTGACCCATCAAAACATACTGAGCCATCACCACATAATGAACAATCACCCCCAATCTGACCCATCAACACAAACTGAACAATCACCCCCAAACGGACCAATCACCCCCAAACTAACCAATCACCCCAAACTGAACAATCACCGAAAAATGACCAATCACCCCAAAGTGACACATGAACACAAACTGATCAATCACCTCAAACTGACCCATCTACGAAAACTGACCAATCAACCCCAAACTGAACAATCACCAAAAAATGACCAATCACCCAAATGGACACATGAAAACAAACTGATCAGTCACCCCAAACCGACCCATCACCAAAAACTGACCAATCTCCCCCAAACTGACATATCACAAAAAAGTGACCAATCTGCACCAAACTGACCCATCAATACAAACTGACCAATCACCACAAACTGACCAAACACCCCCAAACTGACCAATCAAACAAAATGAATAATCACCCCGAATTGACGCTTCTATCCCATACTGACCAATCACCCCCATACTGTCAAATCACCCTAAACTGACTAATCAACCAAAACTGACCAATCAACACAAACTGACCCGTCACCCCCAAAATGACCAGTCAACCCACACTGACCAATCAACACAATCTGACCAATCACGCCAAACTGACAAACCACCCCAAACTGGCCAATCACCCCAAATTGACCAATCACCACAAACTGAACAATCACCCCCAAACTGAGCAATCACCCCAAACAGACCTATCACCACAAACACAAACATAAAAGCACACTGTCCAATCTGCACAAACTGACCAATCAACACAAACTGAACCAATCACCCATTAACTGATCATCACCCCAAGTTGACCAATCACCCCCAAGCTATTCCATCACCATAAACAGACGAATCACCACCAAGTTGACCAACCATTCCAAACTGAAACATCATTACAAACTCTGCAATCAGCACAAAATGAGCAATCACCCCAAACTGAACAATCACCCCGTAACTGAGCAATCAACACCTAACTGACCAAACACCCCAAACTGACACATCATAACAAACTGCCCAATCAGCAAAAACTGACCAATCAACACTAACAGAGCAATCACCCCATAACTGATCCATCACCCCCAAATTAACGAGGCCCACAAACTGATCCATCACACAAACTGACCCATCAACACATACTGACCAATCACCCCCAAAACTGACCCATCAACACAAACTGACAAATCAACCCCAAGACTGACCCATCACCACAACTGGCCCATCAATACAAACGCACCAATCACCCCAAACAGACCAATCACCCCAAAGTGAACAATCACACCAAACTTACCCATCAACTCAAAGTGACCAATCAGCCCCAAAGAGAGCCATCAACACAAACTGACCTATCATCACAAACTGGCCCATCAAAAAAAACTAGCCAATTACCCCCAAATTAAAAAATCACCCAAAACTGATCCATCATCACAAACTGACCCATCAACTCAAGTTGACCAATCACCTCAAAATGACCAATCACCCAAAACTGACCCATCAAAACAAACTGACCAATCATCACAAACTGACACATCAACACAAATTGGCCTTAAACTGACCCATCACACACAAACTGACTATTCAGCCGAAAATGAACAATCACCCCAAACTGACCAATCACCGCAAACAGACAAATCAGCACAAACGAACCAATCACCACAAACTGACGCATCAAAACAACCTGACCGATCACCCCTAAACTGACCTTTCACCCCCAAACTGACCAATCACCCCAAGCTAACCCATCACCACAAACTGTACAATCAGCACCAAACTGACCCATCAACAAAAACTGACACATCACCCCCAAACTGAACAATCACCCCCAGAGTGATCCATCATCCCAAACTTACCCATCACCCCAAATTGACCCATCAACACAAACTCATCAATCACCCACAAACTGATCCATCAACAAAAACTGAACCATCACAACAAACTGACCAATCACCACAAACTGACCAACCACCCCAAACTGAGCAATCACCCCAAACTGACCAATTACCACAAACACAAACCTAAAATCACACTGTCCAATCTGCACAAACTGATCAATCAACACAAACTGAACCAATCACTCATTAACAGATCATCACCCCAAACTGAACAATCACTCCCAAGCTATCACATCGCCATAAACTGATCAAACACCACCAAACTGACCAACCATCCCAAACTGACACATCATAACAAACTGCGCAATCAGCACAAACAAACCAATCAACACAAACAGAGCAATCACCCCATAACTTATCCATCACTCCAAAACTGACGAGTCCCCCAAACTGACCCATCACACAAACTGACCCATTAACACAAACTGACCAAAAACCCCAAGCTCAACCAACACACAAACTGACCCATCAACGTAAACTGACCAATCACCACAAATGGACCAATTACCCCAAATTGACCAATCCACACAACCTGGCCTATCGCCACCAAAATGACCACACAGCCCCAAACTGACCAATCACCAAAAACTGACCAATCACACCCTAATTGACCCATCAGACCAACTGACCCATCAACACAAACAGAGCAATCACGCCCAAACTGTCACATCACTAACAATTAGATCCATCACCCACAAACTGAAAGATCACCCCCCAAACTTCATCTGACACAAAACTGGCCCATCACCCCCAATCTGACCAATCACCCAAAACTGACCAATCACCTCAAACTGACCCAACAACACAAACTGACCAATCACCAACAAATTGACCAATCACCCCCAAACTGACGCACCACCCAAAACTGACCAATTACCCACAAACTGATATAAACACAAACTGACCAATCACCCCAACCTGACCAAGCACCCACAAAATGAGCAATCAAACGAAACTGACCAATCAACACAAACTGAGCAGTCATCCCAAACAGAGCCATTACCCCAAACTGAACAACCAATCCACACTGACCAATCACCCCACACTGACCAATCAACAATAACTAAGAAATCACCCCGAAATGCCCAATCACCCCAAACTGAACAATCACCCCCAAACTGACCAATCACCCAACACTGACCCATCAACACAAATTGACCAATGACCCCCAAACGGACCCATCACCACAACTGAGCCATTAACACCCCAAACCGACCAATCACTCCAAAGTGAACAATCACCCAAAACTGACCAATCAACACCAGCAGACCAACCACCAACAAATTGACTGCTCACATCCAAACTGACCCAACATCCTAAACTGACAAATTACCCCCAAATTGACCCATCAACATAAACTGAAAAATCACCCCAACCTGACCAATCACCCCAAATCTGACCAATTACACCAAACTGACCCATCAATACAAACAGACCAAACATCCCAGGATGACCCATCACCCCACACTGACCTATCAGCCCCAAACATGATCAATCACCCCAAACAGACGCAGCAACAGAAATTGACCAGTCACCTCAAACTGGCCCATCAACACAAACTGACCAATCACCCAAACTGACCAATCACCCGAAACTGACCAATCAACCCACACTGAACATCCAACCCAAACTGACCCATCACCCCGAAACTGGCTAATCAACCCAAACTGAACAATAAACACAAACTGAACAATCACACCAAACTGACATACCAGCACCAAACTGAACAATCATCCCAAACAGATCAATCACCCACAGCCTGAGCAAACACCCGAAAACCGATGCATCAACACAAGCAGACCCATCAACACAATGTGAGCAATCAACCCAAACTGACCAAACCCCAAACTGAGTAACCAACACAAACTGACCAAACACCCCACACTGACGAATGACCCCAAACTGATCCAGCAACACAAACTGACAAATCACCACCAATCTGACCAAGCAGCACCAAACTGACCCACCACCCCAAACTGACCAAAAACCCCAAACTGACCAATCAATCCCAAACTGACAAATCACCCCCAAACTGACCCATCAACACAAACTGACAAATCACCCCCAAGACTGCCCCATCACCACAACTGGCCCATCAATACAAACGGACCAATCACCTCAAACAGATCAGTCACCTCAAAGTGAACAATCACACCAAACATACCCATTAACTCAAACGGACCAATCATCCCCAAAGTGACCCATCAACACAAACTGACTTATCATCACAAACTGGCCCATCAACAAAAACTGGCCAATCACCCCCAAATAAAACAATCACCCACAAACTGACCCAACATCAAAAACTGACCCATCAACTCAACTTGACCAATCACCATAAATTGACCAATCACCCCTAACTGACCCAGCAACAACAACTGACCCACCAACAAAGCTGCCCCAGCACCCCCAAACTGACCAATCACCCAAACTGCCCATTCACCCAAACTGACGAATCACTGAAAACTGACACATCAAAACAAGCTGACCGATCATCACAAACTGACACATCAACACAAACTGACCTTAAATTGACCCATCACCCACAAACTGACCAATCACCCTAAACTGAACAATCACCCCCAAACTGACCAATCACCGAAAAGAGACCAATCAGCACAAACTGACCAATCACCAAAAACTGACCCATCAAAACAACCTGACCGATCATCCCAAACTGACCAATCACCCCAAGCTAACCCATCACCACAAACTGAACAATCAGCACCAAACTGACCCATCAACAAAAACTGACACATCACTCCCAAACTGAACAATCACGCCAGAGTGATCCATCACCCCAAACTTATCCATCAACACAAACTCACCAATCACCCCCAAACTGATCCATCAACAAAAACTGAACCATCAACACAAACTGACCAATCACCGCAAACTGACCAACCACCCCCAAACTAACCCATCACCACAAAATGACCAATCACTGCAAACTGAACAATCACCCCCAAACTGAGCAATCACCCCAAACTGAACAATCACCATAACACAAACATAAAATCACACTGTCCAATCAGCACAAACTGACCCATCAACACAAACTGAACCAATCACCAATGAACTGATCATCACCCCAAACTGACCAATCACCCCCAAGCTATCACATCACCATAAACTGACCAACCATAAGAACATAAGTACAAGAGAAGTAGAAGCAGGAGTAGGCCATACGGCCCCTCAGGCCTGCTCCGCCATTCAATAAGATCATGGCTGATCCAAATCTAGACTCACGTCCACTTCCCTGCCCTCTCCCCATAACCCCTAATTCCCTTATCTGCTATCTCCACCTGCATACTAACATTTTGTGTTTCATGCACCAGGACCCCCAGATCCCTTTGTACTGTAGCACTTTGCAGTTTCTCTCCATTTAGATAATAACTTGCTCTTTGATTTTTTCTGCCAAAGTGCATAACCTCACACTTTCCAACATTATATTGCATCTGCAAAATCTCTGCCCACTCACTTAGCCTGTCTATGTCCTTTTGCAGGATTTTTATGTCCTCCTCAATCATTGCTTTTCCTCCCATCTTTGTATCGTCGGCAAACATGGATATGTTGCAATTGGTCCCTTCCTCCAAATCGTTAATATAGATTGTAAAGAGTTGGGGTCCCAGCACTGACCCCTGCGGAACTCCACTAGTTACTGATTGCCAGCCCGAGAATGAACCATTTATCCCATCTCTTTGTTTTCTGTTAGATAGCCAATCTTCCACCCATGCCAGTATATTACCCCCAATCCCGTGATTTCTTTTCTTGATCAGTAATCTTTTGTGCGGAACCTTGTCAAACGCCTTTTCGAAGTCCAAATACACTTCATCCACTGGTTCCCCTTTATCTACCCTGTATGTTACATCCTCAAAGAATTCGAGCAAATTTGTCAAACATGACTTCCCCTTCATAAAACCGTGCTGACACTGTCATTTTAAATTATGTTTATCCAAATGCTCTGTTACTGTTTCCTTAGTAATGGACTCCAACATTTTGCCAACCACAGATGTTAGGCTAACTGGTCTACAGTTTCCAGCTTTTTGTCAACTTCCCTTCTTAACTAAGGGTGTTACAATAGCTGTTTTCCAATCTGCCGGGACCTTTCCTGAGTCCAGGGAGGTCTGGAAAATAATCACCAATGCATCCACAATCCCTATCGCCACTTCACTCAAGACCCTAGGATGTAGGCCATCAGGTCCAGGGGATTTATTCGTCTTAAGTCCCATTATTTTACTGAGTACCATCTCCTTAGTGATTTGAATCGTCTTTAGCTCCCCCCCCCCATTGCCCCCTGTTTGTCCAGTGTTGGGATATTTTTAGTGTCCTCTACTGTAAAGACTGATACAAAATATTTGTTCAGCGTCTTTGCCATCTCCATGTTCCCCACCATTAGTTTCCCAGTCCCATCCTCTAAGGGACCAACGTTCACTTTAGCCACACTTTTTCTTTTTATATAGCTGTATAAACTCTTGCTATCTGTTTTTATATTTTTTGCTAGTTTACTTTCATAATCTATCTTCCCTTTCTTAATTAATCTTTTAGTTATTGTTTGCTGGCTTTTAAATGCTTCCCAATCTTCTATCCTCCCACTAGATTTGACTACTTCATATGGCCTTGTTTTCAGTCGGATACTATCCTTTATTACTTTACTAAGCCACGGATGGCTGTCTTTTCTTTTACTCCCCTTTTTCCTCAGTGGAATATATTTATCTTGAAAGATGTGAAATATCTCCTTGAATGTAGACCACTGCTCTTGTACCGTCTCACACGTTAATTTGTTTTCCCAGACCACTTTAGTCAATTCTACTCTCATACCTTCATAGTCTCCTTTATTTAAGCTCAGTATGCTGGTTTGAGATCCAACTCTCTCACCCTCAAACTGAATTTGGAATTCAACCATATTATGGTCACTCATTCCAAGGGGATCCTTTACTAGGACATTTTTTATTAATCCTCTCTCGTTACACAGGACCAGATCTAAGATTGCCTGCCCCCTGGTTGGTTCAGTTACATACTGCTCAAGGAACCCGTCCATAATACACTCTATGAACTTTTCCTCAAGGCTGCCATGCCCAATTTGATTAGTCCAGTCAATATGAAAGTTAAAATCCCCCATGATTATAGCTGTTCCCTTATTACAAGCCCCAGCTATTTCCTGATTTATACTCCGATCTGCAACTGTTAGGAGGCCTATAGACTACGCCCACTAGTGACTTTTTCCCCTTCTTATTCCTTATCTCCACCCAAACTATTTCACTATCTTGATCCTTTGACCCAATATCATTTCTGACTATTGCAGTGATTACATCCTTGATTAACATAGCAAACCCACCTCCCTTTCCTTCCAGTCTGTCCTTCCTAATTGTCAAATACCCTTGTATGTTTAGTTCCCAGTCATGATTATCTTGCAGCCATGTTTCCATAATGGCCAACTGATCATACCCATGTGTAGTTATTTCTACCATCAACTCGTCAATTTTGTTACGAATGCTGCGTGCATTCAGATAAAGAACTTTCAAATATGTTTTCTGACAATTAATTCCTGCTTTTACCCCTTTTACTACTTTACCTTTATCATTATACATTCTGTCCCTTCCTGACACGCTCTGGTTTTTAATTCCCCCACTGCTACCTTGCTCTATTGCCTTCTCCGCTGTCATTTTTATTTTTCGCTCTCTTAAAACCTCCCCCCCACTAATTAGTTTAAAGCCCTCTCTACAGCCCTAGTTATTCGATTCGCCAGGACTCTAGTGTCAGCACTGGCTAAGTGAAGTCCATCCCAAAGGAACAGCTCTCTCCCACCCCATCCCAAACTGACACGTCATAACTAACTACGCAATCAGCACAAAATGAGCAATCACACCAAACTGACCCAATCACCACCAAACTGACCAACCACCCCAAAATGACACATCATAACAAACTGCCCAATCAGCACAAACTGACCAATCAACACAAACAGAGCAATCACCCTATAACTGAACCATCACTCCCAAACTGACGAGTCCCCCAAACTGACCCATCACACAAACTGACCCATCAAAACAAACTGACCAATCACGCCAAACTAACCTATCACCACAAATTGACAAATGCACTCAAACTGACCTATCACCACCAAAATGACCACTCAGCCCCAAACTGACCAATCATCACAAACTGAGCAATCACAACCTAATTGACCCATCAGACCAACTGACCCATCAACACGAACAGAGCAATCATGCCCAAACTGACACATCACTAACAAATTGACCCATCACGCACAAACTGAAAGACCAACCCCCAAAATTAATCTGGCACAATACTGGCCCATCACCCCCAAACTGACCAATCACCCCAAACTGACCAATCACCTCAAACTGACCAATCAACAAAAACTGACCAATCACCTCAAGCTGACCCAACAACACAAACTGACCAATCACCAACAAATTGAACAATCACTCCTAAACTGACCCACCACCCAAAACTGACCAATTATGCACCAACTGACATATCAACATAAACTGACCAATCACCCCAACCTGACCAAACACCCACAAAATGACCAATCAATCGAAACTGACCAATCAGCACAAACTGAACAATCAACCCAAACACAGCCATCACCCCAAAGTGATCAATCAACATTAACTGAGAAATAAACCCAAACTGACCAATTACACCAAACTGAACAATCACCCCACACTGACCTATCAACACAAATTGACCAATCACACCCAATCAGACCCATCACCACAACTGAGCCATTAACAGAAACTGACCAATCACCCCAAACTGAACAATCACCCCAAAGTGAACAATCACCCAAAACTGACCAATCAATACCAACAGTCCAACCACCAACAAATTGAACGATCACCCCCAAACTGACCCACCATCCAAAACTTACCAATTACCCCCAAACTGACCCATCAACACAAACTGACCAATCAACCCAAACTGACCAATCATCAAAAAACTGACCAATTACACCAAACTGAACCATCAATACAAACAGACCAATCATCCCAGAATGAACCGTCACCCCACACTGATCCATCAGCCCCAAACATGATTAATCACCCCAAACAGACGCAGCAACAGAAATTGACCAGCCACCCCAAACTGGCCCATCAACACAAACTGACCAATCACCACAAACTGACCCATCACCCCCAAACTGGCTAATCAACCCAAACTGAACAATAAACACAAACTGAACAATCACAACAAACTGAAATACCACCACCAAACTGACCAATCACCCCAAATCACCCTGAGCAATCTCCCGAAAACTGATCCATCAACACAAGCAGAACCATCAACACAATGTGAGCAATCACCCCAAACTGACCAATCACCTCAAAATGACAAATCAATACCAAACTGACAAATCACCCCCAAGACTGACCCATCACCACAACTAGCCCATCAATACAAACGGACCAATCACCCCAAAGAAACCAATCAGCCCAAAGTGAACAATCACACCAAACTTACCCATCAACTCAAATGGACCAATCATCCACAAAGTGACCCATCAACAGAGACTGACCAACATCACAAACTGGCCCATCAACACAAACTGGCCAATCAGCCCCAAAGTAAACAATCACCCACAAACTGATCCATCATCACAAACTGACCCATCAACTCAACTTGTCCAATCACCACAAACTGAACAATGACCCTTAACTGACCCATCAACAACAACTGGCCCATCAAAGAAACTGACCCAGCACCCCCAAACTGACCAATCACCCCAAACTGACCATTCACCCAAACTGACGAATCACCCAAAACTGACCCATCAAAACAAACTGACCAATCATCACAAACTGACACGTCAACACAAACTGATCTTAAACTGACCCATCACCCACAAACTGACCAATCACCCTAAACTGAACAATCACCCCCAAACTGACCAATCACCGCAAACAGACCAATAAGCACAATCTGACCAATCACCAAAAACTTACCCTTCAAAATAACCTGACCGATCACCCCTAAACTGAACTTTCACCCCCAAACTAACCAATGACCCCAAGCTAACCAATCACCACAAACTGTACAATCATCACCAAACTGACCCATCAACAAAAACTGACACATCACTCCCATACTGAACAATCACCCTCAGAGTGATCCATTACCCCAAACTTACCCATCACCCCAAAATGACCCATCAACCCAAACTCACTAATCACCCCCAAACTGATCCATCAACAAAAACTGATCCATCAACACAAACTGAACAATCACCGCAAACTGACAAACCACCCCCAAACTAACCCATCATCAAAAAATGACAAATCACCGCAAACTGTACAATCACCCCCAAACTGAGAAATTACCCCAAACTGACCAATCACCATAACACAAATATAAAATCACACTGTCCAATCTGCACAAACTGACCAATCAACACAAACTGAGCCAATCAGCCATTAACTGATCATCACCCCAAACTGACCAATCATCCCCAAGCTATCACATCACCATAAACTGACGAAACACCACCAAACTGACCAACCATCCCAAACTGACACATCATAACAAACTGCGCAATCAGCACAAAATGAGCAATCTCCCCAAACTGACCACAAACTGACCAATCACACCCTAATTGACCCATCAGACCAATGGACTCATCAACACGAACAGAGCAATCACGCCCAAACTGACATCACTAACAAATTGACCCATCACACACCAACTGAAAATCAGCCCCCAAACTTCAGCAGACTCAAATCTGGCCCATCCCCCCCAAACTGACCAGTCACCCCAAATTGACCAATCATCTCAAACTGACCAATCAACAAAAACTGACCAATCACCTCAAACTGACCCAGCAACACAAACTGATCAATCACCCACAAACTGACCCACCACCCAAAACTGAACAATTGCCCATAAACAGAAACATCAACACAAACTGATCAATCACCCCAACCTGACCAATCACCCCCAAAGTGACCAATCAACCGAAACTGACCAATCAACACAAACTGAACAATCACCCCAAACAGAGCCATCATCCCAAACTGACCAATCACCCCACACTGACAAATCAACAAAAACTGAGAAATCACCCCCAACTGACCAATCACCCCAAACTGAACAATCACCCCCAAACTGACCAATCACCCCACACTGACCCATCAACACAAATTGACCAATCACCCACAAATGGACCCATCACCACAACTGAGCCATTAACACAAAATGACCAATCACCCCAAATCGACCAATCACCCCAAAGTGAACAATCATTCAAAACTGACCAATCAACACAAACAGACAAACCACCAACAAATTGACCGATCACCCCCAAACTGACCCACCACCCAAAACTGAACAATTACCCCCAAACTGACCCATCAACACAGACTGACCAATCACCCTAACCTGACCAATCACCCCAAAATTGAACAATTACACCAAACTGACCCATCAATACAAACAGACCAATCAACCCAGAATGACCCATCACCCCACACTGAACCATCAGCCCCAAACATGATGAATCACCCCAAATAGACGCAGCAACAGAAATTGACCAGTCACCCCAAACTTGCCCATCAACACAACTGACCAATCACCGCAAACTGATCAATCACCCCAAACCGACCAATCAACCCAATCTGAACATTCACCCCAAACTGACCCATCACCCCCAAACTGGCTAATCAACACAAACTGAACAATAAACACAAACTGAACAATCACACCAAACTGACATACCACCACCAAACTGACCAAACACCCCAAACAGATCAATCACCCACAGGCTGAGCAATCACCCGAAAATTGATCCATCAACACAAGCAGAGCCATTAACACAATGTGAGCAATCACCCCAAACTGACCACACCCCAAACTGAGTAAACAACACAAACTGACCAATCACCCCACACTGACCAATCACCCCAAACTGACCAAGCAACACAAACTGACAAATCACCACCAATCTGACCAATCAGCACCAAACTGACCCACCACCCCAAACTGACCAAACACCCCAAACTGATCAATCAATCGCAAACTGACAAATCACCCCCAAACTGACCCATCAACACAAACAGAAAAATCACCCCCACGACTGACCCATCACCACAACTGGCCCTTCAATACAAACGGACCAATCACCCCAAAGAGACCAATCACCCCAAAGTGAACAATCACACCAAACTTACCCAACAACTCAAATGGGCAGTCATCCTCAAAGTGACCCATCAACACAAACTGAACTATCATGCTAAACTGGCCCATCAATACTAATTAGCCAATCACCCCCAAATTAAACAACCACCCACAAACTGACCCATCATCACAAACTAAACCATCAACTCAACTTGACCAATCACCTCAAACTGACCAATCACCCCTAACTGACCCATGAACACAACTGACCCATCAACAAAACTGAGCCAGCACCCGCAAACTGACCAAATACCCCAAACTGACCATTCGCCCAAACTGACGAATCACCCAAAACTGACCCATCAAAACAAACTGACCAATCATCACAAACTGTCACATCAACACAAACTAATCTTAAACTGAACAATCACCCACAAACTGACCAATCAGCCTAAACTGAACAATCTCCCCCAAACTGAAAAATAACCGCAAAGAGGCCAATCGGAAAAAACTGCGCAATCACCAAAAACTGACCCATCAAAGCAACCTTACTGATCACCACTAAACTGAACTTTCACCCCCAAACTGACCAATCACCCCAAGCTAACCCATCACCACAAACTGTACAATCATCACCAAACTGACCCATCAACTAAAACTGACACATCACCCCCAAACTGAACAATCACCCCAGAGTGATCCATCACCCCAAACTTATCTATCACCCCAAAATGACCCATCAACACAAACTCACCAATCAACCCCTAATTGATCCATCAACAAAAACTAAACTTTCAACACAAACTGACCAACTGCCGCATACTGACAAACCACCACCAAACTAACCCATCACCACAAAATGACCAATCGCCGCAAACTGTAATATACCCCCAAACTGAGCAATCACCCCAAACTGACCAATCACCATAACACAAATATAAAATCACACTGTCCAACCTGCACAAACTGACCCATCAACACAAACTGAACAAATCACCCATTAATTGATCATCACCCCAAACTGACCAATCACCCCCAAACTATCACATCACCATAAACTGACCAAACACCACCAAACTGACCAACCATCCCAAACTGACACATTATAACAAACTGCACAATCAGCACAAAATGAGCAATCACCCCAAACTATCACATCACCATAAACTGACCAATCACCACGAAACTGACCAACCAACCCAAACTGACACTTCATAACAAACTGCCCAATTAGCACAAACTGACCAATCAACACAAACAGAGCAATCACCCCATAACTGAACCATCACTCCTAACCTGACGAGTCCCCCAAACTGACCCATCACAAAAACTGAAACAATCACCCATTAACTGATCATCACCCCAAACTGACCAATTACCCCCAAACTATCACATAACCATAAACTGACCAAACACCACCAAACTAACCAAACAACCCAAACTGACCCATCACTACAAACTGACCAAACACCCCAAACTCAACCAACACACAAACTGACCCATCAACACAAACTGACCAATCACCCCAAATTGACCAATCCACTCAAACTGACCTATCACCACCAAAATGAACACTCAGCCACAAGCTGACCAATCACCACAAACTGACCAATCACAACCTAATTGACCCATCAGGCCAACTGACCCATCAACACAAACAGAGCAATCACGCCCAAACTGACACATCACTAACAAATTGACCCATCACCCACAAACTGAAAGATCACCCCCCAAACTTCATCTGACACAAAACTGGCCCATCACCCCTAAACTGACCAATCACCACAAACTGACCCATCACGATATACTGACCATTCACCACCAAACTGACAAAGCAACACAAACAGAACAATCCCCCCAATCTCACCCATCAGCACACACTGACCCATCACACCCAAACTGGCCCATCACCCGCAAACTGACCAATCACCACAAACTGACACATTAACACAATCTAAGCAATCATCCCAAACTGACCCAAACACAAACTGACCATAAACCACGAGGTTGACCAATCACACCCAAACTGACCGATAACCCCAAAATGACCCGTCACCACCAAACTCACCAATCACCCCAAAAAAACGGCATCAACAGAAACTGACCAATCACCCCCAAATTGAGCCATCAACACAAACTGTATAATCACCCCAAACTGACCAATCATGCTCAAACTGACAAATCAACACAAACTGAAAAAGCACCACCACATTGATCAACGACCCCCAAATTGACTCATCACCCCAAACTGACCAAGCAACTGAAAATGACCAGTCAACACAAACTGAATAATCAACACAAACTGAACAATCACCCCAAACTGAATCATCACCCCCAAAGTGAAGAATCAACACAAACTGACCAATCAACACAAACTGAACAATCGCCCCAAAATGATACATCACCACAAACTGACGAATCATAAAATTGTGAGCAATTACCCCAAACTGACCAATCAACACAAACTGACCAATCAAACCAAACTGACCAATCAACACCAAACTGACCCATCACCCCAAACTGACCCATCACCTCAAACTGAGCAATCAGCACCACCCAACTGAACAATCAGCCCCAAACTGACCCATCAACACAAACGGATCAATGACCCCCAAAATTGACCCACCACCACAAATGACCCATCAACACAACTGACCCATCAACATCAACTGAACAATCACCCCAAACAGATAAATCATCCCAAAGAGAACAATCACACCATACATAAACATCAACGCAAAATGACCAACCATCCCCAAAGTTACCCATCAACAAAAACTGTCCTATCACCCCAAACTGACCCATCTACACAAACTGGCCAATCACCCACAAACTAAACAATCGCCTATAAACTGACCCATGAACACTAACTAACCAGTCAAAACAATTTGACCAATCATCCCAAACTGGCCAATCACCCGAACTGACCCATCGACACCAACTGACCCATTAACACAAGCTGACCCCTCACTCCCCAAACTGACCAATCACCCCAAAGTGACCATTCACTCAAACTGACCAATCAAACAAATCTGAACCTTAACTAGAAACTGACCAATCATCACAAACAGTCAAATTAACACAAACTGAACAATGACGTTAATACTGACCAATCAACTCCAAACTGACAAATCACCACAATCTGACCAATCAACACAAACTGACCAATCACCACAAATTGACCCATCAACACAAACTGACCAATCAACCATAAACTGATCCATGACTCCCAAACAGACCAATTACCGCCAAGCTAACCCATCTACACAAACTGACCAATCATCCCAAAATGACCCATCAACATCGACTGACCAATCATCCCAAACTGATGCATCCAAACAAACTGACCAATCACCACAAACTGACCCATCAACGCAAACTGACCAATCACCCCAAAATGACCCATCAATAAAAACTAACCCATCACCCCAAACTGACCCATCAACATAAACTGGCCAATCACCACCAATCTGATGCATTAACACAAACGGACCTATCACCTGCAATTTGAACAATCACCCCAAAACTGACCCATCCACACAAACTGACCAATCACCCCAAATTGACCCATCCACACAAACTGAGCAATCACCCCAAACTGACCCATTAACGCAAACTGGCCAATTAGCCCAAAATGACCCATCAACACAAAATGACCCATCACCCCAAGCTGACCAATGACCACAATTGACCCATCAACATAAACTGACCAACCAACCCAAACTGATCCATCAGCACAAACTGAGGTATCATCCCCAAACATGCCCAATCAACACAAACTGACCAATCACCCCAATCTGATCCATCAACAAACTGACCCATCACCCCCAAACTGACCAATCACCCCAAACTGACGAATCACTCAAACTGACCAATCACACAAAACTGACCCATCAATAGAAACTGACCAATCATCACAAACTGTCACATCAACACAAACCGACCAATCACATTAAAACTGACCCATCACACCCAAACTGACAAATCACCGCCAAACTGACCAATCACCTCAAACTGACCAATCAACCCAGACTGACCAATCACCCCAAACTGACCCATCAACACAAACTGACCAATCAACCCAAAATGAACCATCAAATCAAACTGACCCATCAACACAAACTGACACGTCATCCCAAACTGACCAATCATCCCAAACTGACCCATCAACACAAACTGACCCATCAGCACAAACTGACAATTCACTTAAACTGACCCATCACCCCAAACTGATCAATGGCCCCAAACTGACCCATCAACACAATCGGACCCATCACTCACAATCTGACCCATCACCTCCAAACTGACCCATCACCCCCAAACTGACCAATTAACCCCAAACTGACCCATCAATACAAACTGACCCATGAACACAAACTGACCAATCAGACCCAAATTGACCAATCACCCCCAAACTTACCCCTAAACACAAACTGACCCATCACCTCCAAACTGACCAATTAGCCCCAAACTGACCCATCAACACAAACCGACCTATGAACACAAACTGACCAATCAGACCCAAACTGACCAATCACCCCCAAACTTACCCCTAAACACAAACTGACCCATCACCTCCAAACGGTCCCATTATCATAAACTGACCCATCAACACAAACTGACAATCACCCCAAACTTACGCATCACCCCCAATCTGGCCCATCACACCCAAACTGACCAATCACCCCAAACTGACACATCAACCCCAAACTGACCAATCACCCCAAACTGAATAATCACCCCCAAACTGATCCATCAACACAAACTGACCCATCATCACAAACTGACCAATCATCCCAAACTGACCCATCAAGAAAAACTGCCCAAACAGCCTCAAACTGACTCCTCACTCCCAATTGACAGAACGCCCCCAAACTAACCCATTACCCACAAACGCCATCACCTGCAATTTCTCCTCGAAGTTACACACCATCCTGACTTGGAAATATATTGCCGTTCCTTCATCATCACTGCAACGTTTCAGGAAGGTGGCTCACCACATCCTTCTCAAGGGCAAGTAGGAATGGGCAATAAATGCTGGACTTACCAGCGATGCCCACATCCCAGCAACGATTTAAAAAGCTGAAAATGTAAACAGAGATGCAGGTCCACGGCTAGGGCATGTGGAAACTTTGGAAAATTGGTTTTCTGGGCTTGGACAATAGAGTGAAGCATCAGATGCAGCTGAATAATATTATTAATAAAGAGCAGGCCCTTAATTTTTATATCTTCATAAGATCCCGCTATTAGTAGGTGGTCGGTCTCGAAGACAAAAAGTCACCTGATACAATATGATGAGCGGCGCCCTTCTTGGGTAGCTCATGCATGACAGACTATGACATGAAATTTATAGTTTCACTAATAGTTTTATGCACAGAAAATGGTTGAACATATTTTGAATTTCTCATGTTATGTAACTAATCCAGCTGTCAATGAGAATAACAAAGGTGCAATTCAGACTTTACTTTGTTAGGAACAATAGACCAGTAAGGCTCCTCACGCTTACTTTGATATTTTTAATTTAACATTACACCATTGATCCTACAAAAATCTGACTTTCAACCATAATCATGCCGATTCAGCAAGGCCCTGTATAGTATTTGCTAAACATAATATTTACCATCCCTGCTCTATAATTACAAGGAATTGTTTCAGTGCACATCTGATTTGTCAGGATGAAACACATGACGCTCCGCAGGATTGTCTGGAAAAGATGCCACAGATAGTAGCAATTACATAGAATGGTTTAGAAGTGAAGGACAAAAACAGGACATGCCGTGTTTTATGCTCCACAAAACACTCCTTTCCTCACAGAGTAGATTCGTCAGTGAAAGCAGCATTGGAAATTATCACATCACCACTGGATTAGGTAGGGAGCCATGATTTAGGCTCTGCTCTCCTGACTGATACTTTGATGGATGTTGGTGCAGATTCAGATGGTCATCTGTCAAGATTCTTTGATATAATAGGCACTTTTTAAGCGTTATGAAGTTTATTTATCCATAGATTGGACTTGCGACTAGGAATGAATGGCTGTATCTCTAAGTGATGATCCAGAGCCTGTTGAAGGAATTCCCAAGTAATAATCAGTTTTAAAATGCTTAATTATTGAATATGAACGAGAACATATTAGTGACTTTTTATATATTCAGTTAGGGGATGTGGGCATCGCTGGCAAGGCCAGCATTTATTGACTATCATAATTACCCTTGTGATGGTGGTGGTGTGCCGCCATCTTGGACGGCTGCAATCCATGTGGTGAAGGTACTCCCAGAGTACTATTGGGTGGGGAGTTCCAGGAGTTTGAACCAGCGATGAAGAAGGAGTGTGGATATATTTCTAAGTTTGGGTGCAGTGTGACTTGAAGAGGAACTTGAGTGAGTCGGTGTTCCCTGTCATCTGCTGCCCTTGCCCTTCGAGGTGGTAGAGGTCATGTGTCTGGGAGCTAATGCTGAAGAAGCCTTTGCGAGTTTCTGCAGAGTATCCTGTAGGTGGGACACACTGCAGCCACTTTGCACCATTGGTGGGGGCAGTGAATGTTTAAGGTGGTGAATGGTGTGCCCATCATTTGACCTGTTTTGTTCTGGATGGTGTCGAGATTCTTGGGAGTTGTTTGAGCTGCAGTCACACAGGCAAGTGAATAGTATTCCATCACACTCCTGAATTGTGCCTTTTGTGTGGTGGAAAGTCTCCCACAAATATGGAGGTGAGTTACTTGCCACAGAACACACAAAATCTGACCTGCTCTTACAGCTACAGTTCGTGCAGTCAAGTTTCTGGTCAGTAATAATACTCAGGATGTTGAAGGTGCGGGATTCGAAGATGGGATTGCCATTGAATGTCAAGGTGGTGATTAGAGTCTTTCTTGTTGGAGATGGTCATTGCCTTGCTTTGTGCAATGCATATGTTACTTGTCACTTCTAAGACCGAGTCTGGATGCTGTCCAGGTCTTTTTGAGGAATTACAATGGAATTAAGAACATAAGAACATAAGAACATAAGAAATAGGAGCAGGAGTAGGCCAATCAGCCCCTTGAGCCTGCTCTGCCATTCAATAAGATCATGGCTGATCTGATCCTAACCGCCAATCTACTATCACAGAACCATCTCCTGAATCTAACAGAATTAGACACACGAAATAGGAGCAGGATCAGGCTACACGTCCCCTGGGCCCGCTCCGCTACCCACAGGGCCATGTCCGATCTGAACTTAGACTCATGTCCAAATCCCTGCCTGCTCCCCGTAACCCTTAATTCCCTTTACTTCTAGGAAACTGTCTATTTCTGTTTTAAATGTATGTAATGATGTAGCTTCTACAGCTTTCTGGGGCAGCATATTCCATGGACCTACCACCCTTTGAGTGAAGTAGTTCCTCCTCATCTCAGTTTTGAAAGAGCAGCCCCTTATTCTAAGACTCTGCCCCCTAGTTCTAGTTTCACCCATCATCGGGAACATCCTCCCCGCATCCACCCGATCCAACACCTTCACAATCTTATATGTTTCAATAAGGTCGCCTCTCATTCTTCTGAACTCCAATGAGTAGAGCCACAATCTACTCAACTTCTCCTCATATGTCCATCCCCTCATCACCGGGATTAACCGAGTGAACCTTCTTTGTACTGACTCGAGAGCAAGTATGTCTTTTCTTAAGTATGGACACTGTTGTGTATGTACCTTTAAGGGAATAACTGGACTTAGACTGCAGTACCGGCAGTGACCACCCCTGTATAAATGGCCCTAGCAGGCTTCCGTAGTTTCAGTTTCAAGCTGCCTCTTGATCAGTAAAGTACCTGCTAAACTGTTCTCCCGAAGTCCGTGTATTATTGAGGCGCGGACTTTACAGTTGCGACAAGTAAGTTCGAACTCACCTGCAGTGTGGCATCATCTCACGGGGATCTCGCCTGAAAGGAAGGTCCTGGAAAGTCGTAGTCTGAGCAACGGGTGTCGACCGAGGGCAACCGCCCAAAGAATCCATCGATGTTCGGAGAATTGCCGGAGAGACTGTGGTTCCAGTGAATCATGCTGGTAGCAGGTAGCGCGCTGACCCTTCCGGACTGCGGTGGGCTCAAGCTCGATTGAGTGGCTCTACAAATCCAGCCGCGCAGCGTCGCCGGGAAAAGAAAATGAGAGAGAGAGGGTGGAACGCACAGGGCATGGTCGGTGCTCGAGAATAGGACAGCGGAGAGAAACTAAACGGGGGGGAAGGAAAGCGAGACGCGCCGAAGCTGCGGGTCACCACCATTATCCCATAGAACGATAGCAGCAGCGTGGCAGTAAGGGGAAGAAGCAAAATGCGCGGGAGGCGCCATTTTATCCCTTTGGGGAAGAAGCAAAAGCGCGGGAGGCGCCATTATATTCCATTGGGGAAGAAGCAAAAGCGCGGGAGGCGCCATTTAAAATCGCCCAAGTTGCCGAAAAGTGGCAGTATCACTGCTTTCGACAACGAGGTAGAAGACTGGACCACGTATGTAGAAAGAATCGAAGTGTACTGCAAGGCAAATGAGGTGGCCAATGGAAAGAGGGCGTTGGTATTATTAAATCTGATGGGTGCGAATATGTATGGCCTATTGCGGAATTTCATTACCCCAGCTAAACCAATGGAGAAAAGTTTTGAGGAGATTGTTCATATCTTACAGGAACACCTAAGCCCTACACCACTGCTGATAGCAGAAAGATTCAAGTTCCATAAAAGAAACCAGCACAAAGATGAGAGCAATGTTGACTATCTTACGGAACTATGCAAGTTATCGAAGCACTGCCAGTTCGGAGCAGGACTGGCAGACCCCTTACGGGTTAAGTTTGTCTGCGGGCTCCAGAGTGAAGGAACCCAGAAGCGACTACTTTCAAAAAAGGACCTGACGCTAGAACAGGCTTTCAGCGTGGCAGTATCCTATGAAGCAGCAGCACGGTGAGCTGCAGAAATACAACAGAAACCACAAGAATACAGCGCTAACGAAATGGCGTATGGAGCTGAAAAGTGCTATCGCTGCGGCAGAACAACGCATGAGCAGAAGGACTGCTGGTTTAAAGACAAAATATGCAGGCAATGCGGGAAGATGGGACATATAGCAAGAGTCTGCAGGTCGGGAAAGAAGGCCAACACAACAAGAACTACTAAGGAACAGTACAGGAAAGTAAATAAACTGACAGATAATAGTTCAGAAGATCAGGAGAGTGATAAGGACTCCGGGAGCAGGCGATTAAGTTGTTTAAAGCTACACAATGTGATCACAAAAGAAGATCACCGATCCATTTGGGTCACCTTCATGATAGCAGGGTCCCCAGTGAAGATGGAATTGGACACAGGATCAACCCTAACTGTCATGAATCGACGAGACTATGAGCGGCTATTCTCACACATATCCTTAAAGGACACGTCCATTGTATTAAAGACATACACGGGGCAAAAGGTCTACCCCAGAGGAAAAATAAGGGTGCCAGTTGAATATAACGGAAAGGAAACACAGAAACTATACATGTATATATTACGAGATGGAGGACCACCATTATTGGGACGTGAATGGATCCGAAGACTACAACTGGATTGGCATTCCATTCTGGCACTAACTGTGACTGAAAAAAAGATGATGACGTTGCACCTGGACGTCTGTCACAAATTCTATCTGACGCAGAAGAGATGTTCCAACAAGGACTTGGGACTCTAAAAGGAGTAAAGGCAACCATAAAGATTGAGGATAATGCAACCCCAAAATTTTTCAAGGCCATACCGGTGCCATACGCGATACGCCCAGCTGTGGAAGCTGAACTGGAGAGAGCATCGTGAGACACCATGCTGACCAGATTCTAGAGTCACAGGAGCAAACCAAACCTGTACCACAAGCATGTGCACCTGGTAATGAGCCCGAAGTAAAGATTGCGTCTACCTCAGAAGCAGGGGTATTGGAAGCTGATGAACCAACCAATGACAATTAGCCTGAATTGACTCCACCACCAGAACAGGATACTCGAGAAAGGCGCTATCCAGTCCGGAGCAGGAAGCCTCCTCAAAGACTGAACTTATAAATGACTATTTCAATTGATGTATATATTATTGAGAAAATTGTAATTGAAATTAGTTATTATTTAGTTGTTAAATGAATGTTATGTACTGTTTATCTAAAAGGGGAGGAATTGCTGTGTATGTACCTTTAAGGGAATAACTGGTCTTAGACTGCAGTACTGGCAGTGACCACCCCTGTATAAAAGGCCCTAGCAGGCTTCTGTAGTTTCAGTTTCAAGCTGCCTCTTGTTCAGTAAAGTACCTGTTAAACTGTTCTCCCGAAGTCCGTGTATTATTGAGGCGCGGACTTTACAGACACCAAAACTGTATGCAGTATTCCAGGTGCGGTCTCACCAATACCTTGTACAACTGAAGCAATACCTCCCTATTTTTATATTCTATCCCCCTAGCAATGAAAGCCAACATTGCATTGGCCTTCTTAATCACTTGCTGCACCTGCATACTAACCTTTTGAGTTTCGTGCACCAGGACCCCCAGATCCCTTTGTACTTCAGTACTTTCAATTTCTTGCCATTAAGATAATAACTTGCTCTACGATATTTCCTGCCAAAGTGCATAACCTCACATTTTCCAGTATTGTATTCCATCTGTCAAATCTCTGCCCACTTACTTAGCCTGTCTATGTCCCCTTGCAGGTTTTTTATGTCCTCCTAACTCACTACTTTCCCTCCCATCTTAGTATCATCTGCAAACTTTGATATGTTACACTCGGTCCCCTCCTCCAAATCGTTAATATAGATTGTAAAGTGTTCGGGACCCAGCACTGACCCCTGCGGAACACCACTAGTTACTGATTGCCAGTCTGAGAATGAAACATTTATCCCAACTCTCTGCCTTCTGTTAGATAGCCAATCCTCTATCCATGCCAGAATATTACCTCCTATCCCGTGATTTTTTATCTTAAGCAATAATCTTTGTGTGGCACCTTGTCAAATGCCTTTTGGAAGTCTAAATACACTACTTCCACTGGTTCCCCTTTATCCACCCTATATGGTACTTCCTCAAAGAACTCCAGCAATGTTTTCAAGCATGACTTCCCCTTCATAAAACCATGCTGACTTTGTCCTATTAAATTAAGATTATCCAAATGTCCTGTTACTGTCTCCTTAATAATGGACTCCAAAATTTTACCTACCACAGATGTTAGGCTAACCAGTCTATAGTTTCCAGCCTTCTGTCTACTGCCCTTTTTAAATAAGGGCGTTACATTAGCTGTTTGCCAGTCTGCCGGGACCTTTGCTGAGTCCAGGGAGTTTTGGAAAATTATTACTAATGCATCCACAATCCCTACCGTCACTTCCCTCAAGACCCTAGGACGTAAGCCATCAGGTCCAGGTGATTTATCCGCCTTGAGTCCCATTATTTTACCGAGTACCACGTCCTTAGTGATTTTGATCGTGTTTAGCTCTTCCCCCCCTATAGCCCCCTATTTGTCCAGTGTTGGGATATTCTTAGTGTCCTCTACTGTAAAGACTGATAAAAATATTCATTCAGTGTTTTTGCCATCTCCACACTTCCCACCATTAATTTCCTGGTCTCATCCTCTAAGGGACCAACATTTACTTTTGCCACCCTTTTTTTCTTTAACTAAAAAAATCTTACTATCTGTTTTTATATTTTTTGCTAATTAATTTTCATAATCTATCTTCCCTTTCTTAATCAATCTTTTTGTTATTTTTTGCTGTCTTTTAAAGTTTTCCCAATCCTCTATCCTCCCACTAGATTTGGCTACCTTATATGCCCTTGTTTTATTCGAATACTATCCTTAATTTCTTTACTTAGCCATGGATGGCTGTCTTTCTTTTACACCCTTTTCTTCTCAGTGGAATATATTTTTTTGGAAGTTGTAAAATAACTCCTTAAATGCACACCAATGATCATGTATCGTCTTACCCTTTAACCTATTTTCCCAATCCACTCTACTCAATTCCGCTCTCATACCTTAATCGTCTCCTTTATTCAAGCTTAGCACTCTTGTTTGAGATCCAACCTTCTCACCCTCTAATTGAATATGGAATTCAACCATGTTATGGTCACTCATTCCAAGGGGATCCTTTACTAGGACATTTTGAATTAATCCTGTCTCGTTACACAGGACCAGATCTAAGGTTGCTTGCCCCCTGGTCGGTTCAGTTACATACTGCTCAAGGAACCCAGCCCTAAATCACTCAATGAACTCATCCTCAAGGCAGCCCTGCCCAATTTGATTTTTCCAATTAATATGATAGTTAAAATCCCCCATAATTATAGATGTTCCCTTATTACAAGCCTTATCTATTTCCTGATTGATACTCCGTCCAACAGAGTTGCAACTGTTCGGAGGCCTATACACTACGCCCACTAGTGTTTTTCCCCTTATTATTCCTAATCTCCACCCAAACTGTTTCATTATCCTGATCTTTTGACCCAATATAATTTATCTGTATTACAGTGATTCCTTCCTTTATTAACATAACCACCCCACCTCCCCTTCCTTCCTGCCTGTCATTCCTGATCGTTAAGTAACCTGGTATGTTTAATTCCCAGGCAATGTCACGCTGCATCATGTTTCTGTAATGGCCACAAGATCATACTCATATGTAGTTATTTGTGCCATTAACTCGTCTTTTTTGTTACGAATGCTACGTGCATTCAGATAGAGAAATTTCAAATATGTTTTGTGACACTTAGTTCCTGCTTTTGCCCTTTTTATTACTTTACCTTTTACTCCATACCGTCTGCCCCTTCCTGACATGCGCTGGTTGTTAATTTCCCTACTGCTACCTAAGTCTATGGCCTTCTCTGTTGTCATTTTTATTATTTGCTCTCTAGGAACCTCCCCCCCACTGGTTAGTTTAAAGCCCTCTCTACAGCCCTAGTTATATGATCCGCCAGGACTCTAGTCCCAGCACTGGCCAAGTGAAGCCCGTCCCAACGGAGCAGCTCCCACCTGCCCCAGTACTGGTGCCAGTGTCCCAGGAAGCAAAACCCATTACTCCCACACCAGTCTTTGAGCCACGCATTTAAATCTCTAATTTTATTTGTCCTAGCCAAATTCGCTCGTGGCTCAGGTAATAATCCAGAGATTATTACCCTTGAGGTTCTGTTTTTTAATTTGACCCCTAGCTGCTCATTCTCCTTAACAGAACCGGCTTCCTAGTCCTATCTACGTCGTTTGTACCAACATGGACCACGACAACTGGATCCATCCCCTCCCACTGCAAGTTGCATTCCAGCCCAGAGGATATGTCCTTAACCCTGGCACCGGGTAGGCAACACAGCCTTCAGGACTCTCGTTCTCGGCTGCAGAGTACTCTATCTATCCCCCCAACAATACTATCGCCTACCACTACAACATTTCTATTTACTCCCCCCTCTTGAATGGCCCCCCGTTCCACGGTGCTGTGGCCAGGTTGCTCATCCTACCTGCAGTCCCTGCTCCTGACCCCACAGGGAGTAAGAACCTAGAACCTGTTGGACAAGAGCCAGGGCTGCGGCTCCTCCAACACTACCTCATAGACCCCCTTACCGACCTCACTCATCGTCACACCGTCCTGTCCCTGACCATGGGCAACATCTGAATTAATTAACTTCATAGGTGTGACCACCTCCTGAAACAAAGTCCAGGTACTTCTACCCCTCCCTGATGTGTCGCAATGTCTGAAGCTCAGACTCCAGCTCATCAACACGGAGCCGGAGTTCCTGTAGCAGCAGACACTTTTCACAGATGTAATCACCGTGAGCCTCAATGGGGTCCACCGGCTCACACATCTCCCAACAGTAACACATCACCTGCTCCATTCTATGTAAGTAATTACATTTTTTGTTGTTAGTTATGGACACCCTCTGCCCGATTTTAGATGCTAGTATCCGCTTTAATAAATTGGATGTAATTAATTCAATCCCTCTAATTACACCAGTTAAATGGTTTACCAACAGTCACTCTGCACCAGAAAGGCCTTATTAACTACAACCCACAGGGTTAAAGTTTGAAAAGAGCACCTATCACCCCACTTATACTAACTCACACTTACCCAAACTCACAGCACTCTCTGCTGACTCGCACTCAGTGTCTGCTCGCACTAGCACTGGTCTTTTTATACTGTTTGTTTGTTTACAGCCAATTGAGTCACCCCTGCTGATTGGTTCATAAACTGGTTTCCATTGCCTGCTGTGCCAATTTACTCCTACTGCAGTGTAAACTTGTTTTACTCTTCTTAAACCAACAGAATCCCTAATATTTAACTTTTCCCCTTTACTTAAACTGCTTAAGTAACCTTATCAAGAATGATTTAAAGAGAAATAAAAATTAAAGTACTCTCACACTTCACCAAACTCACAGCACTCTCTGCTGACTCGCACTCAGTACACCCAACAATCAGCAGTGAATATCCACATGTCTGACCTTATGATGGAGAGAAAGTAATTAATGGAGCAGCTGAAGATGTTTGGGCTAGGACACTGCCCTGAGGAACTCCTGCAGCGATATCGTTGGGTTGAGATGTCTGGCGTCCAACTACCACAACGATTGTCCTTTTTTCTAGGTATGACTCCAGCAAGTGAACAGTTTCCCCTGATTCCCCTGATTTCCATTGATTTCACATTGTACTAGGGCTGCTTGGCGCTACGCTGGCTCAAATGTTGCCTTCATGTCAAGGACAACGACTCTGACCTCAGCTGTGCAATTGAGCTCTTTGTCCTTATTTGAATGAAGGCTGTAATGAGGTCTGGAGTCGAGTAGTCCTCACGGAATCCCAACAGAGCGTCGGTGAGCAGGTAGGGTAAGTCACGCAGAACCTGAATTGTTCTACACAGATACTTACAGACAAGGTAACAGATCGGTAACTTTGCAGTTTTTGCAAAATCTAGTATCTAGTATTGCGGCCAGCAAAATGCGGGGCAAAATGTGTGCATTCAATAACACACTAGACTTCATGAACATCTGCCATGAACAAGCAAATGTTCGGGCTTTTTTGCTGTTGTCCACCCGGAAAACCATTTATCTGCAGAATTTAAATTGGCCAATATTGCTGAGCTCTCTGAATCAGCCTAGAATAGGGGAAAAATTCGGCTCAAGTGGCCATTATGATGGAATAGCCGTGCCACCAGGTATCAGGTGAGAAGCTGAGGAGACTGAACACGAGGAGGAGAGTAAAATGGAGGACGAGGAGGACGAGGAAGTGGAGGAGGAGGAGGAGGAGGAATTGGAGGAGGAGGAAGAAGTGGAGGAGGTGTAATTGGAGGAGGAGGAAGAATTGGAGGAGGAGGAAGCACAACAGGAAGTGGAGGAACAGTAAGAAGAAGGGAGGCTACAAAATAGACAGTCCCTCTCTGACCGGTGATGAAGTAATTAATGAGCAATACCAGTAAGCTCACACACACCTCCCCATTCACCAACTGTCCCAATCTCCTTACCTTTCCTCTATCACTGACCATCACATCATCATCTTTCCGACAACACATTAATATAACCAACCAGACAATGCATATTATAAATCAAATACAAATTTATAAATGTAATCATGTGATATCCATACAAAAATAAAAGAATCATCCCTGTGCATTCCCTTAGTGCCTGTTGTTCATGGTGCCTTTGCCACTCCTAGTGCTAGTATGAGCTGCGTCACTCGAGCCTGCAGCATGGTTGGTGGAACGCTGCTGACCTTCAATTGAGGAGACAGCAGGTAGACATGCAAGACAACCTCGAGCAGCTCTGGGCCTAGATGGCCTGACTTCCGACTGCACCATCTCGGCCTTTGCTGCAGCAGTCTGGGCTGACTGGCTGACAGGCAATAGTGTGGGCACTAGTGGAGTGGCGGTGTGGGGGCAGGAATGCTGTCATCCTGTGAGAAGAAAGCTGGTTCATGATCTTTGGAGCCATTGCAACACACCCAGGGCGGCGCCTCACCTAGTAATCTGTTGGATGTGAGACTGATCGACTGCTGTGAGGCCCTGGAAACACCTTCAACAGTGGTATCCAGAGTTTGAGGGCACCATTCTGAGCTTCCACTGTAGAACATAGGCCTTTCATGGAATCTGCTTCTGCTGCAATAGAAGCCATTACAACGGCCATCAGACGTTGCATCATGGTGGGTTCAACAGGTGTGCTGATGGACATGACCACCCCTTCTGCTGCCTGCTGTTATGTTGGAAAGGATGGATTCCGAGCTCTGCACAAATTCCTGTGCCAAATTAGTGCTGGAATCCTCCATGCTCCTTGACATTGAAGGCAGGCTTTCTGGCAAGCTTTCCTGTGCAACAAGCATTTGGGTGTTCACACCCATCAGCCTGCTTCTGCAGCCTCTCCCATTGCAGTTCTCATCTAAGCCCTCTGCCGCATAACTAATGTCTGACATCCCCTTCCATTGAGTTGGTGCCTGTGCTATTCTTTCCATCGGCCAGAGTCCTGCACACTTGTTTCCGGTATCTCACCATGAGCAGACTCCTCCTCTATCCCATCCACTAAAATATGTGCAGAGCCAAAATCTGATCTGCTGATTTGGACTGTAAGATGGATTGACAGTCTCTGTTCATCTTCACTTTATTCGTCCTCTTCCTCTACTGACTGGGCAGGATCCAGTTCTTGGTTATCTTAAATAATAAAGGGCCAAGTGCTGGGTTGTGGTGATGAGGGAGCAGAAAGTAACAAGTGCATTTCTTACACCGTCTGCAACTTCTCAGTCATAAGAGATGAGCGGAATTATGGAGAAGCAGGATAAGAGAAGAGTGATTATGTATGCTGATAACGTCATCATCAATTGCTTCAGCCCCACCATTGGCCACAGCTCCAGCAATGCCCCTTCCCATAATGGCCAGCAGTTTCTCCTCCATGGGGGTTAAAACATGCAGGCTACTGTACTCCTCCAGCTATTTTGTGCTGCTTGCTGTTTTGCGCGATCTCCTCAGGTAAGAAAGGGTTACGTTTGTCAATGAGGGTCGTGCAATATGTCTGATTAATGTGGCAGTCATGGTTAGATAGCTGCCAGTGTGTGCAAGCTGTGAGTTGTGCGTTTGATGCTTCCAACTGTGTTAAGTGCGTGAGGGTGGGGTAAAACATGTGCATTGAAGGATTGAGTACTGGTTGTGTCTCGCTCGCTAACCGGTTCACAGTTGTGGAAACGGGTAGGGGTCATGGTTCCTCTGGGGAGAGCAGCCAGAGCCAAGGCCGCTGCACCAGGGGTGGCTCAGCTGCTCCTTGTGGGGAGGTAGAAGAGTAGAAGAGCAATAATAATAGGCGATCCATTGGTTAGGGGAACTGATAGGCGTTTCTGTGGACACAAGCGTGACTCCAGGATGGTATGATTCCTCCCTAGTGCCAGGGACAAGGATGTCAATGAGCGGCTGCAGGACTCTCTGAAGGGTTGGGTGACAAGCCATATTTTGTTGTCCATATCGGTACGAATGACAAAGGCAGAAAGAGAGATGAGTTCCTGCAGGCTGACTATAGGGAGTTAGGAAAGAGATTAAAAATCAGGACCTCAAAGGTAGTAATCTCTGGATTACTCCCCGTGCCACGTTATGGTGAGTGCTGGAATAGCAGGATAGAACAGATGAATGTGTGGCTGGAGAGATGGTGCAGGAGGGAGGGCTTTATATTACTGAGGTTTTGGGACCATTTACGGGGAATTTGTGACCTGTACAAGCCAGACGGATTACACCTCAATGGAGCCGTGACCAATATTCTGGCAGGGAGGTTTGCTAGTGATGTTGGGCGGCTTAAACTAGCTTGGCATGGGGATTGGCACCAGAATATAAGCGTAGAAAGGAGAATTAAGGGGAATAAACAAGTGAGTGACTTTGGTAGTACTAGAGAAGGAAGTAGTATTAGAGTAAGAAGTAGTACCATATTATAGAGGTGCAGACTAAAAAATACTACGAAATATTTAAAAAATTGGTTTAGAATGCATGTACGTAAACGTGCAAAGTTTGGCAAATAAGGTTGCAGAGCGACAAGCAAAATTAGCCATATGGCAATATGATGTTTTGGCAATAACGGTAACGTGGCTTAAAAGAAGTAAAGACTGGGCACTTACTATTCAAGGGCACTAGCTGTTCAGAAAAGCTAGGGATGGAGAAAAGTGGGGTGGGTAGGCAGTGCTCATTAAGGAAGTCATTGTAGTTTTGGAAAGGGAGGATGTTCTTGAGTGGACAAGTACACAATCCATTTGGTCTGAGTTGAGCAGCAAAAAGAGTATGATCACGCAATTGTGGGTATTCTATAGGCCTCCAAATAGTGAGAGGGAGGTTGAGGAGCAAATCTGCAGGGAGATCGCAGAGATATGCAAGAGCTATAGAGAGGTGATTCTGGGTTGCCATAATTACCCAATTATCGATTGGGAAAATGTAAGGCAAAGTTAAAGGAGGTGGTGGAATTTCTTAAATGTGTTCAGGAAAATTTCCTGGACCAGTATTTTCTTGGCCCAACTAGGAAGGAGGCATTGCTGGATCTCGTGCTGGCGATTGAGGTGGGCCATGTCGACCAAATGTCTGCGGGAGAGCACGAGTGATCAACGTATCATAAGTTTAAGATTAGCAATGGAGAGGAGCAAGGAACAATCTAGAGTACAACTCCTGAACTGGAATAGGGCTAACTACAATGTGATGTGAAAGGACTTAGCCAGGGTAAAATGGAACCAGAGACTGCCAGGAATAACGCTAACGTAAGAATGGATCATCCTTAAGGAGGAGAAGTTCCAAGTACAGGCTAGGTACATTCCAAAAAGAGTGGCGGGTAATGGAACCAAAGCAAGGAGTCATTGGATGACGGGGGAGCTAGGGAAGATATTAAAAATAAAGGGTGTATGATGTATGTCAGGTGAATTTTTCAAGGAGAACCACGCCAAATACATTAAGTTGAGAGTGGAAGTGAAGAGGAAAATAAGATTTACGAAGAGCGAATATGAGAGTAGAATGGCGGTTAACATGAAAGTAAACCAAAAATCATCTACTGGCATGTAAACAGTTAACGTGTATTCAGAGACGGGATGGGGCCTATTAGGGACAGAGGTGAGATATGCTTAGAGGTGCAGGGCAAGGCTAGAATACTCAATGAGTACTTTGTATCGGTGTTTACTAAGGAGGTGGATGCTCACAAAATATTGGTAGAAGTGGAAAAGTTAGAAGAAATGGAAAGGGTGAGAACTGATAGACAGGATGTACTAGAAAGGCTGGGTAAGCTTAGAGTGGGTAAGTCGCCTGGTCCAGATGGCTTGCATCCCAGGTTGCTAAGGGAGGAGATAGCAGAAGCGCTTGCCATAATTTGTCAATGTTCCCTAGATGAGGGGGAGGTGCTTGATGATTGGTAGGTATGGAATGTGAGACCATTGTTCAAGAAAGGGAGGAATTACAATTCTAGTAACTACAGGCCGGTCAGTTTAACATCAGTGGCAGGTAAAATTTTAGAACAATAACTAAGGAAAACTTTATCCGGCACTTAGAGACGTTTAAGCTAATTAAGGAGAACTAACACGGATTTGAAAATGGCAGATCTTGTTTGACTAATCTAATTGATGATTTTGGCGAAGTAACAGGAAGGATTGATGAAGGGAATGCAATAGATGTTGTCTACATGGATTTTAAGAAGGAGTTTGACAAATTACACTTAGAAGACTGAGGCCACACCTGGAATACTGCATACAGTTTGGGTTTCCATATTTATGAAAAGATATACTTGCTCTCGAGGCAGTTCAGAAAAGGTTCACTCGGTTGATTCCGGCGATGAGGGTGTTGACTTATGAGGAAAGATTGAGTAGGTTGGGCCTCTACTCATGGGAATTCAGAAAAATGATAGGCGATTCAATCGAAACATATAAGATTGTGAGGGGGCTTGATCGGGTGGTTGCGGGGAGGATGTTGCCACTGATGGGTGAGACTAGAACTAGGGGGCATAATCTTAGAATAAGGGGGTGCCCTTTCAAAACTGAGATGAGGAGAAACTTCTTCACTCAGAGGGTAGTAAATCTAGGGAATTTGCTACCTCAGAGAGCTGTGGAAGCTGCAACATTAAATAAATTTATAACGGAGATAGACAGTTTCCTAGCTGATAAGGGAATTAGGTGTTACGGGGAGCGGGCAGGGAAGTGGACATGAGTCGAGGTTCGGATCAGCCATGATCCTATTGAATGGCGGAGCAGGCCCGAGGGGCGGTATGGCCTACTCCTTCTCCTACTTCTTATGTTCTTATGTTATGTTTTTCTGGCCAATTTATATGTCCTCTCCTTGGATCTTATGCTATCACTAATTTCCCTTGTTAGCCACGGTTGAGTCACCTTTTTGTTTTATTTTTATGCCAAACCCTTTGAGTGACATTGCCCAATCAATCCTACCCAACTCGCGCCTCATACCATCATAGTCTCCTTAATATAAATTCAGGACCCTGTCTCTAAGTCAACTACTGCACTCTCCATCTTAATGAAGATTTCTATCATATTATGATCGCTCCGAAACAAGGGGCCTCGCAAAACAAGATTGCTAATTAAGCCTTTCTCATTACATAATACCCAGTCTAAGATGGCCTGATCTCTAATTGGTTCCTCGACATAATGGTCCAGGAAACCATCCCGTATACACTCCAGGAATTCCTCCTCCGCAGTATTGTTACTAACGTGGTTAGTCCAATCTATATGTAGATTAAAGTCACCCATGATAACTCCTGTGCCCTTATTGCACGCTTCTCTAATTTCCCATTTAATGCTATCCCCGACCTCTGCATTACTGTTTGGAAGTTTACATACCACTCCCACTAATGTTTTCTGCCCCTTGGTATTTCTCAGTTCTACCCATACAGATTCCACATCATCAGAGCTAATATCCTTCCTTACAATTGTGTTAATCCCCTCTTTAACCAGCAATGCTACTCCACTTCCTTTTCCTTTTTGCCTATCTTTCCTGAATATTTAATACCCCTGGATGCTGAGTTCCTAGCCTTGGCCACCCTGGAGCCATGTTTCCGTAATCCTAATCATATCATATTTGTTTACCTCTATTTGCGCAGCTAATTCATCCACCTTATTACAAATGCTCCTCGCATTAAGACAAGGAGCCTTCAGGCTTGTTCTTTAATGCTCTTAGATCTTTTAGATTAATTTTTTACTGTGGCCATGTTTGATTTAAACCCTTGATTTCTCTGACTGCCACGTTTGTTTTTCTCCTTCCTGTCTTTTGCATTATCCTTGTTTCCCTTTCCTCTGTCTCCCCACTCAAGTATCCAAACCCCTGCCATTTTAGTTTAAACCCTCCCCCAGAGCACTAGCAAACACTCCCCCTAGGACATCAGTCCCGGCCCTGCCCAGGTGCAAACCATGCGTTTTGTACTGGTCCCACCTCCCCCAGAACCGGTTCCAATATCCCAGGAATTTGAATCTCTCCCCCTGGCACCATTCCTCTAGCCACGTATTCATCTGAAATATCCTTCTATTTCTACTCTGACTAATACGTGGCACTGGTAGCAACCCTGAGATTACTAACTTTGAGGTCCTATTTTTTAATTTACCCCCTAACTGCCTATATTCAGCTTTTAGGACTTCATCTCGGTTTTTACCTATACGATTGGTACCTATATGCACCATGACAACTGGCTGTTCACCCGCCCTTCCAAAATGTTCCGCAGCCGCACTGAGAAATCCTTGACCCTTGCTCCAGGGAGGCAAGACCCTTGCAGTCTCATTTGTGGCTGCAGAAAAGCCTATCTGTTCCCTTTACAATAGAATCCCCTATTACTATAGCTCTACCCCACGTTTTCCTCCAGTCCTGTGCAGCAGAACCACCCCTGGTGCCAGGAATTTGGCTGCTGCTGTCTTCCCCTGGTAAGTCATCCTCTCCACCAGTATCCAAAGTGGCATATCTGTTTGAGAGTGGGATGGCGACAGGGGACCCCTGCACTACCTGCCTGCACCTACTACTCTGCCTTATGGTCTCCCGTTCACTTTCTACCTGTGCCACCTTTACCTGTGGTGTGACCAACTGATTAAACGTGCTATTCACGAAGTCCTCATCATCGCGGATCATCCAGTATGTATCCAATCGCAGCTCCAGCGCAGCAATGCGGTCTGTCAGTAGCTGAAGCTGGCTACACTTCCTGCACACATAGTTTTCAGGGACACAGGAAGTGTAGCCCCTCACGCTCACTCCCCCTCCACTCTCACTCCCCCACCAAACTCTCCTTCCACCCTCGAATTTCTCCCTCCCACTCCACTCTCACCCTCCCCCTCCACAATCTCCCCCCACTTTCACCCTCCCCTCTCCACTCTCTCACTCCCCCCTCCACATTCTACCTCCCCTCCACACTCTCCCTCCCCCTCCAATCTCTCCCTCCCCAAACCATTGTCTCCCACCCCCTCCACTCACACCATCCCCCTCCAATCTCCCCTACCCCCTCCACTCTCTCCATACCCCATCTACATTCTCCCTCCCCTCCACTCTCTCCCTCCCCCTCCACTCTCTCCCTCCCCTCCACATTCTCCCTCCCCCTCGAATCTCTCTCTCCCCTCCACTCTCACTCCCAATCCACTCTCTCCTTCCCTCTTCACTCTCTCCCTACAACCTCTACTGTCTCACTTTATCTTTCCATCTCTCCCTCCCCTCCACATTCTCACGCCCCCTCCACATTCTGCCTGCCCACTCGACTCTCTCCCTCCAGATTCTCCCTCCACGTCCACTCTCTCTGTCTCCACTTCACTCTCTCCCTCTCCCTCCACTCTCTCCCTACCCCTCCAATCACGATCTCATCCTGCAGGCTCTCCCTCCCCCTCCACTCTCGACCTTCCCCCTCCACATTCTCACTCCCCTCTCCACATTCGCCCTACCCACTCGACTCCCCCCCCGCCCCCTCCAAGCTCCCTCCCCTCCATACGCTGCCTCACCTCCACTCTCTCCCACCCCTCCACACTCTCAATCCCACCTCCACTCTCTCCTCCGCCACTGTCTCCCTCTCCTTCACGCAATCACTCCCCCTCCAGTCTCTCGCTCCCCCACCAAACTTTCCCTCAACCCTCTACATTCTCCCTCCCCAATCCATTCTCTCCCTCCCCTCCACTCTCACCATTCCGCTCCATTCTCTCCCTACCACCTCCACTCTCTGCATGCCCCCTCCACATTCTCCCACCCCCGCAATTCTCTGCCTCCCCCTCCACTCTCTCACCATCCCTCCAATCTCCTCCCTCATCCTCCAATCTCCTCCCTCATCCTCCAATCACTCCCTCATCCTCCACTTTCTTCCTCCCCTTCCACATTCACATTCCCTCCCCTCCACATTATCACATCCCGTCTATTCTCTCCCTCACCCTCCATTTTCACTCCAACTCCACACTCTCCCTCCCTCTCCAATCTCACCCTCCCCTCAACTGTCTCCCTCTAAATTTCAGTCTCTTCCTCCCCCTCCACATTTTCATGCCCCCTCCAAATTCTTCCATTCTCCCTCCCACCTCGACTCTCTCCCTCCCCCTCCACATTCTCCCTCCATGTCCACTCTCTCATCTCTCCTTCACTCTCCCCCTCCCCCTCCACTCTTTCCCAAACCTACAATCTCTCCCTCATATTCCAATCTCTCCCTCTCCCTCCACTCACTCCCTCCCCCTCCACATTCTCACTCCCCCATCCACATTCTCCTTCCCCACTCAATTCTCTCCCGCACCCACCAAGCTCCCTCCCCTCCATACTCTGCCTCCCCCTCCACTCTCTCCCTTCACCACCACACTCTACCTCATCCCTCCACTCTCTCCCTCCACCACCACACTCTCGCTCCCCCTCCACTCTCTCCACCCTCCTCTCTCTCCCTCCCCTTCACACAATCAATCCCCCTCCACTCTCTCGCTCCCCCACCAAACTCTCTCTCCACCCTTCACTTTCACGCTCCCCCTCCCCCTCCAATTTCTCCCTCCCGAATCCACACCCTCCCACCCCCTACACTCTCACCATCACCCTCCAATTTCTCCCTACCTCCTCCAATCTCTCCGTGCCCCCTCCACATTCCACCTCCCCCTGCACTCTCTCCCTCTCCCTCCACTCTCTCCCTCTCCCCTCCACACTCGCCCTCTCCCTCCACTCTCTCCCTCCCCGCCACATTCTCCCTCCCGCTCCCCTCTATCCCTCCCACTCCACACACAATATCCCCCTCCACTCTACCTCCCCTCCCCCTCCTCTCTCCCTCCCTCTCCACTCTCTCCCTCACTATCCACTGTCACCCTCCACATCTCCACGCTCTCCCTCCCCCTCCACTCTCGCACTCCCCATCCACTATCTCCCTGCCCCTCCTCTGTACCCCTCCCCCTCCACTCTCACCTCCCCACTCTCTCAATACAATAATAATACAATACAAATCGCTTTATTGGCATGATAAGGTACATCTTATGTTGCCAAAGCATCAAAATACATTTATGGTTAAACACATAAACGCGGTTCCATTCATACAGTGTATAAACAGCTATATCCCTGAGTTTATAAATATACATTCGCCTTGTTTATATATACTCTTGTCTTAGTTTACTGGTTGTCCCTCTGTTCATGGCAAGCTGTAACATAGTGTGCCGCCAGTGTTACACAGCTTCTCTCCTCCCCCAGTAGGAATGGGAGTTTTTGGTTGTCAGTCAGATTTCTGAATTCAGGGCATATTTGTGAGAATTTTTGGTAGAAATTCTCTCTGATGCCCTGATATTTTCCATAGGCTGTGAGGAAGTGCATCTCTGTCTCAACTACTCCCTGACTGCAGTGAGAGCATCTCCTGTCTTCTCTTGGCAGCCTGGTCTGCCTGTGTCTGCCTTTTTCGAACGCTAGGCTATGTTCGCTAAGTCTGTACCTTGTCAAGGTTCTTCTCAGTTTGTTATCCTTTACCATGGTCAGGTAATCAGCTATGTTGTATTGTCTGTTTAGGGTCAAGTAGCAATTGAGTTTGCTTTGGGTTTTTGTTGTTTCTGCCCAATAATACAGATATTTTTCCTTTTGCTTAGCGACGATTGTGTTGGGTCGAATTCTTTGTGTTACCCTGTCACTGTCCTGGGACTGGTTATTGTTAGTATTGTTATTAGTTACTTTATTGAGTCCCAGGACTAGTTGACTGAGGGTATTCTTCTTTATGGTCAGCTCTTGGCATTTCAGGGCGTCGTAGTGATAGCATTGGGGGTTGCTCATTTGTAGGTGATTCCAAAATTTGGTGGCTCTTTTTTGGATAGTGATTATTAATGGGTATTGGCCTAGTTCCGCCCTGCATGCGTTGTTTACTGTTTTCCTTTGAGTCCGGAGGATACTCCCCACTGCACTCTCTCCCTCCCGTCCCCTCCACACTCCCCCCCTCTATCATCTCCCTTCCCCCTACAATCAGCCCTCCACTGCACACTCTCCCTACCCCTCCACTCTCTCCCTCCGCCCTCCAATCTGGCCCCCCCTCCACCCTCCCACTCCACCTCTCCAACCTCTCCCTCCCCACTACACACTCTTCCTTCCCTCCCTTACACCCACTCCCTCCCCCTCTACTCTCTCCCCTCTCCACTGTCACCTCCCCTCCTCCCTCCCACTCCACTTCTCCACATTGTCCCTCCCCATCCATTCCCTCGCTCCCCTCCCCTCCACACTCTCCCTCCCCCATCCACTGTCTCCCTCCCCCTCCACTCTCAACACTCCCTCCACCTCTCCACTCTCTCCCAACCCACTCCACACTCACTCCCCTAAACTCTCTCCGTCAACCATCCACTCTCCCTCCCCACTTAATTCCTGCCCTCCGCACCCGACTCTCTCCCGCTCTCCCTCCAAACGTTCCCTCTCTACTCCAATTTCTCGTTCCCACTCCACTCTCACTCTCCCCCTCCACATTCTCCCTGACCCGCCACTCACTCCCTCCCCTCCACTCTCTCACTCCACTTCCACATTCTCCCTCCCCCTCCACTCTCCCTCCCCTCCACACTCTCCCTCCCCTCCACACTCTCCCTCCCCCTTCACTCTCTCATTCCCGCTCCAATCTCTCACTCCCCAATCCACTCTCTCTGTCCCCCTGCACTCTCCTCATGCACCCTCCACATTCTCCCTCCGACACCACTCTCTTCCGCCCCCTCCAAACTCTCACTCGCCACTCCGCATCCTCCCTCCCACTCAACTCTCTCCCTCCCCCCACTCGCTCCCTCCCCCCTCCACTCTCTCTCTCCCTCCACTCTCTCCCTCCCACTCCACACTCTCTCTATCCCTGCAATCTCCTCCTCCCCTCAACTCTCTCCCTCCCACTCCACATTCTCGTGCCCCCTCCATATTCTCCCTCCCCCTCGACTCTCTCATTCACCTTTAATATTCTCGCTCCACCTCCACTCTCTCCATCCCCCTTCACTCTCTCTCCCCTCCACACTCTCCCTAACCCTCCAACCTCTGCCTCATCCTCAACATTCTCCCTCCCCACTCGACTCGCTCCCTCCCCCTCCAAGACCCCTTCCACTCCATACTCTGCCTCCCCTCCACTCTCTCCCTTCCCCTCCACACTCTCCCTCCTGCCTCCACTCTCTCCCTCCCCCTTCACTCTCTCCCTACCCCTCCACTCTCTCCCTCCCCTGCGCTCTCTCCCTCTAACACCACACTCTCCCTCCCACCTCCATTCTCTCCTCCCCTCCACACGCTCCCTCCCCCTCCACTCTCTCTCCCCTCCAATCCATCCCTCATCCTCCATGTAATCCCACTACCTCCACTCTCTCGCACCCCACCAAACTCTCCCTCCACCCTGCACTTTCACCCTCCCTCTCCACTCTGTCCCTCCACCTACACTCTCTCCCTCCCCCTCCATCTCTCCCTCCACCCTCCACACTCTCCAACCCCCACCACTCTCCCTCCGCTACCACTCTGTCCCTCCCCCTACCACTCTCGCCCTTCCCCTCCACTCTCTCCCTCCCCCCTTCACACCCCCTGCCCTCCACTCTCTCTCCACTCCACACTCTCTATCCTGCTCCACTCGCCCTCCCCACCACCCACCCTCCCCCTCCACTCTCTCACTCCCCCACCACTATCTCCCTTACCCTCCACTCTCTCCATCCCCCTCCACTCACTCTCTCCCCTGCCCCACTCTCCCTCCCGCTCCCCTCTCTCCCTCCCCTCAAGACACTTAATCCCGCCCTCCAATCTCCCTCCCCCTCCTCCTCTATCCCTCCATCTCCACTCTCTCACCGCCTCCAGTGTTGCATTCAACATCTCCACTCTCCCTCCACATCCACTCTCTGACTCCCCCTCAACTACCTCTATGCCCCTCCTCTCTACCCCTCCCCCTCCACTCTCACCTCCGCTCTCTCTCACTCCTCACTCCACCTCTCCCTCCCCTCCCCTCCAAACTCTCCCTCCCCCTCCATTATCTCCCTTCCACCTCCAATCTCCCTCCATTCCACACGCACCATTCCGTCCACTCTCCGCCTCCACACTCCAATCTGACCTCCACTCCAACCTCCCACACCATCTCTCCAATCTCTACCTCCCCACTCCACTCTCTTCCTTCCCTCCCCAACCCACACTCCCTCCCCTCCACTCTCTCCCCCTGCCCATCCACTCACCCCTCCCCTCCACCCTCCCACTCCATTTCTCTGCTCTCTCCCTCGCCATCCACTCCCTCACTCCACTCCCCTCTGCACTCAACCACCCCCCTCCAATCTCTCCCTCCCCTCCACTCTCACCACCTACTCCACCTCTCCAATCTCTCCCTCCCCACTCCACTCTCTTCCTTTCCTCACCTACACCCTCTCCCTCCCCCTAAACTCACTCCCTCAACCATCCACTCTCCCTCCTCCTTCGCTACTTCCTTCCCCACTCCACTCTGTCCCTCGCCCACCACACTCCCTCCCCCTCCAACCTCTCCCTCCCGACTCCATCTCTCCTTCCCACTGCACTCTCATTCTCCCCTCCACATTATTCCTCACTCTCCACTCTCTCCTCCATTCAGTCTCTCCCTCCCCCTCCAAGCTCTGCCTCCCCAATCCACTCTCTCCCTCCCCTACACTATCTCCATGCACCCTCCACATTCTCCCTCACCCTGCACTCTCTCCCTCCCCCTCCACACTCTCACTCGCCCCTCCGATATTCTCCCTGCCCACAACTCTCGCACTCCCCCCACTCTCTCCCTCCACCCGCCACCCTCTCTCTCCCCCTCGACTCTCACCCTCCCAATCCACACTCTCCCTCGCACCACCGCCACTCTCTCTCTCCCCCTCGACTCTCACCCTCCCACTCCACACTCTCCCTCCCCCTCCAACCTCACCCTCACCCACAACTCCCTTCCTCCCCCTGCACATTTTCCCTCCCTCCTCGAATCTCTCTCGCCCCTTACCTCTCCCCCTCCACTCGCCTTCTGCTCCACTCCCTCCCTCCCCCTCTTCCTCCCCCTCAATCTCTCCCTCCACCCTCCACTCTCTCTCTCCCCAGGGCTCTCCCTCCACTTCCACTGTGTCCCTCCCCCTCCACTCTGTCCCTTCCTCTCCACTCTCTCACTCCTCAATTCACTGTCTCCCTCCCCCTCCAATTTCAGCCTCCCCCTCAACTCTCTCCATCCCCCTCAACATTCTCACGCCCCCCTATACATTCTCACTCCTCGCTCTACTCTCTCCCTCTCCCTCCACAATCTGACTCCACCCCCACTCTCTCCGTCCCCTCCACTCTCTCCCACCCCCTCCACTCTCTCCCTACCACTCCACTCTCTCCCTCCCCTGCACTCTCTCCCTCTACCACCACACTCTCCCTCCCCTCCACTCTCTCCTCCCCTGCACACTCTCCCTCCCCCCTCCACTCTCTCCCCCTCCAATCCATCCCTCACCCTCCATGTAATCCCACATCCTCCACTGTCTAGCACTCCACCAAACTCTCCCTCCACCCTCCACTTTCACCCTTACACTCCACTCTGTCCCTCCACCTACACTCTCTCCCTCCCCCTCCATCTCTTCCTACACCCTCCAATCTCTCCGTCCGCCACCACTCTCCCTCCGCTTCCACTATGTCCCTCCCCCCTACCATTCTCTGCCTTCCCCTCCACTCTCTCCCTCCACCCTTCACACCCCCTGCCCTCCACTCTCTCTCCACTCCACACTCTCTATCCCGCTCCACTCGCCCTCCCCCTCCACCCACCCTCCCCCTCCACTCTCTCACTCCCCTACCACTATCTCCCTTACCCTCAACTCTCTCCCTCCCCCTCCACTCACTCCCTCCCCTGCCACACTCTCCCTCCCGCTCCCCTCTTTCCCTCCCCTCAACACACTTCATCCCCCCTCCACTCCCTCCCCTCCTCCTCCTCTCTCCCTCCCTCTCCACTGTCTCACTGTCTCCAGTATTGCATTCAACATCTCCACTCTCCCTCCACCTCCACTCTCTGACTCCCCCTCCACTATCTCCATGCCCCTCCTCTCTACCCCTCCCCCTCCACTCTCTCCTCCGCACTCTCTCACTCCTCACTCCACCTCTCCCTCCCCTCCCCTCCAAACTCTCCCTCCCCCTCCATTATCTCCCTTCCAACTCCAATCTCCCTCCACTCCACACGCTCCCTCCACCCTCCACTCTCTGCCTCCACCCTCCAATCTGACCTCCACTCCACCCTCCCACGCCATCTCTCCCATCTCTACCTCCCCACTCCACTCTCTTCCTTCCCTCCCCAACCCACTCTCCCTGCCCTCCACTCTCTCCCTCTGCCCATCCACTCTCCCCACCCCTCCACCCTCCCACTCCATTTCTCCACTCACTCCCTCGCCATCCCCTCCCTCACTCCACTCCCCTCCGCACTCTCCCTCCCCCTCCAATCTCTCCCTCCCTGTCCACTCTAACCACCTACTCCTCCTCTCCAATCTCTCCCTCCCCACGCCACTCTCTTCCACAATCTGACTCCACCACCACTCTCTCCGACCCTTCACTCTCTCCCTCCCTCTCCACTCTGTTCCTATCCATCCTATCTCTCCCTCAGCATCCAATCTCTTCCTTCACACCACTATCTCCCTCCCCTACACATTCTCGCTCCCCCCTCCACATTCTCCCTCTCCACTTGTCTCTCTCCCTCCCCGTCCAAGCTCCTTCCCCCTCCATACCCTGCCTCCCCCTCCACTCTCTCCATCCCCCACCACACTCTCCCTCCTCCTCCACTCTCACCTTCCTCCTCCAGTCTCTCCCTGCACCCTTCACTCTCTCACTCCCCTCCACTCTCTCCATCCAACATTAAACTCTCCCTCCCGTCCACTCTCTCCTCCCCTCCACTAACTCCGTAACCCCTCCACTCTCCCGCACCCCTCCACACGCCCCTTCCATCTCCCCCTCCAACCTCGACATCTCCCTCCCCTTCCACTCTGTCCCTCACCCTCTACTCTCTCCCTCCACCTCCACACCATCCCTCCCCTCCACTCTCTCGATCTCCCCTCCATTCTTTACCTCCCCCTCCACTCTTCCCTCCCATGACACACTCTCCCTCCTGCTCCACTCTCGTACTCCCCCCACAATCTTCCTCCCCCCTGCATTCTCCCACTCCCTCCCCTCCACTCTTTCGCTCCCCCTCCACTCTGTCCCTCCCCCTCCAATGTCACCCAACACATCTCCACTCTCCCCCTCCCCTCCACTATCTTACCCCCCTCCACTATCTCCCTGCTCCTCCTCTCTTTACCACTCCCCCACTCTCACCTCCCCACAATCTCACTCCCCACAACACTATCTCCCTCCCCTCCCCTCCACACTCTCCCTCCTCCTCCTTTCTCTCCCTTCCCCCTCCATTACCCCCGCATCTCCACACTCTCCCTCTCCCCTCCACTCTCACCCTCCCACCCTCCAACCTGACATCCCCACCACCTTCCCACTCCACTTCTGCAATCTCTCCCTCCCCACTCCACTCTCTTCCTTCCCTCCCCTACCCCCTCTCCCAACCCCTCCATGCTCTCCCTCCCCCTTCCACTCTTACCTCCCCTCCACCCTCCCACTCCACTTCTCCACTCTTTCCCTCCCCATCCACTCCCTCACTCCACTCCCCTCCACACTCTCCCTACCCCCTCCACTCTCTCCCTCCCCCCTCCACTCTCAACACCCACTCCACTTCTCCACAATCTCCCACCCCACTCCACATTCCCTCCCCCATAAATTCCCTCCCTCAACCATCCACACTCCGTCCTCCTTCACTCCTTTGCGCCCCCTCCACTCTATCCCACCCCTCCACACACTCCCTCCCTTCCATCTCTCCCTCCACAGTCTCCCTACCCCAACACTCTCCCTCCCACACCAGTCTCCCTCCCCTTCCAATCTGTCCTTCCCCACTCCAATCTCTCCCTCCCCCTCCACTCTATCTCCCCTCCACTCTCTCTCCCCTCCACAATCTCACTCCCGCTCCACTATCTTTCCCCACCACTCCCCCTCCCCCTCTACTCTCTCCCTCCCTCTCTACTATATCCCTTCCCCATCCCCTCTCTCACACCCACTCCAATTTCTCCCTCCCCTCCACTCACCCTCCCGGTCCACACTCTCCATCCCCCTCCACTCTCCCCCACCCCTCCACTCGCTCTGTACCCCTCTAATCTCTCCCACACACTCCACTCTCTCGCTCCCCCTCCAACCACCCCCTCCCCCAGAAATCTCTTCATCCCCTCCACATTTTCCCTCCATCCTCGAATCTCTCCAACTACCTTCCCTCCCCCTCCATTCGCCCTCCCCTCTACTCGCTACCTCCCCCTCTTCCTCCCCCTTCATCTCTCCCTCGACCCTCCATTCCCAACCTCGCTTCTTGCTCCCCCTCCATCTCTTCCTTCACCCTCCATAATCTCTCCCCATGAAACTCGCTCCCCTTCCACATTGTCCCTCCCCTCCACTCTGTCTCTTCCTCTCCACTCTCTCAATCCTCAATACACTCTCTCCCTCCCCCTCCAATATCACCCTCCCTCTCAACCCTATCCCTCCCCCCTCCACATTCTCACGCCACCTACACATTCTCACTGCCCCTCTACTCTCTCCCTCCCTCTCCACATTCTGCCTCCACCACCAGTCTCTCCATCCCCTTCACTCCCTCCCTCCCTCTCCACTCTCTTCCTACACTTCCAATCTCTCCCACATCACAGAAATCACAGAAATCACAGAAACCCCACAGTGCAGATAGAGGCCATTTCGGCCCATCGAGCCTGCACCGACACATATCCCACCCGAACCCCGTAACCCCTACACCAACACATATCCCACCCTATCCTCCAATATCTCCCTCCCCACCACTATCTCCCTCCCCTACACATTCTCGCTACCCCCTCCATATTCTCCCTCTCCACTCGACTCTCTCCATCCCTGTCCAAGCTTCCTCCCTCTCCATACCCTGCTCCCCTCCACTCTCTCCACCCCGCTCCACACACTCCCTCCCCCTCCACTCTCGCCTTCCTCCTCCAGTCTCTCCCTACACCATTCACTCTCTCCCTCCCCTCCACTCTCTCCATCCAACATTAAACATTCCCTCCCCCTCCACTCTCTCCTCCCCTCCACACTCCCCTGCCACTCTCTCACCACTCTGTCACTCCACCTACACACTCTCACTCCCCCTCCATTTCTCCCTCCAACCTCGACACTCTCCCTCCCCTTCCACTCTGTCCCTCCCCTCCACTCTCTCCCTCTCCACTCCACTCTCTCCCTCCCCCTCCACTCTCTCCCTCCCCCTCCACTCTCTCCATCCAACATTAAACTCTCCCTCCACCTGCACTCTCTCCTCCCCTCCACTAACTCCCTACCCCCTCCAATCTCACCCATCCCTCCACACTCCCCCTCCAATCTCTCACCACCTAGCCCCTCCACCTGCACACCCTCACTCCTCTTCCATTTCTCCCTCCAACCTCGACACTCTCACTCCCCTTCCACTCTGTCCCTTACCCACTACTCTCTCTGTCCACCTCCACACCCTCCCTCCTCTCCACTCTCTCCCTCTCCCCTCCACTCTCTCCCTCCCCCTCCACTCTCTCCCGCCCATGACACACTCTTCCTCCTGCTCCCCTCAATCCCAACCCCCCAAACTCTTCCTCCCGCTCCACTCTCCCACTCACTCCCCTCCACTCTCTGCCTATCCCTCCACCCTTGCCCTCGCCCTCCACTGTCACCCTCCGCATCTCCACTCTCCCCCTCCCCCTCCACTCTCTCACTCCCCCTCCACTATCGCCCTGCTCCTCCTCTCTATGCCTCCCACCACTCCCACCTCCACACACTCTCACTCCCCACTCCACTCTCTCCCTCCCCTCCCCTCCACACCCTCCTTCTTCCTCCTTTCTCTCCCTTACCCCTCCAATAATCCCTCCACTCCACACTCTCCCTCTCCCCTCCACTCTCAGCCTCCCCACTACATTCTCACCTCCCCTCCACCCTCCCACTCCAATTCTCCTCTCTCTCCCTCCCCATCCACTCCCTCACTCCACTCCCCTGCACAATCTCCCTCCCCCCTCCACTCACTCCCTCCCCCCTCCACCCTCAGCACCCACTCCACTTCTCCACACTCTCCCACCCCAGTCCACACACCCTCCCCCATAAATTTCCTCCCTCAACCATCCACACTCCCTCCTCCTTCACTCATTTGCTCCCCCCTCCACTCTCTCCCACCCCTCCACACACTCCCTCCCTTCCATCTCTGCCTCCACACTCTCCCTCCCCCCCACTCTCACTCCCCCACCACTCTCCCTCCCCTTCCACTCTGTACCTCCCCTCTCCACTCTCACCCTTCCCCTCCAATCTCTCCTTCCCACTCCACTCTATCTCCCCTCCACTCTCTCGCCTCTCCACAATCTCTCTCCTGCTCCACTATCTCTCCCCACCACTCCCCCTCCCCCTCTACTCTCTCCCTCCCCCTCCACTATCTCCCTTCCCCTGCCCCTCTCTCACTCCCCCTCCAAATTCTCCCTCCCCCTCCACACTGCCTCCCCATCCACACTCTCCCTCCCCTCCACTCTCTCCCTCCCTCTGCACTCCCTCCCTCTGCACTCCCTCCCTCCCCCTCTAATCTCTCCCTCCCACTCGACTCTCTCCCTCCCCCACCAACCTCCACCTCCCCTCAACTGTCTTTTTCCCACTCCACATTTTCCCTCCATCCTAGAATCTCTCCAACACCCACCCCCTCCCCTCCACTCGCCCTCCCCTCCACTCTCTACCTCCCCCTCTTCTTCCCCCTCCATCTCTCCCACCACCCTCCACTTTCTACCTCCCCCTCTTCCTCCCGCTCCATCTCTCCCACTACCCTCCACACTGTCTCTCCCCATGACTCTAACCTCTCACTCCTCAATCCATTCTCTCCCTCCCCCTCCAATATCACCCACCCCCTCAACTAACTCCCTCACCCCTCCACATTCTCACGCACCCCTACACATTCTCACTCCCCCCTCTACTCTTTCCCTCCCCTCCACATTCTGCCTCCACCACCACTCTCTCCGTCCCCTTCACTCTCTCCCTCCCTCTCCACTCTCCCCCTACCCTTCCAATCTCTCCCTCATCCTCCAACCTCTCCATCCCCTCAACTATCTCCCTCCCCTACACATTCTCACTCCCCCCTCCACATTCTCCCTCGCCACTCGACTCTCTCCATCCCTGTCCAAGCTCCCTCCCCCTCCATACTCTGCCTGCCCCACCAAAATCTCCCTCCCCCTCCACTCTTGCCTTCCTCCTCCAATTTCTCCCTACACTCCTCACTCTCTCCCTCCCCCTCCACTCTCTCCATCCAAAATTAAACTCTCCCACCCCCTCCACTCTCTCCTCCACTCCACTATCTCCCTACACCCTACACTCACTCCCACCCTCCACACACACCCTCCACTCTCTCACCACTCTGTCCCTCCACCTACACACTCTCCCTCCCCCTCCATCTCTCCCTCCATCCTCCACACTCTCCCTCCCCTTCCACTTTCTTTCCCCTCTACTCTCTCCCTCCCCCTCCACTCTCCCTCCCCTTCACACTCTCTCCCCTCCACACTCTCTCTCCTGCTCCACACCCTCCCTCCCCTCCGCTCTCTCCTCCCCTCCACTCTCTCTGTCCCGTGGCACACTCTCCCTCCTGCTCCCCTCTCTGCCTCCCACACACACTGCATCCCCCACTCCAGTCTCCCACTCCCTCCCCTCCACTCTGCCACGCTCTGCACTCGCTCCCTCCCCCTCTAATGCCGCCCTCCACACCTCCACTCTCTCCTCCCTCTCCACTCTTTCGCTCCCCCTCCGCTATCTCCCTGCTCCTCCTCTCTAAGCCTCCCCCTCCACTCTCACCTCCTCATACTCTCACTCCCCACTCCACTTTCTCCATCCTCTCCCCTCCACACTCTCCCTCCTCCTCCATTATCTCCATTCCCCCTCCAATATACACTCCACACCACACTCTCCCTCCCCCTTCCACTCTCACCTCCCCTCAAACCTCCCACGCCACTTCTCAACTCTCACCCTCCACTTCCACTCCCTCACTCCACTCCCCTCCACACCCTCGCTACCCACTCCACTCTCTCACTCCCCCTCCACTATCAACACCCACTCCACTTCTCCACACTCTTCCATCCCACTCCAAGCTCCCTCCCCCATAAATTCCCTCCCTCAACCATCCACTCTCCCTCCTCCTTTACTCCTTCTGTCTCCCCTCCACTCTCTCCCACACCCCCACATGCTCCCTCCCTTCCATCTCTCCCTCTACACTCCACACTCTCCCTCCCCATCACACTACCTCCCCAACCACTCTGTCTCTCTCCACTCCACTCTCACCCTTCCCCTCCAATCTCTCCCTCCCCCTCCACTTTATCTCCCCTCCACTCTCTCTCCCCTCCACAATCAGCCTCCTGCTCCACTATCTCTCCACACCACACCCCTCCCCTCCACTCTCTCCCTCCCCCCTCCACTATCTCCATTCCCCCTCCACGCTCTCACTCCCCCTCCACATTCTCACAGCCCCCTCCACATTCTCCCTCCCCCCTCGAATTTCTCCCTCCCCCTCCACATTCTCCCTCCACCTCCACTCTCTCCATCCCCTTCACTCTTGCCCTCCCCCTCCACTCTCTCCCTGCCCCTCCAATCTTTCCCTCATTCTCCAATCGCTCCCTCCCCCTCCACTCTCTCCCTCTTGCTCCACATTCTCTCTCCCTGCTCCACACTCTCCCTCCTCTCCACTCTCTCACTCCCCCTCCAATCTCGCCCTCTCTAATCCACTTTCACCCTCCCACCTGCACTCGCTCCATGCACTCTCCACATTCGTTCCCCCTCCACTCTCTTCCACCCCCTCCACACTCGCACTCACCCCTCCACATTCTCTCTCATCCTCAACTCTCTCCCTCCCCCACTCTCTCCCTCCCCTGCACTCTGTCTCCCCCTCCACTCTCTTACTCCCACTCCATATTCCCCCCTCCAATATCCCCCTCCCCCTCAACTCCCTCGCTCAACCCCCCACATTCTCACTCCCCTCCACATTATCGCTCCCCCCTCGAATCTCTCCTGCCCCCTCCCCCTCCCCCTCTACTCGCCCTCTCCTCCAAACTTTCCCTCCCCCGTCCACACTCTCCCTCCCCCCAATCTCTTCCTCCCCCTCTACTCACTCCCTGCCCCCACTCCACTCTCACTCCCCCTCCTCTCTCTCCCGCTCCCTCCACTATCTCCCTCCAACTCCACACTTTCCCTTCCCCCTTCAATCTCTCCTGCCAATCCATTCTCTCCCTCCCTCCTCCACTCTCTCTCTCCCACTCCACTCTCTCCCTCCCCCTCCACTCTCTCTCAGAACCTCCACACTCTCCCCCCACTACACTCTCTGCCCCTTCCACTCAATCCCTATCATCCATGCAATCCCTCCACCATTTTCTCTCTTCCTCGCAGTCCACTCTGTCCGTCCCCTCCACACTCTCTCCCCCACCACTCTCTCCCTCCCCTTCCAAACTCTCCCTCCCCATTCACTCTCCCTCCCCATCCACTCAATTTCAATTCAATTCAAATCGCTTTATTGGCATGACAAGGTACATCTTATGTTGCCAAAGCATCGAAAAACATTCATGGTTGAACACATAAACGCAGATCTATCCATACAGTGTATAAACAGATATATCCCTGTGTTTATAAATATACATTCATATAATTTGTATATACTCTTTTCTTAGATTTAATAGTTGTCCCTCTGTTTATGACAAGCTGTACCATAGTGTGCCGCTAAGGTTACACAATTTCTCTGTTCCCCTAGTAGGTATGGGAGTTTTTGGTCGTCATTCAAATTTCTGAATTCAGGGCATATTTTTGTGAATTTTGTGTAGAAATTCTCCCTGATGCACTGATATTTTCCACAAGCTGTGAGGAAGTGCATCTCTATCTCCACCACTCCCTGACTGCAGTGAGAGCATATCCTGTCCTCTCTTAGCAGTCGGGTCTGCTTGTGTATGCCAATTTCGATGGCCAGGCTATGTTCACTAAGTCTGTACATTGTCAAGGTTTTTCTCAGTTTGCTATCCTTTACCATGGTCAGTTATTCAGCCATGTTGTATTGTATGTTTAGAGCCAAGCAGCAATTGAGTTTGTTTTGGGTTTTTGTTGTTTCTGCCCAATATGACAGATATTTTTCCTTTTCCTTAGCGACAATTGTTTTGGGTCGAATTCTCTGTGCTACGATGTCACTGTCCTGGGGCTGGTTATTGTTAGTAGTGTTCGTAGTTACTTCTCTGAGTCCCAGGACTAGTTGACTGAAGGTATTCTTCTTTACGGTCCTCTCTTGGCATTTCAGGGCTTCGTAATGATAGCAGTGGGGGTTACGCATTTTTCGGTGTTTCCAAAATTTGGTGGCTCTTTTTTGGATAGTAATTATTAATGGATATTGGCCTAGTTCTGCCCTGCATGCATTGTTTATGGTTTTCCTTTGAGTCCGGTGGATACTTCTACTGAATTCTGCATGTAGGTTCTCAATTCGGTGTTTGTCCCATTTTGCAAATTCTTGTTGTGTTAGCAGTCCCCACACTTCACTGCCATAGAGTGCAATTGGCTCAATTACTGATTTAAACATTTTGAGCCAAATGCGTCTTGGGATTTCTATTTGGATTGATTTTTTAATGGCATAGAAAGCCCTTCTTGCTTTCTCTTTCAGTTCATTCACAGCCAGATGAAAATTTCCCATAGAACTGATTTTTAAGCCCAAGTATGTGTAGTTAGTGGTTTGTTCAATTTTAGTTGTTCCTATTTTGAAATTTATTCTGGGTTCCTGATGCCTTGATCTTTGCTGGAACAAAAGGACTTTGGTTTTTTTGGGGTTTATCTCTCCCTCCCCCCTCCACACTAACGCTCCCCCTCCACTCTCTGTCTACCCCCTCCACACTCTCCCTTCCCCTCAACTCTCCCACCCGCTCCAATCTCTGTAACCGTCCACTCTCTCCCTCCCCTTCCACACTCCCTCCCCACCTCGCTCACTCCCCCTCCATTCAATCCCTCACCCTCCACCCTCTCCCTCTCTGTCCACTCTCTCCCTCCAATTCCACTCTCTCCATCCCCCTCCACGCTCTCCCTCCCCCATGCACACTCCCTCCCCCTCCATTCTCTCTCCCGTCCACTCTCACCCTCCCCTCCACTCAAAAACCCCCCTAGAAGCACTCCCCTCCACTCTCCCCCTCCCCCTCCACTCTCTCACTTTCTCTCCAGTCTCACCCTCCACATCAATACTCTCCCTCTCCCTCCACTCTCTCGTTCTCCCCCTCCACACTCTCACTTTCTCTCCACTGTCACCCTCCACGTCAATAATCTCCCTCTCCCTCCACTCTCTCTCTCTCCCCCTCCACTCTCTCCAAAACCTGCAACTCTCTCCCACCCGCTCCACTCTCTCCCTCCCCCTCCACATACTCCATCCACCCTCCACTCCCCCTCCTACTCCACCTCCACTCTCTCCCCCACCTTTAATCTCTCCCTCCACAACTTCACTCTCTCCCTCTCCCTCCACACTCTCCCTGACTCCAATCTCTCCCACCCCCTCCACTAGCTCCCCGCCCCTCCACTCTCTACCTCTCTCTGCACTCTCTCAAACCCACTCGAATCTCTCCATCCCCCTCCACTCACTCACTCGCCTCCACATCTCCACTCTCACCCTCCACCTGCACTCTCTCACTCCCCCTCAACTATCTCCCTGCCCCTCCTCTCTCCCACTCCACCATCCACTCTCACCTCCGCACTATCTTACACCCCACTCCACTCTCTCCCTCCCCTCCACGCCACCCTTTCCTTCCACTCCACTCTCTCCCTCCCCCTCCACCCTCTGCGTCCCCCTTCCACACTCACCACCCACTCCACCTTTCCACTCTCGCCCTCCACACTCAACTCTCACTCCCCCTAAACTCTATCGCTCAACTCTCCAATCTCCTTCCCCTCCACTCCTTCCTTCCCCACACCACTCTCTCCCTCGCCCTCCAATCACCCACTCCCCCTACAAACTGTCCCTCCCCACTGCACTCTCTCCCTCCCCTCCAATCTCTCCCTCCCCAATCCACTCTCTCCCCCTCCACTTTCTCCCTGCCCCTCCAATCTCTCTTTCTCCCCCTCCACATTCTTCCTCCGCCCTCCAATCTCCCTCCCCTTCCACACACTCCCTCCCCCTCCACACTCTGCCTCCCCGCCAATCTCTCCCTCTCCACTCCACTCTCTCCCTCCCCTCCAATCTCTCCCTCCCCAATCCACTCCCTCCATCACCCTCCACTCTCCCCCTCGCCCTCCGCCCTCTCCCGCCCCCTCCACTCTCTCCCGCCCCCTCCTCTCTCTCCTACCCCTCCACATTATCCCTTTAACCACCATTCTGTACCACCTCCACTCTCTTCATCCCCCTTCACGCAATCATTCCCCTGCACTCTCTCGTTCCCCCACCAAACTCTCCCTCCACCCTTCACTTTTTCCCTCCCACTCTACTCTGTCCATCCACCTACACCCTCTCCCTCCCCACCACTCTCCCTCCAGTTCCACTCTGTCCCTACCCCCTCCACTCTCTCCCTTCCCCTCCACTCTCTACCTCACCCTTTACTCTCCCTGCCCTCCACCTCCACTCTCTCTCCCTTCTCCCCTGCAATCACTCCAGCCCACTCCAGTCTCTCCCTCCCTCTGCCACTCTTTCCCCCCCTCCACTCTCTGCCACCACCTCCACACCCTCCCTCCCCAGTACGCTCTCTTCCCATCTACTCTCTCCCTGTCCCTCTGTGCAATCCCTCCACCATCTCGCTCCCCCTCCCACTACATGCTGTCACTCCCCTCCACACTATCTCCCCCTCTACTCTCTCCCTCCTCTCCAAACTCTCCCTCCCCCTCCCCCTCCACTCCCCCTCCACACCCAATCTCTCCCTCCCCCTCCACTCTCTCCCTCCACCTCCACTCGCTCTCTACTCCTCCACACTCTCCCTCCCCTCCATTCTCACACCCACTCCACTCTCCATCCCCCTCCACTCTCTCCTTCTCCTTCAACTCTCACCCTCATCCCTCCATACTCGCCCACCCTCCCCACTATCTCCCTCCACCCTCAACTCTCTCACCCCTCCACATTTTCCCTCCCCCTCCACTTTCTCCACCCCTCCACTCTTTCTCTCCCCCCTCTACTCACTCCCTCCCCTCCACACTATCCCTCCACCCTCCAATATCTCCCCTACACTCTCTCCATCCCCCTCAACCCAATCACTCCCCCTCCACTCTCTCGCTCCCCCACCAAACTCTCCCTCCACCTTCCACGCTTTCACTCCCACTCCACTCTCTCCCTCCACCTACACACACGCTCTCCCCTCCATTTCTCCCTCCGCCCTCCACAATCTCCCTCCCCAACACTCTACATCCCCTTCCACTCTGTGCCTCCCCCCTCCACTATCTCCCTGCCCCTCCACCATCTATTTCACCATCCACTCTCCCTCCCCTCCACTCTCTCTCCCCTCCACACTCTCCCTCAACCTCCACAGCCTCCTCCTCTCCACTCTCTCCAACTCCACCCAACTCTCTCCCTCCCCCTCCACCCTCTCCCTCCCCCATCACACACTCCCTCCCGCTCCCTTCTCTCCATTCCTCTCCACACTCTTCATCCCCCCTCCATTCACACTCCCGTTCCCCCTCATAGAAACATAGAAACATAGAAGATAGGAGCAGGAGTAGGCCATTCGGCCCCTCGAGCCTGCTCCGCCATTCAATGAGATCATGGCAGATCATTCAACTTCAGTACCCTGTTCCTGCCTTCACTCCATATACCTTGATCCCTTTAGCCTTAAGAAATATATCCAAATCCTTCTTGAATGTATTTAATGAATTGGCCTCTACTGCCTTCTTTGGCAGAGAATTCCACAGGTTCCCCACCCTCTGGGTGAAGAAATTCCTCCTAATCTCTGTCCTAAATGGCTTACCCCTTATTAATTAAGAGGGAGAAAATAAATTATAATAGGAAGCTTGCAGGGAACACAAAAACTGAATGTAATAGCGTTTATAGATATGTGAAGAGAAAAAGATTGGTGAAGTCAAGCGTAGGTCCCTTACAGTCAGAATCAGGGGCTTTTATAATGGGGAACAAAGAAATGGCTGAACAATTAAATACATATTTTCGTTCTGCCTTCACAAAGGAGGACACAAATAACATCCCAGAGATGTCGGGGAACATAGGGACTAATGAGAGGGAGGAACTGAAAGAAATCAGTATTTGTAGGGAAATGGCATTGGGGAAGTTGATGGGATTGAAGGCTGACAAATCCCCAGGGCCTGATAATCTATATCCTAGGGTACCTAAGGAGGTGGCCCTGGAGATAGTAGATGCATTGCTGGTCATCTTCCAGAACTCGATAGAATCTGGAATAGTACCCATGGATTGGAGGGTAGCTAATGTTACCCCACTATTCAAAAAAGGTGGTCGAGAAAAAGTGGGGAATTATAGACCAGTAAGCCTGACATCGGTAGTGGGGAAAATGCTAGAGTGCATTATAAAAGATGTAATAGCAGAGCACTTGGAAAGCAGTGACAGGATCGCACAAAGTCAATATGGATTTACTAAAGGTAAATCGTGCTTGACTAATCTACTGGAATTTTTTGAATCTGTAACAGGTAAAATAGATAAGGGAGAACCAGTTGATGTGGTGTTTTTGGACTTTCAGAAGGCTTTTGAGAAGGTCCCGCATATGAGATTAGCGTGCAAAATTAAGGCACATGGGATTGGCAGCCAGGTACTGACTTCGATAGAGAACTGGTTGGCAGATAGAAAGCAAAGAGTTGGAATAAATGGGTCGTTTTCTGAGTGGCAGGCACTGACTAGTGGGGTACAGCAAGGATTGGTCCTAGGACACCAGCTGTTCACAATAAGTATTAATGATCTGGACGAGTGAAATGGATGTAATATCTCCAAATTTGAAGACGACACAAAGCTGGGTGGGATGGTATGCTGTGAGGAGGATGTCGTGAAACTCCAGTACGATTTGGACAGGTTGGGTGATTGGGCAGAAACATGGCAAATGCACTATAATGTGGATAAATGTGAGGTTATCTACTTTGGTGGCATAAACAGGCAGGCAGATTATTATTTGAATGGCAATAGATTGGGAGAATGGGAAATGCAAGGAGACCTGGGTGTTCCTGTGCACCAGTCACTGAAGGTAAGCATGCAGGTGCAGCAGGCGGTTAAGAAGGCAAATGGTATGTTGACCTTCGTAGCAAGAGAGTTCGAGTAAAGGAACAAGGATATCTGGCTGCAGTTGTACAGGGCCTTGGTGAGACCGCACCTTGAGTATTGTGTGCAGTTTTGGTCGCCTTATCATAGGAAGGATGTGCTTGCCATGGAAGGAGTGCAGCGAAGAATCACCAGGCTGATACCTGGGATGGCAGGAATGACGTATGATGAGAGATTGTGTCGATTGGGCATATGCTCACTGGAGTTTAGAAGATTGAGAGGGGATCTCATCGAAACCGATAAAATTCTGTCAGGCCTGGACAGACTAGATGCAGGATGGATGTTCCCGATGGTCGGGGAGTCCAGAACCAGGGGTCACAGTCTAAGGATAATGGGTAAGCCATTTAGGACAGAGACGAGGAGGAATTTCTTCACCCAGAGAGTGGTGAACCTGTGCAATTCTCTACTACAGAAGGCAGTAGAGCCAATTCATTAAATATATTCAAGAAGGAGTTGGATATATTTCTTAAGGCTAAAGGGACCAAGGGATATGGGCTGAAAGCAGGGATAGTGTACTGATATTGGGTGAATAGCCATGATCGCATTCCATGGCAGAGCAGGCTCGAGGAGCCGAATGGCCCACTCCTGCTCCTATCTTCTATGCTTCTATGTTTCTTCCACCTAGACGGACAAGGGCAGCAGGTACATCGGAGCAACATCACCTCCAAGTTTCAATCCAAGTCACACACCATCCAGACATGGAAGTTTATCGCCGATGCTTCATTTTTGCTGCGGGAAAATCCTGGAACTCTCTACCTAACATCACTGTGGGAGTACCTTCACCACACGGACTGGAGCGGTTCAAGAAGGCAATCACCACAACCTTCTCAAGGGCAATCAGGCCTTGCCAGCGCCGCCCACTTTCCATAAAAATGGGTAAAAATAGCACAGCATCACAATGAACCTAGCACAAGTAAAATTCCTGTAAGACACAAAAGATAATCAGTTGGCCCAATACGCTCGGACCATCAGACTCCCAGAATCTGCCTCTACTTTGAAATGGTGCCATGGGATATTTAACGTCAATTTGAGAGGGCAGAATGGGGCCTTGGTTTAATGCCTTCATACTAACAGCTTCAGCATGGTGCAGTGGCACTTCTACCGCTGTCATTAGATATCCTACTTCCGCCTTTCTCACCGACATGTTTCATGGTCTAATAATTCTTTCACAGTGATCAACCATTTCTTGTCTCACGGACCAGAACCTCAGAATCTACCCTATGTTCTCTCCATTGGTGGGGCTGTCACTCTTTAAGGCCCGAAGACGCTTCCTTTATGTCCACTCGGCTGCATTTATGATATCAAATGAACCTGGAATTATCATTTTGTTATATTCTGTGTTGCACAGTTTGATATTATTGGGTGTCACCTGATCAGCTGGTTTGGTGAAATATCTGTCTGTCGATTCATACAGGCCTGCTGACTTTCCAACCCTTCCTTGGCTCCCAGGCATTGAATAAGTGATCACTTAATCAGCCTCCTTAGGCATATGACTCAGGAGTTGATATTCTCTGTTTTTGGTTTAGCCCAACCATTACTTGTTCTAACTTGCGTGTGCCCAGGATTAATAATTACACAACGATTTTGGGAAGGAACGCTAGAGATCACGTGGGTTGCCCACCACATTCATATGATTATATCTGATTATTTGAAAAGCGAAAAGTAGTAGTCATCAGATGAGTTCACAGGCTAAATCTAACGATCAGATTTAAATCACAGGCTACACAATATATTGACTGGTTAACACATAACAGGATGCCGTGTAATGTACTTTAATATCAACAGTTATTTACTCAGAAGATGGTAATCTATCCTCCCACGGGAGAATTGCTAATACAGTTTTATAAGGCACCGTGATTTTGGAATGAAACAAATCCTACCAGACTTTCCCCAGGCTAGATAATGAAAATTTCGAACCAACCCACAGAGTTCAGATCTCCAATCAGATTTTGTCAGGGTTGGGGAGCCACAGGCCGTGTAGAAACGGGGCCGTGCTCTCCGGGCAATGTAGGTTCTGGACCCAAGTGCAGAAACCAGGTTAGAGGCAGGTATACAATCTTAAGGAACAGTACTTTATTCATTACTTAACTAGATTCACACATAACTAGATTCATACAAGGAACACAACAGCATACGCAAGAACTCGAGACAGGAACACCACAGCATACATAGAACTCGAGACACGAACAATATACATAGAACTCGAGACAAGTTACAAAACGGCTAGTCAAGAATAGGAACTCAGGACAGCTTCCATGAGGCAACCTACTTGTCCATACTGAGCTGGGATAAGCTTACCACAAGCGCAACCAGCTTGCCGAGATGAGACTCGAGACAAGCTATCACGAGGGGCTGCTGCAAGGGTAACAGGCTTATCAATACAGAGCTCAAGACAAGCGCCAGCATGGCAACACGCTAGTCCAGCCCAGCACCTTATCAAGACTAAGAACAACAAGAACACAGACTTAGTTACATCTTAAATACAGAGCTCGAGAGAACCATGGCAACCAGCTAGTCAAAGCCAGGAGCCACAGAGCGAAGGCTAGTCCCCGGTTCCCCGGTTAGGACTGAGCAAGGAGGGAAGCAACCACAGAACTTATATACAAAGAAAACCAGGTGAAACCCATGAACAGCTAACAGGCCGTTAAGAATTAACACAGGAGGCTAGGAACAATTAACAAAGGGCTAGAACCAAACAAGTGAAGGTGCCATCTAGAGGCTACAGAAGGAACTGACTGGCACCCTCACAGGACCCCCCTCACTAGGAACGGTTCCTGGCGTTCCAAACACAGGGCTCGAAAAACACAGAGCTCGAAAAAACACAGGGCTCGAAAAAACACAGGGCTCGAAAAAACACAGGGCTCGAAAAAACACAGGGCTCGAAAAAACACAGGGCTCGATAAAACACAGGGCTCGAAAAAACACAGGGCTCGAAAAAACACAGGGCTCGAAAAAACACAGGGCTCAAAAGACACAGGGCTCGAGAGACACAGGGCTCGAGAGACACAGGGCTCGAGAGACACAGGGCTCGAGAGGCCCAGGGCTCGAGAGGCACAGGTCTCGAGAGGCACAGGGCTCGAGAGGCACAGGGCTCGAGAGGCACAGGGCTCGAGAGGCACAGGGCTCGAGAGGCACTGGGCTCGAGAGGCACTGGGCTCGAGATGCACTGGGCTCGAGATGCACTGGGCTCGAGATGCACTGGGCTCGAAATGCACTGGGCTCGAAATACACTGGGCTCGAAATACACTGGGCTCGAAATACACTGGGCTCGAAATACACTGGGCTCGAAATACACTGGGCTCGACATACACTGGGCTCGAAATACACTGGGCTCGAAATTCACTGGGCTCGAAATACACTGGGCTCGAAATACACAGTGCGCTAATACACAGGGCGCTAATACACAAGGCACTAATACACAGTGCGCTAATACACAGGGCGCTAATACACTGGGCGCTAATACATGGGGCATTCATACACAGGGCGAATCTTCTTAGCTTTTCAAGCAATGATATTCCCCATTCCAACTGTTCACAAACTGCAGATGTTCAGAAATCTCAAGACAGAATCATCCTTTTCATCCACTAGCGGCAGAGACAGGTCGTGGCGATCATATGACCAAAATCTTGGTAAGCAACGGAGCCATCGTTTCTCCAGAGTTAGCACGCTCAATGGATTATATTCCGAAGGGATGCAAGAAAGGCGAAGACTCGAGAATTTAACTTGTCCAGGAGAGCTTTAGAATTTAATTGTCCAGGAGAACTCAAGAATGTCTTATACAGTAGAGCTCGAAAGTTTCATTTGTCAAGAAGAACTCGAAAATATTCCTATCCAGGAGAGCTCAAAAGTATCTTATCCAGGAGAGCTCGAAAGTTATCTTGTCCAGGATAGCTCAAAAATTTAACTTGTCCAGAAGAACTTGAGAGTTTACCTTGTCCAGGGGAACTTGAAAACTTAACTTGCCCAGGAGAACTTGAAAACTTAATTTGCCCAGGAGAACTTGAAAACCTAACTTTTCTAGGAGAACTTGAATGCTTAATTTGCCCAGGAGACTTGAGAGTTCACTCGAAAATTTCACTCTATGAAGGCCCAGGTAACTTGAAAGTTAACTTGAAAGTTGAACACAACGGGAGGCCCAGGAAGCTTGAGAACTTACTTGGGGTTTTAACACAATAGAGGCCCAGGAGACTTGAGAGTTCACCTGGGGGTCTAAATACAGTAAAGGCCCAGGAGGCTCAAACGTTTTACTTGAAAATTTAACACTATGAAGGCCCAGGAGACTTGAAAATGTACTTGAACACTTAACCCTGGAGGCTTGAAAATTCACTCGAAAATTTAACACAAAACTTGAAAATTTAACACAGTGCGGGTCTTCTTCCTAGGAGAACCAAAATTAAACTCCGACACAGCGGGGAGTCTTAGTCCTAGGAGACCAAATATTTGCCCAAGAGAACTCAAAAATTAACTCGAGAGTTTCAAACCTTAGCCGGTTGGTTTCTACTGGGTCCATGTATGGCTCAGTCCTACTGTCAGTGTTGGGGAGCCACGGGCCGTGTAGATACGGGGCTGTGCTCTCCGGGCAAGGTAGGTTCTGGACCCAAGTGCAGAAACCAGGCTAGAGGCAGGCATACAATCTTAAGGAACAGTACTTTATTCATTACTTAACTAGATTCACACATAACTAGATTCATACAAGGAACACAACAGCATACGCAAGAACTCGAGACAGGAACACCACAGCATACATAGAACTCGAGACAAGAACAATATACATAGAACTCGAGGCAAGTTACAAAACGGCTAGTCAAGAATAGGAATTCAGGACAGCTTCCATGAGGCAACCTACTTGTCCATACTGAGCTGGGATAAGCTTACCACAAGCGCAACCAGCTTGCTGAGACGAGACTCGAGACAAGCTATCACGAGGGACTGCTGCAGGGGTAACAGGCTTATCAATACAGAGCTTAAGACAAGCGCCAGCATGGCAACACGCTAGTCCAGCCCAGCACCTTATCAAGACTAAGAACAACAAGAACACAGACTTAGTTACATCTTAAATACCGAGCTTGAGAGAACCATGGCAACCAGCTAGTCAAAGCCAGGAGCCACAGAGCGAAGGCTAGTCCCCGGTTCCCTGGTTAGGACTGAGCAAGGAGGGAAGCAACCACAGAACTTATATACCACGAAACCAGGTGAAACCCATGAACAGCTAACAGGCCGTTAAGAATTAACACAGGAGGCTAGGAACAATTAACAAAGGGCTAGAACCAAACAAGTGAAGGTGCCATCTAGAGGCTACAGAAGGAACTGACTGGCACCCTCACAGATTTAAAGGCAAGACAACATTAGAATGTGGCACTGGTCAGTACCTTGAAGTCAAAAAATGGGAGGTGGACAAAACTTATAGTTTGTGAGACAATGTTAAAATGCCTATATATACTTGCACCTTTCACTAAAGTTTGCCTTATTTATACCGCAATCAGAAAGATTACATAATTTGCTTCTATCAGTTGTCAATCCATATGCACTGGCCTTACAACCTGCCTGTTCTCTTCAGTAATCATCTATTTTATTCTTCTCAGTTTATTTCCAAACAAAGGCCCCGTTGAAAGCAAATAAACATGCAGATTCGATGCTCCCTTTTGCACAGCCTGACTGGACTGCAAAGTTAAGCTCACCACGGCAATGGGAGTAATGGAATTCCCGTAATGGCACAGCTTGGTCAATCTAATTTGAAATCAAATTTGCCCTTCTTATCTGAAATTAAGCATCGTAACACCAGCATAAATCATACTTTGTTAAAGAATCACAGCAGAAAGTCCCGTCAAACTGGCCCAACATGCTCAGTTTGTGATGGTTCGCTAATATCAATTCGGAGAGAGAATTTGAGGTCATTTCCCCATCCTATTGATATTGGAAGGAAATCTGTTAGGCAATACCAGGTAGAGCGCCATGATAATGGAAATGCACTCAGATGGGCAGGATGTGACAGGTGTTGGGCCCAAGGGACTGTACTGGGGTCTCAGCTGTTCCCTAAATTTATAGTGACTTAGATGAAGGAATATAGAGCCATATATTCAAGTTTGCTGACAACACCAAGGTGGGACAGTGAATAGTGCAGTTGCAAAGGGTAATTCGTAAATTTAATGGGTGAGCAAATCTGTGGAAGATGGACTTCAACGAGGGGAATTGTGAGAGCATCCACATTGGACCTAAGAAAGATAGATCAGAGTATCTTCTAAATGGGAAGCAGATAGGAACTGTGAAGGAAGAGAAATATTTGGGGTACAAGTACAGAAACTACTAAAAGCTAGTGGACTGTTAAAAATATATAATGGTCCTGAAATTCCGTTCGCTACGGGTGTGTACGCAATGTGTACTCACCCATAGGGCCAACGGAAGTGCCAGTTTTACGCATGCACTGCGCATGCGCTGGAACCGGAACTTCCATTCAAAGGAGGATGGCCAAATGCCTGTGCCGGATAGACAGCGCGTACGGCTCCAACTTCCGTTATTTTCAGCAGTGCCTCAGTCCAGGTAAGTCTGAAACAGCTACGTCTGGAAAGGCAGGTGCAATGCCTGCTTTTAACAAGGTAAGAGGTGAAGAAAGTAAAAGTAAAACACTTTTTCCACAGATTTATCATTCAAAATACTATAAAGAAAGATAAGTTTCTTATTTTGGCCCCGTTAAAAACTTTAATTATTTTATTCAAAAATTAAAATTTTTGTTTAAAATAGTTAATTTATGTAAGTTATAGTCATTGTAAAAATGTGATGATTTTTTAACAATTGTGTGATATTTTACTTATGTTTTGAGGGTGATCTCAAATGATTCCTGTCAAATCTATCAATGGAGATTCCCTGCTCTGATTGGCTCGCCATGGCACACGTGATCCCAGGGATGCTGCAAAGCAGCTGCGGCACTGGGTTACGCGTGCCTTGCACACTGGCAAAACAACGGAATTCTATGCCATCACGGAGCATTATGGTTGGCATGGTTCATTTGTGCAGATCGGGGGCTTATGCCAGTGGGAAGCCTCCAATCGGAATTTCTGGGACAATGAGGCAGTGTACTCACCCGTAGGGCCAATGAAAATGCCAGTTTCAGGCATGCACTGCGCATGCGCTGGAAACCGGTATTTCCAATCTGTCAAGAAAGCTCTTGACAGGTCCTCAGCCTACCTGGGAGCAGGGCCTCTGCGGCTGGAGAGTTCCGTGTTTTGGAGACCCTCCACCTGCAGAAAACACTTACAATTCTTGCGCCTGGTAAAAGCATGTGTAAGGCCTGCATTTACCAGGATAAGAGTGGAAAAAATTAAAAAAAATATTTCCACTGATTTAAATATACTTTAAAGAAAGGTAAGTTTATTTTTAGCCCCGTTAAAAACTTTAATAATTTTTTTCAAAAAATAAAATTTTGCTTTTGCATACTTACTTTATGAAATTTAAAGTTACTTTAAAAATGTGATGTTTATTTTTAAATTGTTTCAAGTTTTACTATGTTTTGGGGATGATTTCCATTCATATAGTTGACAAGCCATCCTCTCAAATGTATGAAGGGAGATTCCCTTCTCTAATTGGCTCCCCATGGCCCACGTGATCCCAGGGATGCTGCGAACCACCTGCGCCTTTGCGATATGTGGGCCCTGTGCACCGGCAGTTTGTAGAGGCCCAGCAACAGAACTCTCCACCTCCCAGGTGCCGTCCGATGTAGGTGCAGATTTTTCCAGTTCACAGCCCTACGCCCGCAAGAGGCCTGTGGAATTTCTCGGCCAGTAAATAGGAACTTGCCGCATATTAGTAAGCAGATTCAGAATGCATGGAGATAAGAAATAACAAGGGACAGAAGGAAGTGGTAGGAGTAGTTTTTCAGAGCCCTAACTGTAGCTATACCATTGGACAGAGTATTAATTAAGAAATAAAAACAGCTTGCAACAAAGGTAATAAAATAACCGGGGGGACATTAATCTGCATATAGATTGGGCAAATCAAATTGTCAAGGGTTGTCTGCAGGAAGAGTTCCTGGAATGCATTCGAGACAGATTCCAAGAACAAAAAGTCAAAGAACGAAACAGGGAACATGCTATTATAGTTCAAGGTTTCTGTAATGAGATAGGTTTAATTCGTAAACTTATAGTGAAGGATTCTCTAGGAAAAAGTGATCATAATATGATAGAATTTCACACGGAGTAGAAAGGCGACATTCTTACCTCCGACACTAGAGTCCTAAACTTAAACAAAGCCAAATGCATAGGTATGAGGGGCGAGTTGGCTGAGGTAGATTGGCAAATTAGATTAAAAGATATGACAATAGTTAAGCAATGGCAATCACTTAAATAAATATTCCAAAATTCTCAACGAATTGAGGAATAAAATCACTATGGGAAAATTGATCCATCCGTGATTAACTAAAGAAGTTACGTTTAGTTTTAGATTAAATGGCGAGGCTGATAATTTTGCAAAGAATAGTACTAAGCCTAATGAATGGGAGATCTCTAGGAACCAGCAAAGGATGAACAAAGAATTGATGAAAAGGGAGAAAAGATAATATGAGAGTAAATTTTCAAGAAATATATAAACAGATTGTAAGAGCTTCTATTGTATGTAAAAGGGAAGTGATTAGCAAAAGGAAGCGTTGGTCCCTCAGAGGCTGAGGCAGGAGAAATTATATTGGGGAACAAGGAAATGGCAGAAGACAGTGGAAGACACAAAATGTATACCAAAAATAGTTGGGAACCAATGGTCTAATGAGAACAAGGTATTTGAAGTAATTATTATCAGTAGAAAAAGTTTCATCTTCCAAAATTCTATAGATTCTGGAATGGTTCCTGCAAATTGGAGGATAGCAAATGTAACCCCGCTATTTAAGAAAGGAGGGAGAGAAAAAACAGTTAACTACACACCTGCTAGCCTCACATCAGTAGCTGGGAAATTGTTGGAATCTAATATAAAGAATGCAATAACTGGTCACTTAGAATCTAATAGTAAGATTGGGCAGAGTCAACATGGATTTATGAAAGGGAATTCCTGTTTGACAAACCTATTGGAGTTCTTGGAGGATGTAACTAGTGGAGTAGACAAAGGGGAATTGGTAGCTGTGGTGTATTTGGATTTTCAGAAGGCCTTCGATAAGGTCCCACACAGGAGGTTGTTGAACAAAATTAGGGCACCTGGAATTGGGGGTGATGTACTAGCATTGATTAAGAATTGGTTAACAGACAGAAAACAAAGAGTCGGGATAAACTGATCTTTTTCAGGATGGTAGGCTGTGACAAGTGGGGTACCACAAGGCTCAGTGCTTGGGCACAAGCTATTCACAATCTATATCAATGATTTGGATGAGGGGACTAAATGTAACATTTCCAAATTTGCTGATGAGACAAAGCTAGCTGGCAGAGTCAGTTGCGTAGAGGATGTGAAGAGGCTTCAAGGGGATCTGGACAGGCTCAGTGAGTGGGCAAGAACGTGGCAGATGGAATATAATGTGGATAAATGTGAAGTTATCCACTTTGGTAGAAAAAACAGAAAGGCATAGTATTTCCTAAATGGTGAAAGATTGGGGAATGCAGATGCTCAAAGGGACATGGGTGTTCTTGTACATGAGTCACTGAAAGTGAATGTGCAGGTGCAGCAAGCCAATAGGAAGGCAAATGGTATGCTGGCCTTCAGTACAAGAGCATTTGACTACAGGAGTAAAGAAGTCTTACTCCAATTATATAGTGCCTTGGTGAGACCACACCTAGAGTACTGTGTACAATGTTGGTCTCCTTACCTAAGAAAGGATATACTTGCCATAGAAGGAGTGCAACGAAGGTTCACGAGATTGATTCCTGGCATGGAGGGACTGTCGTATGAGAAGACATCGATTAAACTAGCCCTCTATACTTTTGAATTCAGAATAATGAGAGGGGATCTCATTGAGGCATACAAAATTATTACAGGGTTTCATAGGGTGACTGCTGAGAGAATGATTCCCTTGGTTGCGGAGTCTAGAACCAGGGGCCAGAGCCTCTGGATAAACGGAAGGCCATTCAGGACAGAGATGAGAAGACATTTCTTCACACAGAGGGAGGTGAACCTTTGGAATTCTCTACCAGAGTGGGCTGTGGAGGCTCAGTCATTGGGTATATTCAAAGCAGAAGTCGATACATTTCTGACTAGTAAGGGCATCAAGGGATATGGTGATAAGGACGGGGAATGGAATTAAGACAGAAGATCAGCCATGATCTCATTGATTAGCAGAGCAGTCTCGAAGGGCCGAACGACCTTCACCTGCTCCTACTTCTTCTGTTCTTCTGTTCTTATGCTCTTATAAGTAATGGGACTAAAAGCTGACAAATCCCCTGGAGTTGATGGCCCACATCCTGGAGTTCTAAAATACGTGGCTGCAGAGATAGTGGATCCATTGTTTATGATCTTCCAAAGTTCCCTAGGTTTTGGAAATGTCCCAGCGGATTGGAAGATAGCAAATGTAAAGGAAAGGATGGAGAGAGAAAACAGAGAACTACAGTCCAGTTAGCCTGCTACCAATCATCGGGAAAATGCTGGAATCCATTTTTAAGGAAGTCGTATCAGGGCACTTAGAAGACCATAATATGATTAGGCAGATTCAACAGGGCTTTATGAAAGGGAAATCGTGTTTGACAAATATATTAGAGTTTTATGAGAAAGCAACTAACAGGGTAGATAAAGGGGAACCAGTGGATGTAATATATTTGGAATTCCAAATAGCATTCGATAAGGTTCCAGCAAAAAGGTTGTTAAACAAGACAAAGGCACATCGGGTTGTGGGTAAGGTATTAGCATGGTAAAAGATTGGTTAACAGACAGAAAACAGAGAGTAGGAATGAACAGGTCATTTTCAGATTGGCAGCTTGTTATTAATGGGGAGCCACAAGGCTCAATGCTTGGGCCTCAGCAATTTACAATCTATATTAATGACATAAAGGAAGAGAACGGGTACAACGTATTCAAGTTTGCTGATGATGCCAAGCTAGGTGGAAAAATGCACTGTGAGGACGGCACAAAGAAGCTGCAAAGGGACATAGACAGGTTAAGTGCATGGGCAATAATGTTGGCACATGGAGTATAGCATGGGGAAATATCCATTTTTGTAGGAAGATTAGAAAAACAGAATAATTTTTAAATGGTGAGAAACTATTAATTGTTGGTGTTCAGAGATTTGGGTGTCCTAGTACAAGAAACGGAGACAGCTAACATGCAGGTACAGCAAGCAATTAGGAAGGCAAATGACATGTTGGCCTTTAATGCTGGAGGGTTGGAGTACAAGAGTAGGGAAGTCTTGCTACAATTTAACACGGCTCTGGTGAGACCCGACCTGGAGTACAGTGCATAGTTTTGATCTCCTTATTTAAGGAAGGATATACTTGCCTTAGAGGCGATGCAACGAAGGTTCATTAGATCGATCTCGGGGATGTGAGTGTTGTCATATGAATAGAGATTGAGTAGATTGGTCGAAACTCTCTGGTGTTTAGAAGAATGAGTGGTGATCTAATCGAAACATATCAGATTCTGAGGGGAATATTGACTGGTTAGATGCTGAGAGTTTGAGTCCCGTGGCTAGAGAGTATAGAGCTAGGGTCATAGTCTCAGGATAAGGGGCCGGGCTTTTAAGACTGAGATGAGGAGGATTTTCTTCACTCAGAGGGTTGTGAATCTTTGGAAATCTCTGCCCTTAATTGCTGTGGATGCTCAGTCTTTGAGTATATTCAAGGCTGAAATAAATAGTTTTTTGGACTCCAGAGGAATTAAGGAATATGGGGATAGGGCAGGAAAAGGGAGTTGATGTCGAAGATCATCCATGATCTTACTAATGCTGGTGCTGGCTCGAGGGGCCTTATGGCCTACTCCTGCTCCTTATTCGTATATTCTTATATTCTCAAAAGTCTAATGGAATGTTGGCCTTTTTTCTTAACAGGGCCAAATGCAAAGGTAGGCAAGTGACATTAGAGTTATATCAAAATAACTGGCTATCCCCCATTTAGAGCATTGCATTAAGTCCTGGGCACTCCACCCTGAGAAGCATATATTGGTCTTGGAGTGGGTGCAGCGCAGATTCACCAGCATAAAGCTGGAGCTAAAAGGGTTAAATTATGAGGACAGGTTGCACATACCAGGCTTGCATCTCCTTGAGTATAACGATTAAGGGTGATCCATCTGAGGAGTTTAAGATAAATAAAGGAGTTGAAAGGGTAGATAGAGAGCAACTATTTCCTCTGGTGGGGAATAACCTTAAAATGAGACCTCCGCCGTTCAGGGGTAATTTCCGGAAACAATTCTTCACACAAACGGTGGAGGAAATCGGGGACTCTCTCCTTCGAAAATCTGTTGAGTTTAGATCAATTGAAATATCAAGAAAGAAAGAAGTAATCATTGCATTTCTATAGTGCCTTTCATGACCACCGGCCATTTCAAAGCGCTTTACAGCCAATGAAGTACTTTCTGGACTGTAGTCACTCTTGTGATGTGGGAAACACGGCAGCCAATTTGCGCACAGCAAGCTCCCATAAAAAGCAATGTGATAATGACCAGATATTCTGTTTTTCTTTTGTTGATTGTGGGATACACATTGGCAGGACACCAGGGATAACTCCCCAGCTCTTCTTCGAAATAGTGCCATGGGATCTCTTATGTCCATCTAAGAGGGCAGACGGGGTGTTGGTTTAATGTCTTATTCAAAAGACGACACCTCCGACACTGCAGCACTCCCTCAGCACTGCACTGGAGTATCAGCCTAGCGTTATGTGCTCACATTCCTTGGAGTGAGACTTGAACCCATAACTTTCTGTCTCAGAGGCGAGTGTGCTACCCACTGAGCCACAGCTGACGCTAAGACTGACATTATTTAATATAGATAAAGCCGGTCCGGCCCCAAAATCCGGTTTGGCAGCCGGCATAAATTCTCTGTTTCACCATCCAATTCCTTAACTTTGATGGCCATAAACTCCCACATCCTTTCCAAACGGCTATTGAGTTTCTGGTCCACATTCATCTTTCTCACACCCGCTATATATCAGACCAAACTTGTCTCTTTTATCTCCTCTCAAATCCTGTTGATACTGAAATCCAACATCTCATCATATCCGCGGGGCTGCTCAGCTGTATACAAGTGACTCTTCAATCTCAAGTGCACAACGGAGCGGGATTATATCTATATTATGTAGCATATAAATTACAAAAAGAATGAATATAATGTATCTACACTTTAAATGATGCTAGCCTACCACGAATGCATGCGCATTTATTTCATCAAATGTCTCCCGTGCTCCTATAAACAAATTCCACAGCTTCAGGAGTCGGTAATATTAAATTAGGAGTAATGCTTTCAACAGGTTCCATTGCTAAAATATGACATACGTGAAATCTTATTGCAAAATATGCCACTCTCTGATCAGCAGCAGTAAATACAGCTCAGCTGAACCTGTTTGTTAAATGACTGTAACTAATGCCAATCATTGTGCAATGCTCATGTGTCACTCGGGGTTTAGCTCAGGTATAAATAAGACAGTATTTGGAAAGCAGAAGATCTGTGTCTCCAAACACGAACAGACAGCATCGCTTCTCTCTGAAAATGGGACAGCCGGTTATCATACAGATAGAAAACATTTACTACCCTATTCTTGCAATAGTTGGTGTTCCTGGTAAGTCACTGCTAATCAATTAATATTAACTTTAACAATGTCTGACTGTGTCACTGTTCCTGCTGTCGGTGTATTGATATTTTCTGTTTATTTTGATGTGATTGATGAGCAGACACTGATTACCACCATCAAACAAATAATAATTAGAAAACTCCAAGTTTCCCAAATATTCTAAATGTAATAACCTGATGGACAGCAGAACTTCTTCTGAATTATTAAATGATGCAATTTAGGTGGGATTGCATCTCCTTTGTAGAGATTGTTGTAATTTTTAGAAGAAAATACTGCGGATTATGGAAACCTCAGCAGGCGAGGTAACACATGGGGAGAGAGAAACAGACTAAAAGTTTCAGGTCGATGACCAGGTCTGATGAAAGATCATCGACCTCCAAATTTAACTATGTTTCTCGTGCCATATATTCTGTCTCACCTGCTTAAGATTTACAGCATTTTATATTTATATATGTAAATTTCAATCTGAGCCAAATACTAGCATCGCACCTGCGTTCTGGTTGGTAAATATTGTTGAAAAGTTTTAAATATCCATCAAGGTGTGTTTCCCACTAACTTCCTGGGAATGTGACCACAGCAGCGATTGTTTGTCACTGTTACCAGATATCCATAAACCATGGGCTCATTTGCCGCTATGTTTCAGTGAAAGGCGTGATCTTGAAAAGCTGCCAATTACTCAGAAAGTTTACACTCGCAGGTCAACCCTGAAGGCTGCGAGTGTGAAACTGAGCGATATTGGATGCTGCATAAAATTGAGGCCAGGTAATGGTGTGAGCCAGCGCAGTAAAGGCCAACACACTGCTTGAACCCAAAGTCAAGGTGCGGCAGAGTCTGTAATGATGGCGCCGGCAGCTATGAGGAAGATTTTATTCCTTCCAGCTGGGTTGGATGGATACGGCAAACTGGCGGCTGCAACCACCGCCTTTGCATAATCCGATGGATTTTCCTGCAAATTAATATCACAGGAAGGAAAATGCAGCAGGTTGTATTAACAGGTGATCCTTGGCCAGAATTTCCTTTCAGCACACCAGCCAATCAATCTCCTGCTATGGGGCGATGTTAACCTAACCCGCCCCTCAGTAACATTTCAGGATTGGGAGCAACGCTGGTTCAACACTGCGCCGATTCTACTCTCTACTCAAGATTATGGAGAGTATTAATGGATGGGTAACAAATTGAGCGCTGCCCACTATCCCGTGGGATTTTGCCGTGTGTATTTGGTTGAAACAACCCCGGAGAGACTTTTGAGGGCGAAGGTTCGAAATTCATGAAGTGTCACACCAATAAACTGGCGAGTGATCATCCTCTCAATATAAGGAGATTGAATAATTTCACCTTTCTCCTCTTTGCAGCTAATTTAGCAACAATTGTGGTTCTCTCCCGTGGAAAGGTCGGTCTCTCCAAATGCATCACCAGTTATCTGGTGTCCATGGCAACGGCTGATCTACTGGTCCTGATATTTGCAGTAATCCTTTATCGGATTAAGAACGCTTTTTTTCCATACTCATTTCTGAACTACACTCCCATTTGCAGTCTCAATCTCTCCTTGAATTTTGTTTCCTTTGATTGCTCTGTCTGGTTAACTGTCGCTTTCACCTTTGATCGATTTGTGGCCATTTGTTGCCAAAGATTGCGATCAAAATATTGCACTAAAGAAACTGCAGCTATTGTTATAGCTGTGGTGTGTGCGCTGAGCGGTTTAGAAAATGTTCCGATCTACTTTATATTTGAACCTCGGGAAATAATTGACAACGTGCCATGGTCCTGCTCTGTAAAAGTAAGCTTCTACACCTTACCCATATGGGTAGCATTTTTGTGGATGGAAACAGTATTATCCCCATTTGCTCCATTTGTGTTGATTTTACTGCTCAATGCTCTGACCATCAGGCACATTGTACTGGCCAATAGAGTGAGAAGGCGACTTCGTGGAAACAACAATGCTGAGAAACAAAATGATCCAGAGACGGAGAGCCGAAGGAAATCCATAATTTTACTGCTCGCCATATCCGCCAATTTTATACTGTCATGGATGGTAATATTAACATCTTTTATAGTTGTTCAATTTGCAGATAGTCAATTTTTAGAGACAAATTACAATAACCCTTTCACTATAATGGAACGATCCGGAAGTATGCTTCGCACATTGAGTTGTTGCACAAACACATTTATTTATGCAGTATGCCAGAGTAAATTCAGAGATGAGCTGATAAATATCATTAAGCGCCCCCTGAGAGTAATAACGTATTTATTTCAGTAAGTTAAATGGCTTCACCAAATTAAAACAGCAAAGGAATCATTTTAACTGTGGATATGAATGCAAAAGTGCCGATATCGAATTGACCGCACGCCAGGCAGCATTGACTAAAATGCAAAAGAAACTGGAAGTGGTGAATAATGGGTGGCTAATGTGATAGAATGCATGCGCCACTATCATCCAAAACTAAAATTACTCCAATTACAGTCCTTCAAATGGACCAAAATTGTTCAATAGAAATGTGTAGAGAGTAACGTTCCATCGAATTGCTCAACCTCAGTGACAACCTATAGGCCGGAGTTTCCTGTTTCTACATTCGCCAACCTGATTTTATTTACAATTAAACTGAAAAAACGGCGGACAGGGGGACCGGGCTTGCTACTTCGAGAGCAGGGAAACTGCAAGCTGCAGCCATGGTAATTGAACATTACAGAGTGGATAAGCTCGATAAGAATCATTACATACTCTCACTGCTATTGGTTTACGGTTACTGAGTAAGAAAAATGTATTACATGATGTCCTTGTTTTTTAATTGTATTCAGGCAATAATATACTGATTCTGTTCATTCCTGGTTAAATACGGAATCCGTGGTATTGTTTCTTGTTTAAAAAATCATGCACTAGGATCTGAATTCATGTCTTACCTGTTTACAACCTAGCACACAATAAAGTGATTGAGAAGAGATAACATGATGAAGCACTGTCTCTGCCACTTAACGTTACTGTTGAGAGTGTGGGGTCAGTTTTGAACTGTTGAGTGGGATAGATTGTGGTAACAATGGTGGTGTTCTAGAATATCAGAGCGCTGGTTGGGAGTGCTGTGGCTCACCTGCAGGGCAGTGGGTGAGCTTAGGTTTTGCCCAATGGAGGCAGATCTGTAACATTTAGTAATGCTGGGACACGATTTGTAGATTTGTAGATTTAGAAAAATCAGATTATGGATCTAGGGTTAAATGCAGCAGTTTTGCAGTCGGTGTGCTGAGGTGTGACAGGACAAAGTGATGGCCCCGGGTTCGGCAGCACTGTGGTAGCACGTCTGAGATGAATAAACACTGGGGGAGGGTGCTTGGGTTTAAGCCGAACTGGGAACGGGAAGAATTGGTCCCTGTAGAGTCCTTTCCTTTGCCAGTACAGCAGAGGTAGAACCGCAGTCTTGCAGAAATGAATAATGGAATCTGTTTTCTGGTGAGGGAGCAGTACAAAGTGCTTGGCACCATTTGAGGGAGTGGGAGGATCCCAGGATCTGACAACATTTTGGTGGATGGCCATGTATGTGAATTTAACTTTGTCAGAAATCTCTCTGTAGATACTGAAGTTAGCGATTTATTAGCGGCTCTTTGAAAAATAAGTAACGGTTTCAGACTTTAACAAAAACTGACTGGTTTAACAGACAAATGTTGAATAAATACATAACTGTTCAACGTATCATTTTATTTCAAAGATCCAAAAAAAAAAAGGTTAAAATGTTTTATACTGATGGCTTGTGAACATTGGAATGCAGAAGTGGCAAAAAAAATCACGTTAATTTAACGAATGTTTGTTTTAAGAATACAACTGTACATAAAATCGTCAGGTAAACATACTAAACTGAACAAATAGAAACAACTCAGCGAGTAAGTGCTTTAAACAGGGTATTTCCCCTGAGACAGATTTAATTTTAAAATAACAAATGAAGCCGAAATAATCTTTCTGGCAAATTAACTTCAAATATGTTTTTACATTGAGTTTATTTCAAAATAATTTGAAAAAATTGATTCAATATACACAAGGGAATATACAATTCAACATATATTAAATTAACTTGCAGACTGGGCAGTTACTGGCAAATTAACTTTAACATAAATAATTGTGAGGTAATGAACTTCGGTAGGAAAGGTATAAACAACAGCTAATCCAAAAAAAATAAGAAACTGTATGGGGTAGAAGAGCAAAGGGTTCTAGGGATGCAGACGAACCTATCATTAAAAGCAACATCACATGTCACCAAAGCAATTAAAAATGCTGACAAAGTACTGGGGTGTATTTACAGGAGTACAGAATTCAATAGTAATGAAGTTCTGTTAAATTTGTATAGGCCCGTGGTCAGGCCGCACTTTGCTCAGTTTCGGGCTCCATACTATAAAATGGGCATCGAAGCACTGGAGAACGAGTAAACATGATTTACAAGGCTGATACCAGCATGGAGCGATTGCAGCTATCGAAATAATAAACAGTTTGGGGCTTTCTTAATTAGAAAAGAGAAGACATATAGGTAATCTGAGAGATAATAACATAAGAACATAAGAAAAATAGAACGTAAGAAAAAGAGCAGGAGATGGTCATATGGCTCTTCGATTCTGCTCCGCCATTCAATAAGATCATGGCTGATCATCGACCTTAACTTCACTTTTCCGCCCGATCATCATATCCTTGAATTCCACAGAGTCAAAAAACCTACCTACCTCAGCCTTCACTACTCAATGGCTCAGCATTCACAGCCCTCTGGGGCAGAGAATTCCAAAGATTCACAACTCCCTGAGTAAAGAAATTGCTCGCCATCTCTGTCTCAAATGGCCTAACCCCTATCCTGAGACTATGCCACCTAGTTCTAGACAATCCAGCCAGGGAAAACAACCTCTCAGCATCTACCCTGTCAATCCCCTTATGAATCTTGTATGTTTCAATGAGGTCACCTCTCATTCTTCTAAACTCCAGAGGGTATAGGCCCATTCTACACAATCTCTCATCATAGGACAGCCCTCTCATCCCAGGAATCAAGCTAGTGCACCTTCGTTGCACCGACTCCAAGGCAAGTATACACGTCCTTAGATGAGGAGACAAAAACTGTGCACAGTACTCCAGGTGTGCTCTCACCAAGGCCCTGTCTTATTGTAGCAAGACATCCTTACTCTTATACTCCAACCCCTTTGCAATAAAGGCCAGCATGCAATTTGCCTTTCTTATTGCTTGCTGTACCTCCATGCTAGCTTTCTAAGTTTCTTGCACGGGGTCACTCAAATTTCTATGAACATCAACATTGGAAATGTTCTCTCAATTTAAAAAATATTCTGTCTTTCTATTCTTCCTACCAAAGTGAATAACCTCACAATACCCTACATTATACTCCTACTGCCAGCTTACTGCCCACTCACTCAGTCTATCTATATCCCTTTGCAGACTCTTTGTGTTCTCCTCACAGCTTATAGTCCCCCTCGCTTTGTATCATCAGCAAACTTGAATACATTACATTTGGTCCCTTCATCTAGGTCATTAATATAGATTTTAAATAGCTGAGGCCCAAACACTGCTCCTTGCTGCACCCCAGTAGTTACAGCCTGCCAAACTGAAAAAGATCCGTTTATCCCCACTCTCTGCTTTCTGTCCTTTAACCAATCCACTATCCATGCTACTTTATTACGCCCAACCCCAGGAGCCCTACTCTTGTGTAAGAACCTTTTATGTGGCAGCTTATCGAATGCTTTTAGGAAATCCAAGTATAATACATCCACTGGTTCCCCTTTATCTAAATTTGTCAAAAACGATTTCCCTTTTATAAAACTATGTTGACACTGCCTAATCATGTTATGATTTTCTAAGTGCCCTGATACTATTTCCTTAACAATAGATTCCAGCATTTTCCCGACGACTGATGTCAGACTAACTGGCCTGTAGTTCCCTGTTTTTTTGTCTCTCTCCTTTCTTGAATAGTGGTGTTACATTTGCGATCTTCCAATCCACTGGGAATATTCTAGAATCTAGGGAAATTTGGAAGATCAAAACCAATGAATCCACTATCTCTTCAGCCACCTCTTTTAGAACCCTAGGATGTAGGGCATCAGTTCCAGGGGATTTCAGTCCCATTAGTTTCTCTAATACCTTTTCTCTATTTACAGTACTTACATTAAGTTCCTCACCCTCACTCGACCCTTGGTTCCTCATCAATTTTTGTAGGCTCTTTGTGTCTTCTACTGTGAAGACAGATACAAAATATTTGTGTAACTTTTCTGCCATTTCCTTTTTCCCCATAATAATTTCTCCTGGCTCAGCCTCTAAGGGACCAACGTTTACTTGTGATACTCTCCTCATTTTTTCATACTTGTAGAAGCTCTGACAATCTGTTTTCATATTTCTTGCTAGTTTTCTCTCGTATTCTATTTGTTCCCTTTCTATCTATTTTTTGTTCATCCTTTGCTGTTTTCTGAAACTCTCCCAATTCTCAGGTGTACTATTCTTCTTTGCAACATTATAAGATTCTTCTTTAAATCTAATACTTTCGTTAACATCTTTAGTTAGCCACGGGTCGATGACTTTTCCCGTGGAGTTTTTGTTTTGCAATGGAATGTATTTTTGCTGTGAATTATGAAATATTTATTGAAATGCTAGCCGCTGCTTATCTTCCACCATATTTTCTAATCTATTTTTCCAATCTACCTTAGCCAACTCGCCCTTAATACCTATGTAATTGGCTTTATTTAAGTTTAAGAATCTAGTTTCGAACTTAGGCAAGTCACTCTCAAAAGTAATGTTAAATTCTACCATATTATGATCACACCGCACCATACGATCCTTTACTATGTGATTGCTTATTAACCCTCACTCATTACACAATACACAACCTAAAATAGCCTGTCCCCTCGTTGGTTCCATGACATATTGTACTAGGAAACTTTCTCGAATGCATTCCATGAACCCGTCCTCCAGAGTGCCTTTGCAAATTTGATTTGTCCAGTCTATATGAAGATTAAAGTCCCCGAAGATTATTGCACTGCGTTTGTTGCAAGCTCCTACTATTTCTCGATTAATATTCTGCCCAACGGTATAGTTAATGTTAGGGGGGCTATATCCTACTCCGACCAGTGTTTTCTGCCCCTTGTTATCCCTTATCTCCAACTATACTGATTCTTCTTTCTGATCTTCTGAGCCGAGATCCTTTCTCGCTACTGTCCTTATGACATCCATTATTATCACGGCTACACTGTCTTCTTTTCCATTCTGCTTGACTTTTTGAAACATCAAGTACCCTGGAATATTTAGTTCCCAGCCTTGGCCACCTTGCAACTACATCTCTGTAATGGCTATTAGATCAAACCCATTTATCTCTATTTGTGCCACTAATTCATGTATGTTGTTATGAATACTTTGTGCCTTTCATTTACTTTGTTTCACAATTTTTCCCTGCTTTTACTTTATTCTCTGCTGCACTGCTACCGTTAAACTCTCTGTCCCTTCCTGTCACGCTTATTTTTACCCAAATCACTACACTTCTTCATTGCCTTGACGTTGCTCTTTAGATTTCTAAATTTCACCTCAACTGATGACCCCCTTCTGTTTAGTTTAAAACCCTATCGACAGCCCAAATTATTTGATCTCCAGGACTCTGGTCCCAGCCCGGTTTAATTGGAGCCCGTCCCGAGGGAGCAGCTCCCTCTTTCCCCAGTACCAGTGCCAGTGCCCCATGAATTGAAACTCCTTTTTCCCACACCACACTTTGATCCACGCATTTCACTCTCTGATCTGTTTGATCCTATGTCCATTTTTTAGTGGCTCAGGTTGTAATCCAGAGATTATTACCCTTGTAGCTCTGCCCTTTAATTTAGACCCTAGCTCCTCAAACTCCTTCATCAGAACCTCATCCTCAGTTCAGCCTATGTCATTGATTCTTACATGGACCACGACAACGGGATCCTCCCCCTCCCACTCCAAATCCTTCTCCATCTATGAGGAGATAGCCTTTACCCTGATACCGGGCAGGCAACACGGCCTTCGGGACTCTCTTTAGTGGCTGCAGAGAACAGTATATATCCCCCTAACTATACTTTGCCCTACTACTACCACATTCCTTCCTTCTCCCCCACTTGGATGGCCGCCTGTACCCCAGTGCCATGATCAGTCCGCCCATTCTCCCTGCAGTCGTTTTCCTCATCCATACAGGGAGAAAGTACCTCGTACCTGTTGGACAAGGTCCAGCGCTGAGGCTGCTCCATCACTACATCCTGGGTCCCCATACATTCCTGATTCGCAGTCACACACTCCTGTCCCTGACTACTGAGGAACTTTACTGTACTACTTAACCTAAAGGGAGTGACTGCCTCCTGGAACAAAGTGTCCAGTTAACTCTCCCCGCCCCTGATATCTGCAGCTCATACTCCAGCTCAATAATTCTGAACCGAAGTTCCTCAAGTTGCAGACCCTTACTGCAGATGTGGTTACTAAGGATCGCAATGCTCTCCAGAAACTCCCACATGTTGCAATTACTGCACACCACCTGCCCTGCCGTCTCTAACCATGTTTTATTAATTAATTAATTAACCAATTAAATATTGTATTCAAACTATATTTTAGTTATATAGCAAAATACTGCGGATGCTCGAAATCCGAAATAACAACAGAACATGCTGTAAAATCTCAGCAGGCCAGGCAACATCCATGGAGAGAGAAATAGAGTCAATTTATAAGGGCGAAATCCTTCGTCAGGACTGAAAAAGCACAGGAAATGAAACAGATTCAAAGGTCAGTTTGTGGGCTGGGAAATGGGGACGAGAGAACACCCCCATCCCCATTTCTCATCCCCCAAACTGATGAACGGTCCCAGACCTGAAGCGTTAACTCTGTTTCTCTTTCCATGGATGCTGCCTCGCCTGCTGAGTATTTCCAGCAGTTTCTTTTGTTATTCCAGCCTATCCAAACTTTCCTCGTAGCTAAAATTCCCCGGACCAGGCAACATCCTCGTAAATCTCTTCTGCATCCCCTCTAGTACAATCACACCCTTCCTGTAATGTGAAGACCAGAACTGCATGCAGTATTCTAGATGTGGCCTAACTGGTGTTTTATACAGTTCAAGAATAAACTCCCTGCTCTTATATTCTGTGCTTCGGCTACTAAAGGACAGTATCCTGTATGCCTTCTTAACCACCTTATCTACCTGTCCTGCTACCTTCAGGCTTCTGTGGACATTCACTCCAAGGTCCCTCTGATCATCTGCGCTTCTCAGTGTCCCACCATTTATAGTGTTTTCCCTTGCCTTGTTTGCCCTCCCCAAATGCATTACCTCACACTTCTTCAGATTGAATAAATAAACACCCCAAACTTTCCAATCACCAAAAAATGACCAATCACCCCTATCTGACACATCAACACAAACTGATCCATCAGCACAAACTGACCAATCACCCCAATCTCAGCCATTCACACAAACGGACCATTCACCCCAAACTGACCAATCACCCCAAACTGACCAATCACCCAAAATGACCCATCAACATAAACTGACCAATCACCCCAAAACTGACCAATCACCACAAACTGACCCATCAAAACAAAACTGAATAATCATCCCATACTGAACAGTCATCCCCAAACTGAACAGTCATCCACAAACTAACCAATCAACACAAACTGATCCATGAAATCAAACTGCACCATCACCCACAAACTGACCAATGACGCCAAACTGACAAATCAACCCCAAACTGACGAATCAACACAAACTGACCAATCAGGCCCAAAGTGATGCATCAACAAAAACTGACCAATCACCCCAAACAGACCCATCAACACAAACTGTCCAATCACATATAAACTGACCCACCAGCCCAAACTGACCAATCATCCCCAAATTAACCCATCAAAAAAGACTGGCTCATCAACACAAACTGACAAATCACGCCCAAACCCGTCCACCAGCCCTAACTGATCAATCAGGACCAAGCTGTCCAATCAACACAAACTGACAAATCACGCCCAAACCCGTCCACCAGCCCTAACTGATCAATCAGGACCAAGCTGACTAATCAACACAAACTGACCAATCACCACCAAACTGACCAATTACCTACAAACTGCCCAAGCACCTCAAAAGGACCAGCAACCCCAAAATTAAATAAACACCACAAACTTTCCAATCACCAAAAAATGACCAATCACCCCAATCTGAACCATCAACATAAACTGACCCCTTAGCACAAACTGACCAATCACCCCAATCTGAGCCATTCACACAAACTGACCAATCACCCAAAACTAACCAATCACCCAAAATGACCCATCAACATAAACTGATCAATCACCACCAAACTGAGCAATCACCACAAACTGACCCATCAAAACAAACTGAATAATCAACCCAAACTGAACAGTCATCCCCAAACTGAACAATGAACAACAACTGATCCATCAAATCAAACTGTCCAATCACCCACAAACTGACCAATGACACCAAACGGACAAAACTACCCCAAACTGACAAATCAACACAAACTGACCAATCAGGCCCAAAGTGACACATCAACAAAAATTGACCAATCACCCCAAACAGACCCATCAACACAAACTGTCCAATCACATACAAACAGACCCACCAGCCCAAACTGACCAATCATCCCCGAATTAACGCATCAACAAAGACTGACCCATCAACACAAACTGACAAATCACGACCAAACCCACCCACGAGCCCAAACTGATCAATCAGGCCCAAACTGACCAATCAGCACAAACTTACCAATTACCACCAAACTGTCCAATTACCTACAAACTGCCTAATCACCCCAAGAAGACCAATCATCCACAAAATAAATAAACACCCCAAACTTTCAAATCACCCAAAAATTACCAATCACCCCAATCTGAACCATCAACACAAACTGACCCATCAACACAAACTGACCAATCACCCCAATCTGAGCCATCAACACAAACGGACCATTCACCCGAAACTGACCCATCACCCCAAACTGACCAATCACCCAAAATGACCCATCAACGTAAGATGCCCAATCACCCCCAAAATGATCAATCACCACAAACTGACCCATCAAAACAAATTGAATAATCACCCCAAACTGACCAATGATGCCAAACTGACAAAACTTCCCCAAACTGAAAAATCAATAGAAACTGACCTATCAGCCTAAGCTGACCCATCATCAAAAACTGACTTATGAACACAAACTGACCAATCAACACAAACTGACCAATCACCCCAAACTGTTCCATCAACCCAAACTTAACCATCGCCCCAAGTCTGAACAATCACACCAAACTGACCAATCACCCCAAACTGACCCATCAACACAAACAGACCAGTCACCCCAAACTGACCCATCAGCACAAACTGACCAATCACCCCAAACTGTTCCATCAACCCAAACTTAACCATCTCCCGAAGTCTGAACAATCGCACCAAACTGACTAATCACCCCAAACTGACCCAGCAACACAAAATGATCAGTCACCCCAAACTGTTCCATCAACACAAGCTGACCAATCTCACACAACTGACTCATCAACATAAACAGAACAATGACCCCCAAACTGACCAATCACCACAAACTGACCAATCACCCCAAATTGACCAATCACCCCAAATAGACCAATCATCCAAAACTGACCAAACAACACAACCTGACCAATCACGCCCAAACTGATGCATCAACACAAACTGTCCAATCACCCCAAACAGACCCATCAACACAAACTGACCGATCACATATAAACGGACCCACCAGCCCAAACTCACCAATCATCCCCAAACTGACCCATCAACAAAAGCTAACCCGTCAACAAAAACTGGCAAATTACCCCCAAAATGACGAATCAACACAAACTGACCCATCAGCCTAAACTGACACATCAACAAAAAATTAACCATCAACACAACTGACCCATTAGCCTATACTGATCCATCAACACAAACTGACCAATCACTCCAAACAGTTCCATCAACACAAGCTGACCAATCACACACAACTGACTCATCAACACAAACAGAACAATCACCTCCAAACTGACCAATCATCCCAAACTGACCAATCACCCCAAACATCACAAACTGTTCAAACAACAAAAACTTACCATTCATCCCCAAATTGAATAATCAATGCAAATTTACCAATCACCACAAAACTGACCAATTACCTACAAACAGTCCAATCACCGCAAAAGGACCAATCACCACAATCTGAACCATCAACACAAACTGACCCATTAACACAAACTGATCAATCACCCCAATCTGAGCCATCCACACAAACTGACCATTCACCCCAAACAGACCCATCACCCCAAATTGACCAATCACCCAAAATGATCCATCAACATAAACTGACCAATCACCCCCTAACTGAACAATCACCACAAACTGACCCAGCAAAACAAATGGAATAATCAACCCAAACTGAACAGTCAAGCCCAAACTGACCAATCAACACAATCTGATCCATCAAATCAAACTGTCCAATCACCCATAAACTGATCAATGACGCCAAACTGACAAATCAACCCCAAACTGAAGAATCAACACTAACTGACCTATCAGCCTAATATGGCCCATTATCAAAAACTGACTCATCAACACAAACTGATCTATCAACACTAAACTGACCAAATACCCCAAACTGACCCATCAGCACAAACTGACCAATCACCCCAAACTGTTCCATCAACACAAGCTGCCCAATAACACACAACTGACTCATCAACACAAACATAACTATCACCCCCAAACTGACCAATCACCCCAAACTGACCAATCATCCAAAACTGACCAATCATCCCAAACTGTCCAAACAACACAAACTGACCAATCAGGCCCAAACTGACCCAGCAACACAAACTGACCAATCACCCCAAACTGACCAATCACCCCAAACTGACACATTACCCCAAACTGACCAATCTCCCCCAGTGTGAACAATCACCCCAAAACTGACCAATCACCCCAAACTGACCAATCACCCCAAACTGAACCATCAACACAAACTGACTAATCACCCCAAACTGTTCCATCAACACAAGCTGACCAATCTCACACAACTGACTCATCAACATAAACAGAACAATGACCCACAAACAGACCAATCATCCCAAACTGACCAAACAACACAAACTGACCAATCAGGCCCAAACAGACCCATCAACACAAACTGACCAATCACATAAAAACTGACCCACCAGCCCAAACTTACCAATCATCCCCAAACTGACCCATCAACAAAAACTAACCCATCAACACAAACTGACAAATCACTGCCAAACTGACTCACCAGTCCAGACTGACCAATCATCCCCAAACTGACCAATCAACACAAACTGACCAATCACCACCAAACTGACCAATTACCTACAAACTGCCCAATCATCCCAAACGTATAAATCACCCACTAAATAAATAAACACCCCAAAATTTACAAATAGCATAAAATGACCAATCATCCCAATCTCAACCATCAACACAAACTGGCCCATCAACACAAACTGAACATTCACCCCAAATGGATCCATCACCCCAAAGAGACCGATCACCCAAACTGACCCATCAACATAAACTGTCCAATCACCCCCAAATTGACCAATCACTGCCATCTGACCCAACAAAACAAACTGACCGTTCATCCCAAACTGACCAATCACCGCAAACTGACCCGACAAAAGAAACAGAATAATCACCCCAAACTGAACAATCATCCCCAAACTGACCAACCAATAAAAACTGATCCATCAGAACAAACAGGCCAATCACCCACAAACTGACCAACGAAGCCAAACTGAAAATGACCTCCAAACTGATGAATCAACACAAACTGACCTATCAACCTAAGCTGACCCAACAACAAAAACTGACCCATCAGCACAACTGACCAATCAACCACAAACTGAGCAAACACCCCAAACTGACCCATCAACACAAACTGACCAATCACCCCAAACTGTTCCATCAACACAAGCTGACCAATCACACACAACTGACTCATCAACACAAACAGAACAATCACCCCCAAACTGACGAATAACCACAAACTGACCAATTACCCCAAACTGACCAATCACTCAAACTGACCAATCATCACAAACTGTCCAAACAACACAAACTGACCAATCAGGCCCAAACTGATGCATCAACACAAACTGATCAATTATCCCAAACAGACCCATCATGGCAAACTGACCAATCACACCCAAACTGATCAACCCGCCCAAACTGAACAATCATCCCCAAACTGACCAATCATCACAAACTGACACATTAACACAAACTGACAAATCACTCCCAAACTGACCAATCACTCCAAACTGACCAATCCCTCCAAACTGAACCACAATCCCAAACTGAACAATCATTCCCAAACTGATCCATCAACACAAACTGACCCATTAACACAAACTGACAAATAACACCCAAACTGACCCACCAGCCCAAACTGATCAAATCATCCCCAAACTGACCAATCAACACAAACTGACCAATTACCTTGAAACTGCCCAATCACGCCAAATGGACCAATCCACCCCAAACTAAATAAAAAGTCAAACTTTCCAATCACCAAAAAATGACTAATCACCCCTAGCTGAACCATCAACACAAGCTGACACATAAACATAAACTGACTAATCACCCCAATCTGAGCCATGAACACAAACTGACCATTCACCCCAAACTGATGCATCACCCCAAACTGACCAAACACGCAAACAGATCCCTCAACACAAACTGACCAATCACCCCCAAACTGACCAATCAACCCCAAACTGATCAATCACTGCAAACTGACCCATCAAAAGATACTGACCAATCATCAACAAACTGACCAATCCCCACAAATAGCCCAATCACCTTAAACTGTCAGATCAATACAAACTGACCAATCACCCCAAACTGCCCTTGAACACATACTGACCATTCAGCCCCAATCTGATCAATCGCCCGAAAATGCCCTATCACACCTAAACTGACCAATCACACCAAACGGACAAATCAACCCAAACTGAAAAATCAACACAAAATGAACAATCACCCCAACTCACCAATCACCCCCAATATGAAAAATCATAGCAAACTGACCCATCACCCCAAACTGGGCAATCACCCCAAACTGACCCTTCAACACAAGCTGACCAATCACACACAACTGACTCACCAACACAAACAGAACAATCAAACCCAAACTGACCAATCACCACAAACTGACCAATCACCACAAACTGACCAATCATCCCAAACTGACTCATCAACACAAACTGATCAATCATCCCAAACTGACCCATCATCCCAAACTGAACAATCACCCAAACTGACCCAACACAAACTGACGAATCAACCACAAATGGACCAATCACCGCAAACTGACCCATCACTCCAAGCTGACCAATCATCAACAAACTGACCAATCACCAAAAACTGACCCATCAACACAACCGAACAATCACACCAAACTGAACAATTAACACAAAATGACCAATCTCCACAACCTGACCAATCACCCCAAACTGACAAATCAACACAAACTGATGACCAATCACGAACAAACTGACCCATCAACAAAAAATGACCAATCAGCCCCAAACTGACCAATCAACCCCAAAATGACGAATCACCCGTAAACTGACCAATCACAGCAAACTGACCAATCACCCCAAACTGACCAATCACCCCAAACAGACACTTCACCCCAAACTGACCAATCGCCCCAAACTGACCCATCAACACAAACTGACCAATCAACACAAAATGAACAATCACCCCAACTCACCAATCACCCCCAATATGAACAATCATAGCAAACTGACCAACCAAACTGTTCCATCAACACAAGCTGACCAATCTCACACGGTGGCATACTGGTTAGCACTGTTGCCTCACAGCGCCAGGGACCCGGGTTCGAATCCGGCCTCGGGTGACTGTCTGTGTGGAGTTTGCACATTCTCCCCGTGTTTGCGTGGGTTTTCTCCGGGTGCTCCGGTTTCCTCCCACAGTCCAAAGATGTGCAGGTTAGGTTGATTGGCTATGATAAATTGACCCTTAGTGTTACGGGGATTAAATACGTGGGGTTACGGGGATAGGGTGGGATATGTGTTGGTGTAGGGGTTATGGGGATCGGGTGGGATATGTGTCGGTGCAGGCTCGATGGGCCTAAATGGCCTCTATCTGCACTGTGGGGTTTCTGTGTGTGTGATTCTGTGTGTGTGAACTGACTCATCAACACAAACAGAACAATCACAGCCAAACTAACCAATCACCACAAACTGACCAATCACCCCAAATTGACCAATCACCCCAAACTGACTAATCACCCCACACTGACCAATGACCCCAAACTGACCTATCATCCCAAACTGACCAAACCACACAAACTGACCAATCACCCCAAAAAGACCCATCAACAGAAACTGAACAATCACATAAAACTGACCCACCAGCCCAAACTGACCAATCATCCCCAAACTGACACATCAACACAAACTGACCTATCAAAACAAACTGACAAATCACCCACAAACTGACCCACCAGCCCAAACTGACCAATCATCCCCAAACTGACCAATCAACACAAACTGACAAATCACCACCAAATTTATCAATTACCTACAAACTGCCCAATCACTCCAAACGGGCCAATCACCCCCAAAATAAATAAGCACCCCAAACTTTACAATCACCTAATAATGACAAATCACCCCAATCTGAACCATCAACAAAAACTGACCGATCAACACAACCTGACCAACAGCCCATTCTGAGCCATCAACACAAACTGACCATTCAACCCAAACTGATCCATCACCACAAATAGAAGATCACCCAAACTGACCCATCAAAATAAAGTGACCAATTACCCCCAAAATGACAAATCACCCCCAAACTGACCAATCAGCACAGACTGACCAATAACAACCCAAACAGACCCACCAGCCCAAACTGATAAATCGTCCCCAAATTGATCCTCCGCACAAACTGACCCAGCAACACAAACTAGCCAATTACCCCAAACTTTTCATCACCACAAACTGACAAATCACCCAACCGACCAATCAGCACAAACTGAACAATCACCCCCAAACTGACCAATCACCACAAACTGACCCATCACTCCAAACTGAACAATCACCACAAGCTGACCCATCATCACAAACTCATCCATGAAAACATATTGACCAATCACCCCAATCTGATCCATCAACATAAACTGAACAATCAACACAAACTGACCAATCAACCCAAACTGACCAATCAGCCAAACAGACCCATCAACACAAACTGACCCATCAACACAAACTAACCAATCAACACAAACTGACTAATCACCTCAAACAGACCAATTACCCAAATTGACACATCAATGCAAATTTAACAATCACCGCATACTGACACATCAACACAAACTGACCAATCACCCCCAAACTGAACCATCAGCCCAAACTGATCAATCACGCCAAACTGACCAATCAACACAAAATTACCAATCAACACAAAACTGACCAATCACCCACAAACTGATCAATCACATCCAAACTGAACAATCACCCATAACAGACCAGCAAAACAACCTACCCAAACACCTCAAACTAACCAAACACCCCAAACAGACCAATCACCACAAAATTACCAATAGTCCCCATTCTGAACCATCAGCACAATCTGACCCATCAACAAAAACTGACCAATCACCACAAACTGACACATCACCCCAAACTGACCAATCACCCAAACTGACCAATCAACACAAACTGACCCATCAACACAAACTGACAAATCACTCCAAACTAACCCATAAACCCAAACTGACTCACCAACACAAACTGACCAATCACCCCCAAACTGATGCATCACCCCCAAACTGAGCCATCACTCCAAGCTGACCCATCAACACAAACTGACGAATAACCCAAACTGACCCTTCAACACAAAATGATGAATCACGCCCAAACTTGACCTTCACTCCAAAATGACTGATCAATACAAACTGATCATTCACCCCCAAACTGATGCATCACCCCAAACTGAGCCATGCGCACATTCTGACCGATCAGCCATAAACTGTCCAATCACTTCTAAACTGCCCAATCACAACAAACTGAGCAATCACCCCAAATTGACCAATCAACACAAACTGACCAATCACCCCCAAACAGACCAATCATCTACAAATTGTCCAATCACACCAGTCTGACCAATCACCCCTAAACTAACCAATCACCCGAACTGACCAATCACACAAACTGATCCATCAACACAAACTGACCAAGCACCCAAACTGACCCATGAACACAAACTGACCATGTACCCCAAGCAGACCCATCACTCCAAACTTAACCATCAACACATACTGACCAATCACCCCAAACTGACTCATCAACACAAACTGACTCATCAACACAAACTGATCAATCACCCCCAAACTAACCCATCGCCCCAAACTGACCCATTAACATAAACTGACAAATCACCCCCAAACTGACCCATCAACACAAAATGATCATTCACCCCCAAACTGATCCATCATTCCAAACTGTCCCATCAACACAAACTGAACAATCACCCACAAACTGACCCATCAGCCCATCTGACCCATCACCCAAAACTGACCAATCACCAACAAATTACCAATCACCCCAAACTGACCCATTAACACAAAATGCCCCATCAGCACAAACTGATCAATCACCCCCAAACTGACCAATCACCGCAAACAGATCATCACTCCAAACTGACCAATCACCAACGAACTGAACAATCACCACCAACTGACCCTACAAAACAAATTTTCCCATCACCCCAGAATGAACAATCACCCACACTGACCAATCACCCCCAAATCAACCAAAAACCCCAAAATGACCAATCACCAGTAAATGAGCGATCAGCCCTTTCTGAACCATCAACAGAAACTGACCAATTTTCCCAAATGACCCATCACCTCAAACTGACCAATCACCCCAAACTGACCCATCAACACAAACTGACCCATCAACACAAACTGACAAATCACCCAAACTGACCCATCAACACAAACTGACCAATCACCCAAAACTGACCAATCACCCCAAACTGACTAATCACATTAAACTGACCAACCGCCCCAAACTGACCAGTCAACATAAAATGACCTATCACCCCAAAACTGACCGATCACCCACAAGCTGACCAATCACATCAAAACTGACCAATCACACCAAACTGAACAATCACTCCAAACTGATCAATCACTCAAACTGACCAATCACCCAAACTGATCAATCACCCCAAACCAATCAAAAACCTCAAACTTACCAATAACACAAAAAACCGATCACCCCCTATCTGAACCATCAAGACAAACTGAACAATCACCCCAAAAAGACCCATCACCGCAAACTGATCAATCATCAAAAAAAAATCACCTCAAAATGTCCCATCGCCATAAGCTGAACAATCGTACCTAGTCTGACCCATCAAAACAAACTGACCAATGATCCCCAAACTGACCCATCACCCCAAACTGATCCATCAACACAAACTGAATAATCACCCACAAACTGATCCATCACTTCAAACTGACCAATCACTGCAAACTGAACCATCACCCCGCAGTGACCAATCACCCAAACTGACCCATCAACACAAACTGACCAATCACCCCAAACTGATACATCACCCTAAACTGAACCATCAACACAAACTGACCAATCAACCAAACTGACTCATCAGCACAAACTGACCATTCACTGCAAACTGACCCAATTTCACAAACTGGTGAATCATCCCCAAACTGAAAAATCACCCAACCTGACCCATCAACACAAACTGGCCATCACCTCAAAATGACCCATCAACACAAACGGACCAATCACCCCCAAATTGCTGCATCACAGCAAACTGACCCATCAACACAAACAGACGAATCAACCCAAACTGATGCATCACTCCAAACTTACCCATCAACACAAACTGAGCAAACTCAATAAAGTGAGCAATCAACACAAACTGACCAAACACCACCAAACTGACCAATCACCCACAAACTGACCAATCACATCCAATCTGATCCATCAACATAAACTGGCCCATCACCCCAAACTGACCAATCACCAAAACATTACCGATCACCCCAAACTGGCGCATCACCACAAACTGACCAATCAAATCCAACCTGACACTTCAACACAGACTAACGATTCACTGCAAACATACCCATCAACACAAGCTGACCAATCACACAAACTGACCCATCAAGACAAGCTGACCAATCACCCCAAACTGACCAAACACCCCAAACTGACACACGAACAAAAACTAGCCAATAAACCCCAAACTGAACCAACACTGCAAACTGACCAATTACTTCAAACTGAACCATCACCCCAAACTGAGCAATCGCATTCAAAGTGACCCATCAACAAAAACTGACCAATCACCCCAAACTGACCCATCAACACAAATTGACTAATCACCCCAAACTGACCCATCAACACAAACTGACCAATCATGAAAAACTGCCCCATCAACATAAACTGGCCAATCACCCCAATCTGAAAAATCACCCCAAAGTGACCCATCAACACAAACTGACCATTCACATCAAACTGACCAATCAACACAACTGACCGATCTCACAAACTTACACATCAACACAAACTGACCAATGCCCCAAATTGACAAATCACCCCAAACTGACCCCATCAACACAAACTGAACAATCACCCCCAAAATGACGCATCACTGCAAACTGCCCCATCAACACAACCTGAAATATCACCCCCAAACTGACCCATCACTCCAAACTGACAAATCACCAACAAACTGAGCAATCACCCCAAACTGATCCATCAAAAAAATGACCAATCATCCCAAACTGCCACATCAACACAAACTGACAATCATCCCAATCTGACCAATCACCCCAAACTGACTCATCAACACAAATTGACTAATCACCACAAACTGACCCATCAACACAAACTGACCAATCGTCACAAACTGCCCCATCAACACAAAGGGGCCACTCAACCCAATCTGATCAATCACCCCAAAATGACCCATCAACAAAAACTGACCATTCACATCTAACTGACCAATCAACACAAACTGACCAATCACCCCAAACTGAGCAATCAATCCCAAATTGAACAATCACCTCCAAACTGACCAATCACACTAAACTGACCAATCGCACCAAACGGACCAATCAACATAAAATGACCAATCACCCCCAAACTGAACAATCACACAAAAACTGAACAATCACACCAATCTGACCACAACAACAAACTGACCAATCAACACAAACTAACCAATCACTCCCAAACTGACCAATCACCACAAACTGACCTATCACATCCAATCTGACCCATCAAAACAATCTAAGCCATCACCACAAACTGACCAATCACCAAAAAAATGACCAAACGCCCCAAACTCTCCCATCACCACAAACTGACCAAGTGCATTCAATCTGACCCATCAACACAAGCTGACCAATCACCGCAAACTGACCCATCACCCCAAACTGACCAATCGAATCCAATCTGACCCTTCAACAGAAACTGAACATTCACCACAAACAGATCCATCACACAAACTGACACTTCAACACAAACTGATCAATGGCCCTATATTGACAAATCACCCCAAGCTTACCCCATCAACACAAACTGAACAATCACCCCCAAAATGATGCTCCACTGCAAACTGCCCCATCAAAACAAGCTGAGAAATCACCACGAAACTGACCCATCACTCCAAACTGACAAATCACCAACAAACTGATCAATCAGCCCAAACTGATCTATAAAAAAAAAATGACCAATCACCCCAAACTGCCCCATCAACACAAACAGACGAATCTCCTGCAAAGTGACCCATCACCCCAAAATGACCCATCAACAAAACTGACGAATCATCCTAAACTGACGCATCACTCCAAACTGACACATCAACAGAAACTGACCAATCACCCAAAATGCCCCATCAACACAAACTGGCCAATCATCGCAAACTGATCCATCAAGACAAACTGACCTATCGCCTCCAATATGATCCATCAACACAAGCTGACCCATCACCGCAAACGGACCAATCACCAAAACATTACAGCTCACCCCAAACTGTTGCATCACCACAACTGACCAATCGCGTCCAATCTGACCCATCAACAAATACTGTCCATTCACTGCAAACTGACCCATCAACAAAAACTGACCATTCACACCAAACTGACCAATCACCCCAAACTGACCCACCAACAAAAACTGACAAATAACCCCCAAACTGACCCATCACTGCAAACTGACCAATCACTGCAAACTGAAACTTCACCTTAAACTGACCAATTGCATTCAATGTGACCCATCAACACAAACTGACCATTCACCGCAAACTGACCCATCAACAAAAACTGACCAAACACACAAACAGATCCATCAAAACATAATGGCCAATCAGCCCAAATTGACAAATCAACACAAACTGACCAATCACCCCCTAACTGACCCATCACTGCAAACTAACCAATCACTGCACACTGACCCATCACCCGAAACTGACCAATGACCCAAACTGACCCATCATCACAAACTGACCAATCAACACAAACTGACCCATGAACACAAGCTGACCAATCACCATAAAAAGACCCATCAACACAAACTGAACAATCACCCCCAAAGAGAAGCATCACTCCAAACTGACCCATCAACTAAAACAGACCAATCACCCCAAAATGACCCATCAACACAAACTGACCAATCACCCCAAACTGAACCATCAACACAAACTGAACAATCACCGCAAAGTGACCCATCAACAAAAATTGACCAATCACCACAAACAGACCCATCACTCCAAACTGACCCATCAACACTAACTGACTAATCACCCCAACTGAGGCATCAATACAAACTGACCATTCACCGCAAACTGACCCATCAAGACAAACTAACCAATCACTGCAAACTGACCCATCAACACAAACTGACCAATCACCCAAACTGACCCAGCAACACAAAGTGAACAATCACCCAAACTGATTCACTGACTCATCAACACAAACTTACCATTCACCACAAACAGCCCTTTCATCACAATCTGACGAATCACCCCCAAACTGACCCATCACAACAAATGACCCATCAACACAAACAGATGAATCATCCCAAACTGACGCATCTCTCCAAACATACCCTTCAACACAAACTAACCAATCAGCCAAACTGACATTAACACAAATTGTCCATTCACCACAAACTGAACCATCAACACAAACTGACGAATCACCCCTGAACTGATGAATCACCCCAAACTGACCTATCACCCAAACTGACCCATCAACACAAATTGACCACACAACCCCAAACTGACCCACCAGCCCAAACTGACCAGTCATCCAAAACTGACCAACCAACACAAACTGACCAATTATTCCCAAACTGACCAATCACTTACACATTGACCAATCACACCAAACTGAACAACCACTGCCAAATTGACCAATCGCCGCTAACTGACCAATTACCCCCAAACTAACCAAACACCCCAAGCTGACCAATCATCAAAAAATCACCAAGCACCCGAATTTGAATTAAAAAAAACTGACCAAACACCGTCAAACAGACCCATCACCCCAAACTGAACAATCACCCAATTGATGCATCAAATCAAACTGACCATTCACTGCAAACTGAACCATCAATACAAACTGATCAATCACACCAAATTAATCCATCAGCACAAACTGAGCAATCACCCGCAAACTGACCAATCATCACAAACTGGCCAATCACCCACAAACTGACCAATCACCCACAAATTGACCAAACAGTCCAAACTGACCAATCACTGCCAAAATGACCAATCTCCCCAAACAGAGCAATCACCCCCAAATTAACCAAACACCCCAAACTGACCATACACCAAAAAATGACCAATCACACCAATCTGAACCATCAGCATAAACTGACCAAGCACCATAAAATTAATAAGCACCCCAAACAGACCCTTCAACACAAACTGACCATTCACCGCAAACTGGCCCATTAACACAAACTGACCGATCACACAAACTGACCAATCAACACAAACTGACCAATCAACCAAAACTGACCCATCACTGCAAACTGACCAATCACTGCAAACTGATCCATCCCCCCAAACTGACGAATCACCCAAACTGAGCCGTCCACCGAAACTGACCAATCAACATAAAGTGACCAATCACCCCCAAACTGATGCATCACTCCAAACTGACCCATTAATACAAACTGACCAATCACTCCAAACTGACCCATCTCCACAAACTGACCAATCTCCACAAACTGACCCATCAACACAAACTGACTAATCACCCCAAACTGACCCATGAACAAAACTGACCAATCACTGCAAAATGACCATTCAACACAAACTAACCATTCACCCCCAAACCGAGGCATCACTGAAAACTGACCCATCTATAAAATCGATCAATCACCCAAAGTGAGCCATCAACATAAACTGACCATTCACTGCAAACTGACCAATCAACACAAACTGCTGAATCACCCCAAACTGACCAATCATGAAAAAATTACCGATCAACCCAAACTGGTGCATCACCACAAACTGACCAATCACATCCTATCTGACACATCAACAGAGACTGACCATTCACCGCAAACATACCCATCACCCCAAACTGACCAATAACCCCAAACTGACCTACCAACACAAACTGACCATTCATTTCAAACTGACCAATCAATAGAAACTGACCAATCACCCCAAACTGACCAATCAATCCCAAATTGACCAATCACCTCCAAACTGACCAATCACACTAAACTGACCAATCGCCCCAAACTGACCAATCAACATAAAATGACCAATCACCCCTAAACTGAACGAACACCCAAAAACTGACAAATCACAGCAAACTGACCAATCACAACAAACTGCCCAATCAACACAAACTGACCAATCACCCCCAAACTGAAAAATCAGCCACAAACTGACCTATCGCATCCAATGTGACCTATGAAAACAATCTAAGCCATCGCCCCAGACTGACAAATCACCAAAAATTTACCAATCACACAAAAGTCTCCCATCACCACCAACTGACCAATCGCAATCAATCTGACCCATCAACACAAACTGACCCGTCACCTTAAACTGACCCTTCAGCACAAACTGACTATTCACACAAAATGACCCATCAAAACAAGCCGACCAATCACCTCAAACTGACCAATCAACACAAACTGACCAATAACCCCCAAACTGACCCATCACTGCAAACTGACCAATCAGCCACAAACTGACCCATCACCCTAAACTGACCAATCGAATCCAATCTGACCCTTCAACACAAACTGAACATTCACCGCAAACTGGCCCATTAACAAAAAACTGACCGATCACACAAACTGACCAATCAACACAAACTGACCAATCAACCCAAACTGACCCATCACTGCAAACTGACCAATCACTGCAAAGTGATCCACCCCCCCAAACTGACGAATCACCCAAACTGAGCCCACAACCGAAACTTACCAATCAACATAAAGTGACCAATCACCCCCAAACTGATGCATCACTCCAAACTGACCCATTAACGTAAACTGACCAATCACTCCAAACTGACCCATCTCCACAAACTGACCAATCTCCACAAACTGACCCATCAACACAAACTGACTAATCACCCCAAACTGACCCATGAACAAAACTGACCAATCACTGCAAAATGACCATTCAACACCAACTAACCATTCACCCCCAAACCGAGTCATCACTGAAAACTGACCCGTCAATAAAATCGATCAATCACCCAAAGTGACCCATCAACATAAACTGACCATTCACTGCAAACTGACCAATCAACACAAACTGCTGAATCACCCCCAAACTGACCCATCACTGCAAACTGAACGATCAACACAAACAGATGAATCATCCCAAACTGACGCATCACTCCAAACTGACCCATCAACACAAACTGACCAATCTCAACAAAGTGACCAAACAACACAAACTGACCAAGCACCACCAAACTGACAAATCACCCACAAACTGACCAATCACCCCCAAACTGAAAAATCAGCCACAAACTGACCTATCGCATCCGATGTGACCTATGAAAACAATCTAAGCCATCGCCCCAAACTGACAAATCACCAAAAATTTACCAGTCACACAAAACTCTCCCATCACCACCAACTGACCAATCGCAATCAATCTGACCCATCAACACAAACTGACCAGTCACCGTAAACTCACCCTTCAGCACAAACTGACTAATCACACAAAATGACCCATCAAAACAAGCTGACCAATCACCTCAAACTGACCAATCAACCCAAACTGACCCATCAACACAAACTGACCAATAACCCCAAACTGACCCATCACTGCAAACTGACCAATCAGCCACAAACTGACCCATCACCCTAAACTGACCAATCGAATCCAATCTGACCCTTCAACACAAACTGAACATTCACCGCAAACTGGCCCATTAACACAAACTGACAAATCACTCCCAAACTGACCAATCACTCCAAACTGACCAATCCCTCCAAACTGAACCACAATCCCAAACTGAACAATCATTCCCAAACTGATCCATCAACACAAACTGACCCATTAACACAAACTGACAAATAACACCCAAACTGACCCACCAGCCCAAACTGATCAAATCATCCCCAAACTGACCAATCAACACAAACTGACCAATTACCTTGAAACTGCCCAATCACGCCAAATGGACCAATCCACCCCAAACTAAATAAAAAGTCAAACTTTCCAATCACCAAAAAATGACTAATCACCCCTAGCTGAACCATCAACACAAGCTGACACATAAACATAAACTGACTAATCACCCCAATCTGAGCCATGAACACAAACTGACCATTCACCCCAAACTGATGCATCACCCCAAACTGACCAAACACGCAAACAGATCCCTCAACACAAACTGACCAATCACCCCCAAACTGACCAATCAACCCCAAACTGATCAATCACTGCAAACTGACCCATCAAAAGATACTGACCAATCATCAACAAACTGACCAATCCCCACAAATAGCCCAATCACCCTAAACTGTCAGATCAATACAAACTGACCAATCACCCCAAACTGCCCTTGAACACATACTGACCATTCAGCCCCAATCTGATCAATCGCCCGAAAATGCCCTATCACACCTAAACTGACCAATCACACCAAACGGACAAATCAACCCAAACTGAAAAATCAACACAAAATGAACAATCACCCCAACTCACCAATCACCCCCAATATGAAAAATCATAGCAAACTGACCCATCACCCCAAACTGGGCAATCACCCCAAACTGACCCTTCAACACAAGCTGACCAATCACACACAACTGACTCACCAACACAAACAGAACAATCAAACCCAAACTGACCAATCACCACAAACTGACCAATCACCACAAACTGACCAATCATCCCAAACTGACTCATCAACACAAACTGATCAATCATCCCAAACTGACCCATCATCCCAAACTGAACAATCACCCAAACTGACCCAACACAAACTGACGAATCAACCACAAATGGACCAATCACCGCAAACTGACCCATCACTCCAAGCTGACCAATCATCAACAAACTGACCAATCACCAAAAACTGACCCATCAACACAACCGAACAATCACACCAAACTGAACAATTAACACAAAATGACCAATCTCCACAACCTGACCAATCACCCCAAACTGACAAATCAACACAAACTGATGACCAATCACGAACAAACTGACCCATCAACAAAAAATGACCAATCAGCCCCAAACTGACCAATCAACCCCAAAATGACGAATCACCCGTAAACTGACCAATCACAGCAAACTGACCAATCACCCCAAACTGACCAATCACCCCAAACAGACACTTCACCCCAAACTGACCAATCGCCCCAAACTGACCCATCAACACAAACTGACCAATCAACACAAAATGAACAATCACCCCAACTCACCAATCACCCCCAATATGAACAATCATAGCAAACTGACCAACCAAACTGTTCCATCAACACAAGCTGACCAATCTCACACGGTGGCATACTGGTTAGCACTGTTGCCTCACAGCGCCAGGGACCCGGGTTCGAATCCGGCCTCGGGTGACTGTCTGTGTGGAGTTTGCACATTCTCCCCGTGTTTGCGTGGGTTTTCTCCGGGTGCTCCGGTTTCCTCCCACAGTCCAAAGATGTGCAGGTTAGGTTGATTGGCTATGATAAATTGACCCTTAGTGTTACGGAGATTAAATACGTGGGGTTACGGGGATAGGGTGGGATATGTGTTGGTGTAGGGGTTATGGGGATCGGGTGGGATATGTGTCGGTGCAGGCTCGATGGGCCTAAATGGCCTCTATCTGCACTGTGGGGTTTCTGTGTGTGTGATTCTGTGTGTGTGAACTGACTCATCAACACAAACAGAACAATCACAGCCAAACTAACCAATCACCACAAACTGACCAATCACCCCAAATTGACCAATCACCCCAAACTGACTAATCACCCCACACTGACCAATGACCCCAAACTGACCTATCATCCCAAACTGACCAAACCACACAAACTGACCAATCACCCCAAAAAGACCCATCAACAGAAACTGAACAATCACATAAAACTGACCCACCAGCCCAAACTGACCAATCATCCCCAAACTGACACATCAACACAAACTGACCTATCAAAACAAACTGACAAATCACCCACAAACTGACCCACCAGCCCAAACTGACCAATCATCCCCAAACTGACCAATCAACACAAACTGACAAATCACCACCAAATTTATCAATTACCTACAAACTGCCCAATCACTCCAAACGGGCCAATCACCCCCAAAATAAATAAGCACCCCAAACTTTACAATCACCTAATAATGACAAATCACCCCAATCTGAACCATCAACAAAAACTGACCGATCAACACAACCTGACCAACAGCCCATTCTGAGCCATCAACACAAACTGACCATTCAACCCAAACTGATCCATCACCACAAATAGAAGATCACCCAAACTGACCCATCAAAATAAAGTGACCAATTACCCCCAAAATGACAAATCACCCCCAAACTGACCAATCAGCACAGACTGACCAATAACAACCCAAACAGACCCACCAGCCCAAACTGATAAATCGTCCCCAAATTGATCCTCCGCACAAACTGACCCAGCAACACAAACTAGCCAATTACCCCAAACTTTTCATCACCACAAACTGACAAATCACCCAACCGACCAATCAGCACAAACTGAACAATCACCCCCAAACTGACCAATCACCACAAACTGACCCATCACTCCAAACTGAACAATCACCACAAGCTGACCCATCATCACAAACTCATCCATGAAAACATATTGACCAATCACCCCAATCTGATCCATCAACATAAACTGAACAATCACTCCAAACTGACCCATCACCCCAAACTCACCAATCACCCAAACTGACTCATCAACACAAACTGACCAATCACACTCAAACTGACCAATCACCCACACTTTGCCAATCACCCCCAAACTGACCAACCAACACAAACTGACCCATCAGCACAAACTGACCAATCACACCAAACTGACGAATCACCCTAAACAGAGCCATCAACACAAACAGACCAATCACCCCAAAGCATCCCATCAACACAAGCTGACCAATCACACACAACTGACCCATCAATACGAAAGACCAATCATCCACAAACTGACCAATCACCCCCAAACTGACCAATCGCCCCCAATCTGACCAATCAACTCAAACTGACAAATAACCCCAGCTGACCAATCAACCCAAACTGACCCGTCAGCACAAACTGAACAAAAACCCCCAAACTGATCCAAGAGCCCAAACTGATAAATCATCCCGAAATTGATACATCCACACAAACTGACCCATGAACACAAACTGAACAATTACCCCAAACTTCCCATTACCTCAAACTGACCAATCACCCAACCGACCAATCAACACAAACTGACCAATCACCCCCAAACTGGCCAATCACCACAAACTGACCCGTCACTCCACTGAATAATCACCACCAAACAGAACACTCACGGCAAACTGACCCATCAACAAAAACTCATCAATGAAAACAAATTAATCAATCAACCCCAATCTGGTACATCAGCACAAACTGTCCAATCACCCCAAACTGGCCCATCACCACAAACTCACCAATCACCCAAACTGACCCATCAACACAAACTGAACAATCACCTTCAAACTGACCAATCACACAAACTGAACCATCAACACAAACTCACCGATCACCCCCAAACTGTCCAATCACTCCAAACTGACCAAAAACTTCAAACTGCCCCATCACTCCAAACTGACCGATCACCACCAAACTGAACAATAAACCCAAACTGGCCAATCATTCCCAAACTGACCAATCAACACAAACTGACGCATCAGCACAAAGTGAGTAATCACCCCAAAATGAACAATCACCCCAAACAGACCCATCAACACAAACTGACCAATCACACCAACCAGTCCCATCACCACAAACTGACCAATCACCCCAAACTGAAAAATCAACACAAAACTGACAAACATCCCCAAACTGACCAATCAACACATACTGACTCATCAGGCCAAACAGACCCATCAACACAAAGTGACCAATCAGGCCCAAACTGAACCAGCAGCAAAAACTGACTAATCACCCCCAAACTGACCAATCACCGCAAACTGACACATCACTCCAGACTGAACAATCATCAACAAACTGACATATCACTGCGAACTGACCAATCAGCACAAACTGATCCATCAAAACAAACTGACCAACCACCACAATCTGGCCAATCAACACACCGACCAAGCACTCCAAACTGACCAATCACCCAGACTGACCAATCAACACAATCTGACCAATCACGCACAAACTGACAAATCAACACAAACATACCAATCAACACAACCTGAACAATCAACCCAAACTGACTAATCATCCCAAAACTGACCAATCAACACAAACTGACCCATCAGCACAATCTGAACAATCAGCCCAAACTGACCAATCAACCCAAACAGACCCATCAACAAAACTGAAAAATCACCCCAAACTGAAAAATCAAAACAAAACTGACCAACCATCCCCAAACTGACCAAAAACACAAACTGACTCATCAGGCCAAACTGACACATCATCAAAAACTGACCAATCATCACAAAACTGACCGCTCAGCAAAAACTGACCAATCACCCCCAAACTGACCAATCACCACAAACTGACACATCACTCCAGACTGACCAATCATCACAAAAAGTGACTTAGCACTGCGAACTGACCAATCAACACAAACTGATCCATCAAAACAAACTGACCTATCACCGCAATCTGACCAATCAATGCACTGACCAATCACCACAAACTGACCAATCACCCAAACCGACCAATCAACACAAGCTGACCAATCACCCGCAAACTGAAGCATCACCCCCAAACTGAGGCATCACTCCAAGCTGACCCATCAACACAAACTGACCAATAACCCAAACTGGCCCATCACCCCAAACTGACCAATCAGCCAAGCAGACCCATCAACACAAATTGTCCCATCAACACAAACTAACCAACAACACAAACTGACCAATCACCCCAAACTGACCAATCACCCAAACTAAACCAACAACAGAAACTGACCAATCACCCCCAAACTGACCCATCACCCAAAACTGACCAATCACCCAAATTGACGCATCAACACAAACTGACCAATCACCACAAACTGACACATTAACACAAACTAACCATCAACACAAACTGACCAATCACCCCAAACTGACCAATCACCCAAACTTAACCAACAACACAAATTGACCAATCACCCCCAAACTCACCCATCACCCGAAACTGACCAAGCACCCAAATTGATGCATCAACACAAACTGACCAATCACCACAAACTGATATATTAACACAAACTGATCAATCACCCCCAAACTGAAGCAGCAGCCCAAACTGATCAATCACCCCAAATTGACCAATCAACACAAAATTACCAATCACCCCAAACTGCCCAATCACCAACAAACTGACCAATCACATCCAAACTGAACAATCACCCCTAACAGACCAATCAAAACAACCTACCCAAACACCTCAAACTAACCAAACACCCCAAACAGACCAATCACCACAAAATGACCAATTGTCCCCATTCTGAACCATCAGCACAATATGACCCATCAACACAATCTGACCAATCACCCCAAACTGACACATCACCCCAAACTGACCAATCACCCAAACTGAACAATCAACACAAACTGACCAATCACCCAAACTGACCAATCAACACAATCTGACCAATCACGCCCAAACTGACACATCAACACAAACATACCAATCAACACAAACTGAACAATCAACCCAACCTGACCAATTATCCCAAAACCGAACAATCAACTCAAAGTGACTCATCATCACAACCTGAAGAATCACCCCAAACTGACCAATCACCCCAAACAGACCCATCAACACAAACTGACCAATCACCCCAAACTGAAAAAACAACACAAAACTCACCAACCATCCCCAAACTGACCAATAAATACAAACTGACTCATCAGACCAAATTGACACATCAATACAAACTGACCAATCATCACAAAACTGACTCATCATCAAAAACTGACCAATCACCCATAAACTGACCAATCACCACAAACTGACACATCACTCCAGACTGAACAATCATCACAAAAAGTGACTTATCACCGCAAACTGACCAATCAACACAAACTGAACCATCAAAACAAACTGACCTATCACCGCAATCTGACCAGTCAACGCACTGACCAATCACCCCAAACTGACCAATCACCCAAACTGACCAATCAACACAAGCTGATCAACCCCCGAACTGATGCATCACCCCCAAACTGAGCCATCGCTCCAAGCTGACTCATCAACACAAACTGATCAATAACCCAAACTGGCCCATCTCCCCAAAACTGACCAATCAGCCAAACAGACCCCTTAACACAAACTGACCCATCAACACAAACTAACCAATCACCCAAATTGACATATCAGCACAAATTTACCAATCACCGCAAACTGACACATCAACACAAACTGACCAATCACTCCCAAACTGAACCACAAGCCGAAACTGATCAATCACCCCAAACTGACCAATCAACACAAAATTACCAATCACCCCCAAACTGACCAATCACCCCCAAACTGACCAATCACATCCAAACTGAGCAATCACCCTTAACAGACCAATCAAACCAACCTACCCAAACACCTCAAACTAACCAAACACCCCAAAAAGACCAATCACCACAAAATGACCAATTGTCCCCATTCTGAAGAATCAGCACAATCTGACCCATCAACACAAACTGACCAATCACCACAAACTGACACATCAACCCAAACTGACCAATCACCCAAACTGACCAATCAACACAAACTGACCAATCAACACAAACTGACCAATCAGCACAAACTGACCCATCAACACAAACTGACAAATCACTCCAAACTAACCCATCACCCCAAACTGACTCATCAACACAAACTGACCAATCACCCCCAAACTCACACATCACCCCCAAACTGAGCCATCACTCCAAGCAGACCCATCAACACAAACTGACGAATAACCCAAACTGACCCATCAACACAAACTGACCAATCACGCCCAAACTTGCCCTTCACTCCGAACTGACTGATCAATACAAACTGACCATTCACCCCCAAACGGATGCATCACCCCAAACTGAGCCATGCACACATTCTGACCAATCAGCTATAAACTATCCAATCACCTCTAAACTGCCCAATCTCAACAAACTGACCAATCACCCAAATTGACCAATCAACACAAACTGACCAATCACCCCCAAACAGACCAATCATCTACAAATAGAGCAATCACACCAATCTGACCAATCACCCCTACTGACGAATCACACAAACTGAACAATCACCCAAACTGACCCATGAACACAAACTGACCAATCACCCAAACTGACCCATGAACACAAATTGACCATTCACCCCAAACAGACCCATCACTCCAAATTGAACCATCAACACATACTGACCAATCACCCCAAACTGACTCATCAACACAAACTGACCCATCAACACAAATTGACCATTCACCCCCAAACTGACCCATCATTCCAAACTGTCCCATCAACAAAAACTGACCAATCACCCCAAACTGACCCATCAGCCCATCTGACCCAATCACCCAAAACTGACCAATCACCAACAAATTACCATTAACCCCAAACTGACCCATTAACACAAACTGCCCCATCAACACAAACTGACCAATCACCCCCAAACTGACCAATCACCGCAAACTGACCATCACTCCAAACTGACCAATCACCAACGAACTGAACAATCACCACCAACTGACCCAGCAAAACAAATTGTCCAATCACCCCAGAATGATCAATCACCCACACTGACCAATCACCCCCAAATCAACCAAAAACCCCAAAATGACCAAACTCCAGTAAATGAGCGTTCAGCCCTATCTGAACCATCAACAGAAACTGACCAATTTTCCCAAATGACCCATCACCTCAAACTGACCAATCACCACAAACTGACCCATCAACACAAACTGACCCATCAACACAAACTGACCAATCACCCAAACTGACCCATCAACATAAACTGACTAATCACCCCAAACTGACCAGTCACCCCAAAATGACACATCAACACAAACTGACCAATCACCCAGAACTGATCAATCACCCCCAAACTGAACAATCACATTAAACTGACCAACCGCCCCAAACTGACCAATCACCCACAAACTGACCAATCACATCAAAACTGAACAATCACACCAAACTGACCAATAACACCAAACTGAACAATCACCCCCAAACTGAACATTCACCCAATCTGACCAATCAACACAAACTGACCAATCACCCAAACTGACCAATCAACACAATCTGACCAATCACGCCCAAACTGACACATCAACACAAACATACCAATCAACACACACTGAACAATCAACCCAAACTATCCAATCATCCCAAAACTGAACAATCAACACAAACTGACCCATCAGCATAAACAGAACAATCACCCCAAACTGACCAATCACCACAAACAGACCCATCAACACAAAATGACCAATCACCCCAAACTGAAAAAACAACACAAAACTTACCAACCATCCCCAAACTGACCAATAAATACAAACTGACTCATCAGGCCAAACTGACCCATCAACACAAACTGACCAATCATCACAAGAAGTGACTTATCACCGCAAACTGACCAATCAACACCAACTGATCCATCAAAACAAACTGACCTATCATTGCAATCTGACCAATCAACACAAACTGACCAATCACCCCCCGAACTGATGCATCACCCCCAAACAGAGCCATCACTCCAAGCTGATGCATCAACACAAACTGACAAATAACCAAACTGGCCCATCACCCCAAACATACCAATCAGCCAAACAGACCCATCAACACAAACTGACCCATCAACACAAACTAACCAATCAACACAAACTGACCAATCAACCCAAACTGACCAATCAGCCAAACAGACCCATCAACACAAACTGACCCATCAACACAAACTAACCAATCAACACAAACTGACTAATCACCTCAAACAGACCAATTACCCAAATTGACACATCAATGCAAATTTAACAATCACCGCATACTGACACATCAACACAAACTGACCAATCACCCCCAAACTGAACCATCAGCCCAAACTGATCAATCACGCCAAACTGACCAATCAACACAAAATTACCAATCAACACAAAACTGACCAATCACCCACAAACTGATCAATCACATCCAAACTGAACAATCACCCATAACAGACCAGCAAAACAACCTACCCAAACACCTCAAACTAACCAAACACCCCAAACAGACCAATCACCACAAAATTACCAATAGTCCCCATTCTGAACCATCAGCACAATCTGACCCATCAACAAAAACTGACCAATCACCACAAACTGACACATCACCCCAAACTGACCAATCACCCAAACTGACCAATCAACACAAACTGACCCATCAACACAAACTGACAAATCACTCCAAACTAACCCATAAACCCAAACTGACTCACCAACACAAACTGACCAATCACCCCCAAACTGATGCATCACCCCCAAACTGAGCCATCACTCCAAGCTGACCCATCAACACAAACTGACGAATAACCCAAACTGACCCTTCAACACAAAATGATGAATCACGCCCAAACTTGACCTTCACTCCAAAATGACTGATCAATACAAACTGATCATTCACCCCCAAACTGATGCATCACCCCAAACTGAGCCATGCGCACATTCTGACCGATCAGCCATAAACTGTCCAATCACTTCTAAACTGCCCAATCACAACAAACTGAGCAATCACCCCAAATTGACCAATCAACACAAACTGACCAATCACCCCCAAACAGACCAATCATCTACAAATTGTCCAATCACACCAGTCTGACCAATCACCCCTAAACTAACCAATCACCCGAACTGACCAATCACACAAACTGATCCATCAACACAAACTGACCAAGCACCCAAACTGACCCATGAACACAAACTGACCATGTACCCCAAGCAGACCCATCACTCCAAACTTAACCATCAACACATACTGACCAATCACCCCAAACTGACTCATCAACACAAACTGACTCATCAACACAAACTGATCAATCACCCCCAAACTAACCCATCGCCCCAAACTGACCCATTAACATAAACTGACAAATCACCCCCAAACTGACCCATCAACACAAAATGATCATTCACCCCCAAACTGATCCATCATTCCAAACTGTCCCATCAACACAAACTGAACAATCACCCACAAACTGACCCATCAGCCCATCTGACCCATCACCCAAAACTGACCAATCACCAACAAATTACCAATCACCCCAAACTGACCCATTAACACAAAATGCCCCATCAGCACAAACTGATCAATCACCCCCAAACTGACCAATCACCGCAAACAGATCATCACTCCAAACTGACCAATCACCAACGAACTGAACAATCACCACCAACTGACCCTACAAAACAAATTTTCCCATCACCCCAGAATGAACAATCACCCACACTGACCAATCACCCCCAAATCAACCAAAAACCCCAAAATGACCAATCACCAGTAAATGAGCGATCAGCCCTTTCTGAACCATCAACAGAAACTGACCAATTTTCCCAAATGACCCATCACCTCAAACTGACCAATCACCCCAAACTGACCCATCAACACAAACTGACCCATCAACACAAACTGACAAATCACCCAAACTGACCCATCAACACAAACTGACCAATCACCCAAAACTGACCAATCACCCCAAACTGACTAATCACATTAAACTGACCAACCGCCCCAAACTGACCAGTCAACATAAAATGACCTATCACCCCAAAACTGACCGATCACCCACAAGCTGACCAATCACATCAAAACTGACCAATCACACCAAACTGAACAATCACTCCAAACTGATCAATCACTCAAACTGACCAATCACCCAAACTGATCAATCACCCCAAACCAATCAAAAACCTCAAACTTACCAATAACACAAAAAACCGATCACCCCCTATCTGAACCATCAAGACAAACTGAACAATCACCCCAAAAAGACCCATCACCGCAAACTGATCAATCATCAAAAAAAAATCACCTCAAAATGTCCCATCGCCATAAGCTGAACAATCGTACCTAGTCTGACCCATCAAAACAAACTGACCAATGATCCCCAAACTGACCCATCACCCCAAACTGATCCATCAACACAAACTGAATAATCACCCACAAACTGATCCATCACTTCAAACTGACCAATCACTGCAAACTGAACCATCACCCCGCAGTGACCAATCACCCAAACTGACCCATCAACACAAACTGACCAATCACCCCAAACTGATACATCACCCTAAACTGAACCATCAACACAAACTGACCAATCAACCAAACTGACTCATCAGCACAAACTGACCATTCACTGCAAACTGACCAAATTTCACAAACTGGTGAATCATCCCCAAACTGAAAAATCACCCAACCTGACCCATCAACACAAACTGGCCATCACCTCAAAATGACCCATCAACACAAACGGACCAATCACCCCCAAATTGCTGCATCACAGCAAACTGACCCATCAACACAAACAGACGAATCAACCCAAACTGATGCATCACTCCAAACTTACCCATCAACACAAACTGAGCAAACTCAATAAAGTGAGCAATCAACACAAACTGACCAAACACCACCAAACTGACCAATCACCCACAAACTGACCAATCACATCCAATCTGATCCATCAACATAAACTGGCCCATCACCCCAAACTGACCAATCACCAAAACATTACCGATCACCCCAAACTGGCGCATCACCACAAACTGACCAATCAAATCCAACCTGACACTTCAACACAGACTAACGATTCACTGCAAACATACCCATCAACACAAGCTGACCAATCACACAAACTGACCCATCAAGACAAGCTGACCAATCACCCCAAACTGACCAAACACCCCAAACTGACACACGAACAAAAACTAGCCAATAAACCCCAAACTGAACCAACACTGCAAACTGACCAATTACTTCAAACTGAACCATCACCCCAAACTGAGCAATCGCATTCAAAGTGACCCATCAACAAAAACTGACCAATCACCCCAAACTGACCCATCAACACAAATTGACTAATCACCCCAAACTGACCCATCAACACAAACTGACCAATCATGAAAAACTGCCCCATCAACATAAACTGGCCAATCACCCCAATCTGAAAAATCACCCCAAAGTGACCCATCAACACAAACTGACCATTCACATCAAACTGACCAATCAACACAACTGACCGATCTCACAAACTTACACATCAACACAAACTGACCAATGCCCCAAATTGACAAATCACCCCAAACTGACCCCATCAACACAAACTGAACAATCACCCCCAAAATGACGCATCACTGCAAACTGCCCCATCAACACAACCTGAAATATCACCCCCAAACTGACCCATCACTCCAAACTGACAAATCACCAACAAACTGAGCAATCACCCCAAACTGATCCATCAAAAAAATGACCAATCATCCCAAACTGCCACATCAACACAAACTGACAATCATCCCAATCTGACCAATCACCCCAAACTGACTCATCAACACAAATTGACTAATCACCACAAACTGACCCATCAACACAAACTGACCAATCGTCACAAACTGCCCCATCAACACAAAGGGGCCACTCAACCCAATCTGATCAATCACCCCAAAATGACCCATCAACAAAAACTGACCATTCACATCTAACTGACCAATCAACACAAACTGACCAATCACCCCAAACTGAGCAATCAATCCCAAATTGAACAATCACCTCCAAACTGACCAATCACACTAAACTGACCAATCGCACCAAACGGACCAATCAACATAAAATGACCAATCACCCCCAAACTGAACAATCACACAAAAACTGAACAATCACACCAATCTGACCACAACAACAAACTGACCAATCAACACAAACTGACCAATCACTCCCAAACTGACCAATCACCACAAACTGACCTATCACATCCAATCTGACCCATCAAAACAATCTAAGCCATCACCACAAACTGACCAATCACCAAAAAAATGACCAAACGCCCCAAACTCTCCCATCACCACAAACTGACCAAGTGCATTCAATCTGACCCATCAACACAAGCTGACCAATCACCGCAAACTGACCCATCACCCCAAACTGACCAATCGAATCCAATCTGACCCTTCAACAGAAACTGAAAATTCACCACAAACAGATCCATCACACAAACTGACACTTCAACACAAACTGATCAATGGCCCTATATTGACAAATCACCCCAAGCTTACCCCATCAACACAAACTGAACAATCACCCCCAAAATGATGCTCCACTGCAAACTGCCCCATCAAAACAAGCTGAGAAATCACCACGAAACTGACCCATCACTCCAAACTGACAAATCACCAACAAACTGATCAATCAGCCCAAACTGATCTATAAAAAAAAAATGACCAATCACCCCAAACTGCCCCATCAACACAAACAGACGAATCTCCTGCAAAGTGACCCATCACCCCAAAATGACCCATCAACAAAACTGACGAATCATCCTAAACTGACGCATCACTCCAAACTGACACATCAACAGAAACTGACCAATCACCCAAAATGCCCCATCAACACAAACTGGCCAATCATCGCAAACTGATCCATCAAGACAAACTGACCTATCGCCTCCAATATGATCCATCAACACAAGCTGACCCATCACCGCAAACGGACCAATCACCAAAACATTACAGCTCACCCCAAACTGTTGCATCACCACAACTGACCAATCGCGTCCAATCTGACCCATCAACAAATACTGTCCATTCACTGCAAACTGACCCATCAACAAAAACTGACCATTCACACCAAACTGACCAATCACCCCAAACTGACCCACCAACAAAAACTGACAAATAACCCCCAAACTGACCCATCACTGCAAACTGACCAATCACTGCAAACTGAAACTTCACCTTAAACTGACCAATTGCATTCAATGTGACCCATCAACACAAACTGACCATTCACCGCAAACTGACCCATCAACAAAAACTGACCAAACACACAAACAGATCCATCAAAACATAATGGCCAATCAGCCCAAATTGACAAATCAACACAAACTGACCAATCACCCCCTAACTGACCCATCACTGCAAACTAACCAATCACTGCACACTGACCCATCACCCGAAACTGACCAATGACCCAAACTGACCCATCATCACAAACTGACCAATCAACACAAACTGACCCATGAACACAAGCTGACCAATCACCATAAAAAGACCCATCAACACAAACTGAACAATCACCCCCAAAGAGAAGCATCACTCCAAACTGACCCATCAACTAAAACAGACCAATCACCCCAAAATGACCCATCAACACAAACTGACCAATCACCCCAAACTGAACCATCAACACAAACTGAACAATCACCGCAAAGTGACCCATCAACAAAAATTGACCAATCACCACAAACAGACCCATCACTCCAAACTGACCCATCAACACTAACTGACTAATCACCCCAACTGAGGCATCAATACAAACTGACCATTCACCGCAAACTGACCCATCAAGACAAACTAACCAATCACTGCAAACTGACCCATCAACACAAACTGACCAATCACCCAAACTGACCCAGCAACACAAAGTGAACAATCACCCAAACTGATTCACTGACTCATCAACACAAACTTACCATTCACCACAAACAGCCCTTTCATCACAATCTGACGAATCACCCCCAAACTGACCCATCACAACAAATGACCCATCAACACAAACAGATGAATCATCCCAAACTGACGCATCTCTCCAAACATACCCTTCAACACAAACTAACCAATCAGCCAAACTGACATTAACACAAATTGTCCATTCACCACAAACTGAACCATCAACACAAACTGACGAATCACCCCTGAACTGATGAATCACCCCAAACTGACCTATCACCCAAACTGACCCATCAACACAAATTGACCACACAACCCCAAACTGACCCACCAGCCCAAACTGACCAGTCATCCAAAACTGACCAACCAACACAAACTGACCAATTATTCCCAAACTGACCAATCACTTACACATTGACCAATCACACCAAACTGAACAACCACTGCCAAATTGACCAATCGCCGCTAACTGACCAATTACCCCCAAACTAACCAAACACCCCAAGCTGACCAATCATCAAAAAATCACCAAGCACCCGAATTTGAATTAAAAAAAACTGACCAAACACCGTCAAACAGACCCATCACCCCAAACTGAACAATCACCCAATTGATGCATCAAATCAAACTGACCATTCACTGCAAACTGAACCATCAATACAAACTGATCAATCACACCAAATTAATCCATCAGCACAAACTGAGCAATCACCCGCAAACTGACCAATCATCACAAACTGGCCAATCACCCACAAACTGACCAATCACCCACAAATTGACCAAACAGTCCAAACTGACCAATCACTGCCAAAATGACCAATCTCCCCAAACAGAGCAATCACCCCCAAATTAACCAAACACCCCAAACTGACCATACACCAAAAAATGACCAATCACACCAATCTGAACCATCAGCATAAACTGACCAAGCACCATAAAATTAATAAGCACCCCAAACAGACCCTTCAACACAAACTGACCATTCACCGCAAACTGGCCCATTAACACAAACTGACCGATCACACAAACTGACCAATCAACACAAACTGACCAATCAACCAAAACTGACCCATCACTGCAAACTGACCAATCACTGCAAACTGATCCATCCCCCCAAACTGACGAATCACCCAAACTGAGCCGTCCACCGAAACTGACCAATCAACATAAAGTGACCAATCACCCCCAAACTGATGCATCACTCCAAACTGACCCATTAATACAAACTGACCAATCACTCCAAACTGACCCATCTCCACAAACTGACCAATCTCCACAAACTGACCCATCAACACAAACTGACTAATCACCCCAAACTGACCCATGAACAAAACTGACCAATCACTGCAAAATGACCATTCAACACAAACTAACCATTCACCCCCAAACCGAGGCATCACTGAAAACTGACCCATCTATAAAATCGATCAATCACCCAAAGTGAGCCATCAACATAAACTGACCATTCACTGCAAACTGACCAATCAACACAAACTGCTGAATCACCCCAAACTGACCAATCATGAAAAAATTACCGATCAACCCAAACTGGTGCATCACCACAAACTGACCAATCACATCCTATCTGACACATCAACAGAGACTGACCATTCACCGCAAACATACCCATCACCCCAAACTGACCAATTACCCCAAACTGACCTACCAACACAAACTGACCATTCATTTCAAACTGACCAATCAATAGAAACTGACCAATCACCCCAAACTGACCAATCAATCCCAAATTGACCAATCACCTCCAAACTGACCAATCACACTAAACTGACCAATCGCCCCAAACTGACCAATCAACATAAAATGACCAATCACCCCTAAACTGAACGAACACCCAAAAACTGACAAATCACAGCAAACTGACCAATCACAACAAACTGCCCAATCAACACAAACTGACCAATCACCCCCAAACTGAAAAATCAGCCACAAACTGACCTATCGCATCCAATGTGACCTATGAAAACAATCTAAGCCATCGCCCCAGACTGACAAATCACCAAAAATTTACCAATCACACAAAAGTCTCCCATCACCACCAACTGACCAATCGCAATCAATCTGACCCATCAACACAAACTGACCCGTCACCTTAAACTGACCCTTCAGCACAAACTGACTATTCACACAAAATGACCCATCAAAACAAGCCGACCAATCACCTCAAACTGACCAATCAACACAAACTGACCAATAACCCCCAAACTGACCCATCACTGCAAACTGACCAATCAGCCACAAACTGACCCATCACCCTAAACTGACCAATCGAATCCAATCTGACCCTTCAACACAAACTGAACATTCACCGCAAACTGGCCCATTAACAAAAAACTGACCGATCACACAAACTGACCAATCAACACAAACTGACCAATCAACCCAAACTGACCCATCACTGCAAACTGACCAATCACTGCAAAGTGATCCACCCCCCCAAACTGACGAATCACCCAAACTGAGCCCACAACCGAAACTTACCAATCAACATAAAGTGACCAATCACCCCCAAACTGATGCATCACTCCAAACTGACCCATTAACGTAAACTGACCAATCACTCCAAACTGACCCATCTCCACAAACTGACCAATCTCCACAAACTGACCCATCAACACAAACTGACTAATCACCCCAAACTGACCCATGAACAAAACTGACCAATCACTGCAAAATGACCATTCAACACCAACTAACCATTCACCCCCAAACCGTGTCATCACTGAAAACTGACCCGTCAATAAAATCGATCAATCACCCAAAGTGACCCATCAACATAAACTGACCATTCACTGCAAACTGACCAATCAACACAAACTGCTGAATCACCCCCAAACTGACCCATCACTGCAAACTGAACGATCAACACAAACAGATGAATCATCCCAAACTGACGCATCACTCCAAACTGACCCATCAACACAAACTGACCAATCTCAACAAAGTGACCAAACAACACAAACTGACCAAGCACCACCAAACTGACAAATCACCCACAAACTGACCAATCACCCCCAAACTGAAAAATCAGCCACAAACTGACCTATCGCATCCGATGTGACCTATGAAAACAATCTAAGCCATCGCCCCAAACTGACAAATCACCAAAAATTTACCAGTCACACAAAACTCTCCCATCACCACCAACTGACCAATCGCAATCAATCTGACCCATCAACACAAACTGACCAGTCACCGTAAACTCACCCTTCAGCACAAACTGACTAATCACACAAAATGACCCATCAAAACAAGCTGACCAATCACCTCAAACTGACCAATCAACCCAAACTGACCCATCAACACAAACTGACCAATAACCCCAAACTGACCCATCACTGCAAACTGACCAATCAGCCACAAACTGACCCATCACCCTAAACTGACCAATCGAATCCAATCTGACCCTTCAACACAAACTGAACATTCACCGCAAACTGGCCCATTAACACAAACTGACCGATCACACAAACTGACCAATCAACACAAACTGACCAATCAACCCAAACTGACCCATCACTGCAAACTGACCAATCACTGCAAACTGATCCATCCCCCCAAACTGACGAATCGCCCAAACTGAGCCCTCAACCGGAACTTACCAATCAACATAAAGTGACCAATCACCCCCAAACTGATGCTTCACTCCAAACTGACCCATTAACGCAAACTGACCAATCACTCCAAACTGACCCATCTCCACAAACTGACCAATCTCCACAAACGGACCTATCAACACAAACTGACTAATCACCCCAAACTGACCCATGAACAAAACTGACCAATCACTGCAAAATGACCATTCATCACAAACTAACCATTCACCCCCAAACCGAGGCATCACTGAAAACTGACCCATCAATAAAATCGATCAATCACCCAAAGTGACCCATCAACATAAACTGACCATTCACTGCAAACTGACCAATCAACACAAACTGCTGGATCACCCCCAAACTGACCCATCACTGCAAACTGAACGATCAACACAAACAGACCAATCTCAACAAAGTGACCAATCAACACAAACTGGCCAAGCACCACCAAACTGACAAATCACCCACAAACTGACCAATCGCATCCAATCTGATCCATCACCCCAAACTGACCAACCGTTATAAAATTACCGATCAACCCAAACTGGCGCATCACCACAAACTGACCAATCACATCCTATCTGACACATCAACAGAGACTGACCATTCACCGCAAACATACCCATCACCCCAAACTGACCAATAACCCCAAGCTGACCTACCAACACAAACTGACCATTCATTTCAAACTGACCAATCAATACCAACTGACCAATCACCCCAAACTGACCAATCAATCCCAAATTGAACAATCACCTCCAAACTGACCAATCACCCCAAACTGACCAATCAATCCCAAATTGACCAATCACCTCCAAACTGACCAAACACACTAAACTGACCAATCACCCAAACTGACCAATCAACATAAAATGACCAATCAACCCTAAACTGAACAAACACCCAAAAACTGACAAATCACAGCAAACTGACCAATCACAACAAACTGCCCAATCAACACAAACTGACCAATCACCCCCAAACTGAAAAATCAGCCACAAACTGACCTATCGCATCCAATGTGACCTATGAAAACAATCTAAGCCATCGCCCCAAACTGACAAATCACCAAAAATTTACCAATCACACAAAACTCTCCCATCACCACCAACTGACCAATCGCAATCAATCTGACCCATCAACACAAACTGACCAGTCACCGTAAACTGACCCTTCAGCACAAACTGACTAATCACACAAAATGCCCCATCAAAACAAGCCGACCAATCACCTCAAACTGACCAATCAACCCAAACTGATCCTTCAACACAAACTGACCAATAACCCCCAAACTGACCCATCACTGCAAATTGACCAATCAGCCACAAACTGACCCATCACCCTAAACTGACCAATCGAATGCAATCTGACCCTTCAACACAAACTGAACATTCACCGCAAACTGACCCATCAACTGAAACTGACCGATCACACAAACTGACACATTAACACAAACTGAACTATGGCCCCAAATTGACAAATCACCCCAAACTGACCCCATCAACACAAACTGAACAAGCACCCCCAAAATGATGCATCACTCCAAACTGACAAATCACCAACAAACTGAGCAATCAGCCCAAACTGATCCATCAAAAAAAATGACCAATCACCACCAACTGCCACATCAACACAAACTGACAATCACCCCAATCTGACCCAACACCCCAAAAAGACCCATCAACAAAAACTGACCAATTACATCCAACTGATCAATCAACACAAATTGACCAGTCGCCCTATACTGAACAATCAAGATAAAAAGACTAATCACCCCAAACTGATCAATCATCCAAAAATTGACCACTCACACCAAACTGATGAATCACAACAAACTGACTAATCAACCCAAACAGGCAACACCCCCCCAAAATGAAGAATCACCCAAACTGACACATCAACACAAATTGACCAATCAACACAAACTGACCAATCACCCCCAAACTGACGCATCACTCCAAACTGTCCCATCAACTACAAAATTACCATTCACCCCAAACTGACCCATCAACACAAATTGATCAATCTCCCCAAAATGAAACATCAACACAAACTGATCAATCATCACAGACTGACAAATCATCACAAACTGCCCCATCAACACAAACTGGCCAATCACCGCAATCTGACCAATCAGCCCAAAATGACCAATCATCCCAAACTGGATATTCACATCAACCTAAACAATCAACACAAACTGAACAATCACTGCAGACTGAGCAATCAAACCCATCTTGAACAATCACATCCAAACTGACCAATCACAATAATCTGACCAATCGCCCCAAACTGACCAATCAACAAAAAATGACCAATCACCCCCAAACATAACAATCACCCAAAAACTGAACAATCACACCAAACTGACCAATCACAACAAACTGACCAATCAACACAAACAGACCAATCACCACCAAACTGATCAATCAGCCACAAACTGACCAACCGCATCCAATCTGACCCATCAAAACAAACTAAGCCATTACCCCAAACTGACCAATCGCATTCAATCTGATCCATGAACACAAACTGACCAATCACACAAATTGACCGAACAACACAAACTGACCAATAACCCCCAAACTGACCCATCACTGCAAACTGACCATTCACTGCAAACTGAGCGATCACCCCAAAGTGACCAATCGCATCCAATCTGAACCTTCAACACAAACTAACCATTTACTTCAAACTGACCCATCAACACAAACAGACGAATCATCCCAAACTGACCCAACAACACAAAAAGACCAATCGAAACAAACGGACCAATCAACACAAACTAACCAAACACCACCAAACAGACCAATCACCCACAAACTGACCAATCGCATCCAATCTGATTCATCAACAAACACTGACCCATCACCAAAAACTGACCAATCACCAAAAAATTACCGATCTCCCCAAACTGTTTCATCACCACAAACTGACCAATCGCTTCCAATTTGACCCATTAGCACAGACTGTCTATACACCACAAACTGACACATCAACAAAAACTGACCAAACACCCCAAACTGAACAATCACCCCAAGCTGACCCACCAACAAAAACGGACCAATAACACCCAAACTAACCCATCACTGCAAACTGACCAATCACTGCAAACTAAAAGATTACTGTAAACTGACCAATCACATTCAATTTGAGTCATCAACACAAACTGGCCATTCACCACAAACCGACCCATCAACACAAACTGACCAAACACTCAAACTGATCCATCATCCCAAACTGGCCAATCAGCCCAAATTTGCCAATCATCCCAAACTGGCCCATCAACTCAAACTGCCCAATCACACCCAAACTAACGCATCACTCCAAACTGACCCATCAACACAAACTGACCAATCACCTCAAACTGACCCATCTACACAATCTGACCAATCACCCCCAACTGACCTATGAACACAAACTGACGAACCATCCTAAACAGACCCATCAACACAGACAGAACAGTCACCCCGAAAGAGAAGCATCACTCCAAACTGACCAATCTACTAAAACAGACCAATCACCCCAAACTGACCCATCAACACAAATTGACGAGTCACCCCAAACTGATCCATCAACACAAACTGACCAGTCACTGCAAACTAACATATCAACAAAAATTAACCAAACACCACAAACTGATGCATCACTTCAAACTGACCCATCAACACAAACTGACCAATCACCCAAACTGACCCATCACTGCAAACTGACCATTCACTGCAAACTGAGCCATCACCCCAAAGTGACCAATCGCATCCAATCTGAACCTTCAACACAAACTAACCATTCACTGCAAACTGACCCATCAACACAAACAGACGAATCATCCCAAACTGACCCAACAACACAAAAAGACCAATCGAAACAAACTGACCAATCAACACAAACTGACCAAACACAACCAAACAGACCAATCACCCACAAACTGACCAATCGCATCTAATCTGATTCATCAACAAACACTGACCCATCACCAAAAACTGACCAATCACCAAAAAATTACCGATCTCCCCAAACTGTTTCATCACCACAAACTGACCAATCGCTTCCAATTCGACCCATTAGCACAGACTGTCTATACACCACAAACTGACACATCAACAAAAACTGACCAAACACCCCAAACTGAACAATCACGCCAAGCTGACCCACCAACAAAAACGGACCAATAACACCCAAACTAACCCATCACTGCAAACTGACCAATCACTGCAAACTAAAAGATTACTGTAAACTGACCAATCACATTCAATTTGACTCATCAACACAAACTGGCCATTCACCACAAACTGACCCATCAACACAAACTGACCAAACACACAAACTGATCCATCAACACGAACTGGCCAATCAGCCCAAATTGACCAATCATCCCAAACTGGCCAATCAGCCCAAATTGTCCAATCATCCCAAACTGGCCCATCAACTCAAACTGCCCAATCACACCCAAACTAACGCATCACTCCAAACTGACCCATCAACACAAACTGACCAATCACCGCAAACTGACCCATCTACACAATCTGACCAATCACCCCCAACTGACCTATGAACACAAACTGACCAACCATCCTAAACAGACCCATCAACACAGACAGAACAGTCACCCCGAAAGAGAAGCATCACTCCAAACTGACCCATCTACTAAAACAGACCAATCACCCCAAACTGACCCATCAACACAAATTGACGAGTCACCCAAACTGATCCATCAACACAAACTGACCAGTCACTGCAAACTAACATATCAACAAAAATTAACCAAACACCAGAAACTGATGCATCACTTCAAACTGACCCATCAACACAAACTGACCAATCACCCAAACTGACCCATCAACACAAACTGACCATTCACCATAAACTGCCCCATCAACACAAACAGACGAATCTCGTGCAAACTGACCCATCACCCCAAAATGACCCATCAACACAAACTGACGAATCATCCTAAACTGACGCATCACTCCAAACTGACACATCAACAAAAACTGACCAATCACCTAAACCTACCCATCAACAGAAACTGACCAAACACCCAAACTGACCCATCAACACAAACTGACCATTCACTACAAACTGCCACATCAACACAAACTGACCATACACCACCAAACAGAACAATCACCCACAAACTGTCCAATCACCTCCAATCTGATCCATCAACACAGACTGTCCATTCACCGCAAACTGACCCATCAACAAAAACTGACCAATCACCGCAAACTGACCAATCACCCCAAGCTGACCCACCAACAAAAACTGATCAATAACCCCCATACTGGCAAATCACTGCAAACTGACCAATCAGTACAAACTGAAACATCACCTTAAACTGACCAATCACATTAAATGTGAACCATCAACACAAACTGACCATTCACCGCAAACTGATCCATCAACACATACTGACTAAACACACAAACTGATCCATCAAAACAAAGTGGCCAATCAGCCCAAATTGAGCAATCACCCCAAACTGACCCATCAACACAAACTGACCAATCACCCCCGAAATGACCCATCACTGCAAACTAACCAATCACTGCAAACTGACCCATCACCCGAAACTAACCAAGCACCCAAACCGACCCATCTACACAAATGGATCAATCAACACCAACTGCCCAATCATCCCCAAAATAAAGCATCACTCCAAACTGAACCATAAACACAAACTGACCAATCACCTCAAACTGACCCATCAACACAAACTGACCAATCACCATAAACAGACCCATCAACACAAACTGAAAAATCACCCACAAAGAGAAGCATCACTCCAAATTGAACAATCAACTAAAACAGATCAATCACCCCAAACTGACCCATCAACACAAACTGATCAATCACCCTAAACTGATCCATCAACAGAAACTGAACAATCACCGCAAACTGACCCATCAACAAAAATTGTCCAATCACCCCAAACAGACCCATTACTCCAATCTGACCCATCAACACTAACTGACCAATCACCCCAAACTGACGCATCAACACAAACTGACCATTCACCGCAAACTGAAGCATCAAGACATACTGAACAATCACCCCAAACTGACGCATCATTCCAAACTGACCCATGAACACAAACTGACCAATCCCCCAAACTGACCCATCAAAACCAAGTGACAAATAAACCAAACTGATCCTTCAACACAAACTTACCATTCACCACAAACTGCCCCATCAACGCAAACTGACGAATCACCACCAAACTGACCCATCACCACAAATGACCCATCAACACAAACAGAAGAATCATCCCAAACTGACGCATCTCTCCAAAGTTACACTTCAACACAAACTGACCAATCAGCCAAACTGACATCAACACAAACTGTCCATTCACCACAAACTGAACCAATAACACAAACTGACGAATCACACCCGAACTGACCAATTACCCAAAAACTGACCAATCACACCAAACTGACCAATCAAATCAAACTGACCAATCAACACAAACTGACCAATCACCCCAAAACTGACCAATCAGCCACAAACTGACCTATCGCATCCAATCTGTCACATCAAAACAATGTAAGCCATCACCCCAAACTGTCCCATCACCACAAACTGACCAATTGCATTCAATCTGACCCATCAACACAAACTGACCAATCACCGCAAACTGACCCATCAGCGTGAACTGACTAATCACACAAAATGACCCATCAAAACAAACTGACCAATCACCCCTAAACTGACGCATCACTGCAAACTGACCAATCACTGCAAACTGAACCATCACCCCAAACTGACCAATCGAAGACAATCTGACACTTCAACAAAAACTGAACATTCACCACAAACTGAACCACCTACACAAACTGACCGATCACACAAACTGACCAATCAACCCAAACTGACACATCAACACAAACTAACTAATCTACACAAACTGACCCATCAACACGAACTGACTAACCACCCAAACTGACCCATGAACAAAACTGACCAATCACGGAAAAATGAACATTCAACAATAACTGACCATTCACCCGCAAACCAAGGCATCAATGCAAACTGACAAATCAATACAAACTGATGAATCACGCCCAAACTGACCCAACACAGCAAACTGACCCATCAACACAAACTGACCAATCTCAACAAAGTGACCAATCAACACAAACTGACCAAGCACCACCAAAGTGACCAATCACCCAAAAACTGACCAATCGCATCCAATCTGATCCATCAACACAAACTGACACATCACCCCAAACTGACCAATCACCAAAAAGTTACCGATCACCCCAAACAGGCGCATCATCACAAACTGACCAATCACATCCTATCTGACACATCAACACAGAATGACCATTCACCGCAAACATACACATCAACACAAACTGACCAATCACACAAACTGACACACGAACACAAACTGAACAATCACCCAACTGACCAATCACCCAAAACTGTCCCAACAACACAAACAAGCCAAAAAAAACCAAACTGACCCATCACTGCAAACTGACCAATCACTGCAAACTGAACCATCACCCCAAATTGACCAATCACAATCAATGTGCTCCATCAACACAAACTAAACAATCACGCCAAACTGACTCATCAACACAAATTGACTAATCACCCCAAACAGACCCATCAACACAAACTGACCAATCAGCACAAACTGGCCAAACACCCCAATCTGACCAATTACCCCAAAATGACCCATCAACAAAAACTGACCATTCACAGCCAACTGACCACTCAATACAAACTGACCAATCACACATACTGACACACGAACACGAACTGACCAATCACCCGAAACTGACCCACCAACACAAACTAGCCAATAACCCCGAAACTGACCCATCACTGCAAACTGATCTATCACTGCAAACTGAATCATCACACCAAACTGACCAATCGCAATCAATGTGACCCATCAACACAAACAGAACAATCACCCCAAACAGACCCATCAACACCAACTGAACAATCAGCACAAACTGCCCCATCAACACAAACTGGCCAATCACCCCAATCTGACCAATTACCCCAAAATGACCCTTCAACAATAACTGGCCATTCACATCCAACTGACCAATCAATACAAACTGAGCAATCACCCCAAACTGAGCAATCAACCCCACATTGAGCAATCACCTCCAAACTGACCAATCACACTAAACTGACCAATCGCCCCAAACTGACCAATCAACATAAAGTGAACAATCACCCCTAAACTGAACAATTACCCAAAAACTGACCAATCACACCAAACTGACCAATCAAAACAAACTGACCAATCAACACAAACTGACCAATCACCCCCAAACTGAACAATCAGCCACAAACTGACCTATCGCATTCCATCTGACCCATCAAAACAATCTAAGCCATCACCCCAAACTATCCCATCACCACAAACTGACCAATCGCATTCAATCTGATCCATCAACATATACTGACCAATCACCGCAAACTGACCCATCAGCACGAACTGACTAATCACACAAATGACCCATCAAACAAACTGACCAATCACCCCTAAACTGACCAATCACCCCAAACTGACCCATCAACAAAAACTGACCAATAACCCCCAAACTGACCCATCACTGCAAACTGACCATTCACTGCAAACTGAACCATCACCCCAAACTGCCCAATCGAATCCAATCAGAAATTTCAACAAAAACTGATCATTCACCACTAACTTACACATCAACACAAACTGACCGATCACACACACTGACCAATCATCACAAACTGCTCATCAACACAAACTGGCCAATCACCCCAATATGGTCAATTACCACAAAATGACACATCAGCACAAACTGACCATTCACATCCAACTGACCAATCAACACAAATTGACCAATCACCCCAAACTGACCAATCAATCCCAAATTGACCAATCACCTCCAAACTGATGAATCATACTAAACTGACCAATCGCCCCAAACTGACCAATCAACACAAATTGACCAAACATACCCAATTGACCCACCAGCCCAAACTGAACAGACTTTCCAAAACTGACCAATCAACAAAAACTGACCAATCACCCAGAAATTAACCAATCACACGAAACTGACCAATCACTGCCAAATTGACGAATCACCACAAACTGACAAATCACCCAAAATTGACCCATTCACACAAACTGACCAATCACGCCAAATTGACCCATCAACACAACTGACCACTCACCCCCAAACTGCCCCATCACCTCAAACTGAACCATCAACACAAACTGACCAATCAACCCCAAACTGACCCATCAGCCCAAACTGATCAATCACCCCCAAACTGACCAATCACCCACAAATTGACCAAATAGCCCAAAAGATCATTCAACAAAAAATTACCAATCACGCCAGCCTGAACCATCAACACAAACAGACCAAACACCATAAAATTACCAATCACCCCAAACTGACCCATCCACAAAAACTGCCCCATCACCAAATACAGACCAATCACCCCCAATCTGACCCAACCCATCAACCCAAACTGAAAAATCACCCCAAGCTGACCAATCACCCTAAAGTGAACAATAATCCCAAACTGACCCATCACTCCAAACTGAATCAATCAGCACCAAAATGACCAATCGCTCCCAACTGAACCATCAAAACAAACAGACCAATATCGGCAAACTGACACATCAACACAAACTGACCAATCACGGCAAACTGACATATCAGCACAAGTTGACCAATCGCATCCAATCTGGCCCTTCAACAGAAACTGACCATTCACCACAAACTGACCCATCAACTCAAACTGACCGATCACACAAACTGACCCATCAACACAAACTGACCAATCGCCCCAAATTGACAAATCACACCAAACTGACCCCATCAACACAAACTGACCAATCACCCCCAAACTGACGCAAAACTCCAAACTGACCCATCAACACAAACAGAAGAATCACCCCAAACTGACCCATCAACAAAGCTGGCCAATGACTGCAAACTGATGCATTAACACAAACTAACCAATCACCCCCAAACACAGGCATTACCCCAAACTGACGCATCAACGCAAATCGACCAATCACCCAAATTGACCCATCAACAAAAACTGACCATTCACTGCAAACGGAACAATCAACACAAACAGACGAAGCACCCCAAAACTGATACATCACCCAAAACTGACCCATAAACACAAACAGTCGAATCATACCAATCTGAAGCATCACTCCAAACTGACCCATTAACACAAACTGACCAATCAAAACAAACTGACTAATCAGCACAAACTGACCAAACACCCCCAAACTGACCAATCACCCACAAACTGAACAATCGCATCCAATCTGACCAATCAACACAGACTGAAAAATCACCCCAAGCTGACCAATTTCCCCCAAACTGAACAATAATCCCAAACTGACCCATCATTCCAAACTGAATCAATCACCATCAAAATGACCAATCACTGCCAACTGACGCATCAAACCAAACTGACCAATCACAGCAAACTGACCCATCAACAAAAACTGACCAATCATGGCAAACTGACACATCAGCACAAACTGACCAATCGCATCCAATCTGGCCCTTCAACACAAACTGACCATTCACCCCAAACTGACCCTATCAACACAAACTGACTAATCACCCCCAAACTGACCCATCACTGCATAACTGACCAATCACTGCAAACTGATCCATCACCCCAAAATGACTAACCACCCAAACTGACCCATCAACACAAAATGACGAATCAACATAATCTAACCAATCACCCCCAAACTGACGCATCATTCCAAACTGTCCCATCAACACAAATTGACCAATCACCCCAAACTGAACCACCAACACAAACTGACCAATCACCCCAAAATGACCCATCAACAAAAACTGATCAATCACCTCAAACTGACCCATCAACACAAACTGACCAGTAACCCCCAAACTGACGCATCACTCCAAACGGACCCATCAACACAAACTGAAGAATCACCCCAAACTGACCCATCAACAAAACCGGCCAATGATTGCAAACTGACCCATCAACACAAACTGACCAATCGCCCCAAATTGACAAATCACACCAAACTGACCCCATCAACAGAAACTGACCAATCACCCCCAAACTGACGCAACACTCCAAACTGACCCATCAACACAAACAGAAGAATCACCCCAAACTGACCCATCAACAAAGCTGGCCAAAGACTGCAAACTGATGCATTAACACAAACTAACCAATCACCCCCAAACCCAGGCATTACCCCAAACTGACGCATCAATGCAAATCGACCAATCACCCAAATTGACCCATCAACAAAAACTGACCATTCACTGCAAATGGAACAATCAACATAAACAGACGAAGCACCCCAAAACTGATACATCACCCAAAACTGACCCATAAACACAAACAGTCGAATCATACCAATCTGAAGCATCACTCCAAACTGACCCATTAACACAAACTGACCAATCAAAACAAACTGACTAATCAGCACAAACTGACCAAACACCCCCAAACTGACCAATCACCCACAAACTGAACAATCGCATCCAATCTGACCATTCAACACAGACTGAAAAATCACCCCAAGCTGAGCAATCTCCCCCAAACTGAACAATAATCCCAAACTGACCCATCATTCCAAACTGAATCAATCACCACCAAAATGACCAATCACTGCCAACTGACGCATCAAACCAAACTGACCAATCACAGCAAACTGACCCATCAACACAAACTGACCAATCACGGCAAACTGACACATCAGCACAAACTGACCAATCGCATCCAATCTGGCCTTCAACACAAACTGAACATTCACCCCAAACTGACCCTATCAACACAAACTGACTAATCACCCCCAAACTGACCCATCACTGCAAACTGACCAATCACTGCAAACTGATCCATCACCCCAAAATGACTAACCACCCAAACTGACCCATCAACACAAAATGACGAATCAACATAATCTAACCAATCACCCCCAAACTGACGCATCATTCCAAACTGTCCCATCAACACAAATTGACCAATCACCCCAAACTGAACCACCAACACAAACTGACCAATCACCCCAAAATGACCCATCAACAAAAACTGATCAATCACCTCAAACTGACCCATCAACACAAACTGACCAGTCACCCCCAAACTGACGCATCACTCCAAACGGACCCATCAACACAAACTGAAGAATCACCCCAAACTGACCCATCAACAAAACCGGCCAATGATTGCAAACTGACCCATCAACACAAACTGACCAATCGCCCCAAATTGACAAATCACACCAAACTGACCCCATCAACAGAAACTGACCAATCACCCCCAAACTGACGCAACACTCCAAACTGACCCATCAACACAAACAGAAGAATCACCCCAAACTGACCCATCAACAAAGCTGGCCAAAGACTGCAAACTGATGCATTAACACAAACTAACCAATCACCCCCAAACCCAGGCATTACCCCAAACTGACGCATCAATGCAAATCGACCAATCACCCAAATTGACCCATCAACAAAAACTGACCATTCACTGCAAATGGAACAATCAACATAAACAGACGAAGCACCCCAAAACTGATACATCACCCAAAACTGACCCATAAACACAAACAGTCGAATCATACCAATCTGAAGCATCACTCCAAACTGACCCATTAACACAAACTGACCAATCAAAACAAACTGACTAATCAGCACAAACTGACCAAACACCCCCAAACTGACCAATCACCCACAAACTGAACAATCGCATCCAATCTGACCATTCAACACAGACTGAAAAATCACCCCAAGCTGAGCAATCTCCCCCAAACTGAACAATAATCCCAAACTGACCCATCATTCCAAACTGAATCAATCACCACCAAAATGACCAATCACTGCCAACTGACGCATCAAACCAAACTGACCAATCACAGCAAACTGACCCATCAACACAAACTGACCAATCACGGCAAACTGACACATCAGCACAAACTGACCAATCGCATCCAATCTGGCCTTCAACACAAACTGAACATTCACCCCAAACTGACCCTATCAACACAAACTGACTAATCACCCCCAAACTGACCCATCACTGCAAACTGACCAATCACTGCAAACTGATCCATCACCCCAAAATGACTAACCACCCAAACTGACCCATCAACACAAAATGACGAATCAACATAATCTAACCAATCACCCCCAAACTGACGCATCATTCCAAACTGTCCCATCAACACAAATTGACCAATCACCCCAAACTGAACCACCAACACAAACTGACCAATCACCCCAAAATGACCCATCAACAAAAACTGATCAATCACCTCAAACTGACCCATCAACACAAACTGACCAGTAACCCCCAAACTGATGCATCACTCCAAACGGACCCATCAACACAAACTGAAGAATCACCCCAAACTGACCCATCAACAAAACCGGCCAATGATTGCAAACTGACGCATCAACACAAACTAACCAATCACCCCCAAACCCAGGCATTACCCCAAACTGACGCTTTAACGCAAATCAACCAATCACCCAAATTGACCCATCAACAGAAACTGACCATTCACTGCAAACTGACCAATCAACACAAACTGACGAAGCACCCTCAAACTGATCAACCAGCAAAAACTGACACAGAAACTCAAACAGAAGAATCATCCCAATCTGAATCCTCACTCCAAACTGAACCATTAACCCAAACTGACCCATTAACACAAACTGACCAATGAAAACAAACTGACTAATCAGCACAAACTGACCAAACACCCCCAAACTGACCAATCACCCACAAACTGACCAATCACATCCAATCTGATCCATCAACACAAACTAATCCATCACGCCTAACTGACCAATCACCAAATAATTACGGATCATCCCAAACAGTTGCATCACCACAATCTGACCAATCACATCCAATCTGACCCATCAACACAGACTGACCATTCACCACAAACTGATTCATCAGCACAAACTGACCAATCACACAAACTGAAACATCAACACAAATTGACTAGTCACCCCAAACTGACCAATTACCCCAAATTGACCCACCAACACAAACTGACCAATAACCCCCGAAACTGACCAATCACTGCAAACTGACCGATCACTTCAAACTGAACCATCACCCCAAACTGCTCAATCGCAGTCAATGTGACCCATCAACAAAAACTGACCATTCACCGCAAACTGACCCATCAACACAAACAGACCAAACACACAAACTGACCCATCTTCACAAACTGCCCAATCAGCACAAATTGACCAATCACCCGAAACTGAACCATCAGCACAAACTGACCAATCGTCCCAAATTGACAAATCACCCCAAACTGACCCCATCAACACAAACTGAACAATCACCACCAAACTGACGCATCACTCCAAACTGACTCATCAACACAAACTGAAGAATCACCCCAAACTGACCCATCAACAAAACTGGCCAATGACTGCAAACTGACACATTAACACATACTAACCAATCATCCCCAAACCCAGGCATTACCTCAAACTGATGCATCAACGCAAATCGACCAATCACCCAATTTGACCCATCAACAAAAACTGACCATTCACTGTAAACTGAACAATCAACACAAACTGACGAAGCACCCCCAAACTGATACATCACCCAAAACTGACTAATCATCCCAATCTAAAGCATGACTCCAAACTGACCCATTAACACAAACTTATCAATCAAAACAAACTGATTAATCAGCACAAACTGACCAAACACCCCCAAACTGACCAATCACCCACAAACTGACCAATCGCATCCAATCTGATCCATCAACAGAAACTGACCCACCACCCCTAAATGACCAATCACCAAATAATTATGGATCATCCCAAACTGTCGCATCACCACAATCTGACCAATTGCATCCAATCTGACCCATCATCACAGACTGAAAAATCACCTCAAGCTGACCAATCACCCCCAAACTGAACAATAATCCCAAACTGATGCATCATTCAAAACTGAATCAATCACCACTAAACTGACCAATCACTGCCAACTGACCCATCAAAACAAACTGACCAATCACAGCAAACTGACCCATCAACACAAACTGACCAATCAGGGTAAACTGACACATCAGCACAAACTGACCAATCGCATCCAATATGGCCCTTCAACACAAAGTGACCATTCACCAAAAATGACCCATCAACACAAACTGACTGATCACACAAACTGACCCATCAACACAAACTGACCAATCGTCCCAAATTGACAAATCACCCCAAACTGACCCCATCAACACAAACTGACCAATCACCCCCAAACTGACTCTTCACTGCAAACTGACCAATCACTGCAAACTGATCCATCACCCCAAAATGACTAATCACCCAAACTGACCCACCAACACAAACTGACCAATCAACATAAACTAAACAATCACCCCCAAACTGAAGCATCACTCCAAACTGTCCCATTAACACAAATTGACCAATCACCCCAAACTGAACCATCAACACAAACTGACCAATCAGCCCAAACTGACCCATCAACAAAAACTGACCAGTCACCTCAAACTGACCCATCAACACAAACTGACCAGTAACCCCCAAACTGACGCATCACTACGAACTGACCCATCAACACAAACTGAAGAATCATCCCAAACTGACCAATCAACAAAACCGGCCAATGACTGCAAACTGACGCACCAACACAAACTAACCAATCACCCCCAAACCCAGGCATTACCCCAAACTAACGCATCAATGCAACTCGACGAATCACCCAAATTGTCCCATCAACAGAAACTGACCATTCATTGCAAACTGACCAATCAATACAAACTGACGAAGCACGCCCAAATTGATCCACCAGCAAAAACTTACCCATAAATAAAAAAAGAAGAATCATCCCAATCTGAAACATCACTTCAAACTGACCCATTAACACAAACTGATCAATGAAAACAAACCGGCCCAAACACCCCAAACTGAACCATCACCCACAAACAGACCAATCGCATCCAATCTGATCCATCAACACAAACTAATCCATCACCCCTAACTGACCAGTCACCAATTAATTACAGATCATCCCAAACTGTTGCATCACCACAATCTGACCGCTCGCATCCAATCTGAACCATCAACACAGACTGACCATCACCACAAACTGACCCATTAACTCAAACTGACCAATCACTCAAACTGAAACATCAACACAAATTGACCACTCACCCCAAACTGACCAATTACCCCAAACTGACCCACCAACACAAACTGACCAATAACACCCCAAACTGACCAATCTGCAAACTGACCAATCACTTCAAACTGAACCATCACCCCAAACTGACCAATCGCATTCAATGTGACCCATCAACACAAACTGACCATTCACCGCAAACTGACCCATCAAAAACAACTGACCAATCATCCCCAAAATGACCAAACACAAACTGATCAATCACCCCCAAACTGACCAGTCACCCACAAATTGAGCAAATACCCCAAAAGATCATTCAACAAAAAATGACCAATCATGCCAATCTGAACCATCAACACAAACTGAACAATCACCATAAAATTACCAATCAACCCAAACTGACCCATGAACACAAACTGCCCCATCACGAAATACAGATCAATCACCCCCAATCTGACCCATCAACCCAAACTGAAAAATCACCCAAGCTGACCAATCACCCCAAACTGAACAATAATCCCAAACTGACCCATCACTCCAAACTGAATCAATCACCACCAAACCGATCAATCGCTGCCAACTGACCCATCAAAACAAACTGACCAATCACAGCAAACTGACCCATCAACAAAAATTGACCAATCACGGCAAACTGACACATCAGCACAAACTGACCAATCACATCCAATCTGGCCCTTCAACACAAACTGACCATTCACCACAAACTGACCCATCAACACAAACTGACCAATCACACAAACTGACCCATCAACACGAACTGAGCAATCAACATAAACTGACCAATCACCCCCAAACTGACGCATCACTCCAAAATGTCCCATCAACACAAATTGACCAATCACTCCAAACTGACCAATCAACACAAACTGACCAATCACCCCAAACTGACCGATCAACAAAAAAATGACCAATCACCTCAAACTGACCCATCAACACAAACTGAAGAATCACCCCAAAATGAACTATCAACAAAACTGGCCAATAACTGCAAACTGTCCCATCAACACAAACTAACCGTTCACCCCCAAACCCAGGCATTAACCGAAACTGAAGCATCAACGCAAATCGACCAATCACCCAAATTGACCCATTAGCAAAAACTGACCATTCACTGCAAACTGAACAATCAACACTGACTGATGAAACACCCGCAAACTGATCCATCACCCAAAACTGACCCATAAACACAAACAGACGAATCATCCCAATCAGAAGCATCACTCCAAACTGACCCATTAACACAAACTGACCAATCAAAACAAACTGAGTAATCAGTACAAACTGACCAAACACCCCCAAACTGACCAATCACCCACAAACTGACCAATCGCATCCAATCTGACCCATCAACAGAGACTGAAAAATCACCCAAGCTGACCAATCACCCCCAAACTGAACAATAATCCGAAACTGACCCATCATTCCAAACTGAATCAATCACCACCAAACTGACCAATCACTGCCAACTGACACATCAAAACAAACTGACCAATTACAGCAGCTGACCCATCAACACTAACTGACCATTTACCACAAACTGACCCATCAACACAAACTGACCGATCACACAAACTGACCCATCAACACAAACTGACCAATCGCCCCAAATTGACAAATCACCCCAAACTGACCCCATCAACACAAACTGACCAATCACCCCCAAACTGACCCATCACTGCAAACTGACCAATCACTGCAAACTGATCCATCACCCCAAAATGACGAATCACACAAACTGACCCATCAACACAAACTGACCAGTCACACCAAACTGACCCATCAACACAAACTGACCAATCACCCCCAAACTGACCCATCACTGCAAACTGACCAATCACTGCAAACTGATCCATCACCCCAAAATGACGAATCACACAAACTGACCCATCAACACAAACTGACCAATCAACATAAACTAACCAATCACCTCAAACTGACGCATCACTCCAAACTGTCCCATCAACACAAATTGACCAGTCACACCAAACTGACCCATCAACACAAACTGACCAATCACCCCAAACTGACCCATCAACAAAAACTGACCAATCACCTCAAACCGACCCATCAACACAAACTAACCAATAACCCCAAACTGATGCATCACTCCAAACTGACCCATCAACACAAACTGAAGAATCACCCCAAACTGACCCATCAACAAAACCGGCCAATGACTGTAAACTGACGCATCAACACAAACTAACTAATCACCCCAAACCCAGGCATTACCCCAAACTGATGTATCAACGCAAATCGACCGATCACCCAAATTGACCCATCAACAGAAACTGACCATTCACTGCAAACTGACCAATCAACACAAACTGACGAAGCAACCCCAAACTGATCCATCACCCAAAACTGACCCATAAACACAAACAGAAGAATCATCCCAATCTGAAGCATCAGTCCAAACTGAACCATTAACACAAACTGACTAATCAAAACAAACTGACCAATCAGCAAAAACTGACCAAAAAACCCCAAACTGACCAATCACCCACAAACAGACCAATCGCATCCAATCTGATCCATCAACACAAACTGATCCATCACCCCTAATTGACCAATCACCAAATAATCACGGATCATCGCAAACTGTTGCATCACCACAATCTGACCAATCGCAACAAATCTGACCCATCAACACAGACTGAACAATCACCACAAACTGACCCATCAACACAAAATGAACAATCACACAAACTGACCCATCAACACAAATTGACCACTCTACACATACTGAACAATTACCCCAAATTGACCCACCAACACAAACTGACCAAGAACCCCCCAAACTGACCAATCACTGCAAACTGACCAATCACTGCAAACTGAACCTTCACCCCAAACTGACCAATCGCATTCAATGTGACCCATCAACACAAACTGATCATTCACCGCAAACTGAACAATCAACACAAACTGACCAAACACATAAACTGACCCATCTTCACAAACTGCCCAATCAGCACAAACTGACCAATCAACCCAAAATGACACATCACTGCAAAATGACCAATCATTGCAAGCTAACCCATCACCCCGACTGACCAATCACCCAAACTGAACCACCTACACAAACTGACCAATCAACACACACTGCCCAATCACCCCCAAACTGACGCATCACTCCAAACTGACCCATCAACCCAAACTGACCAATCACTCCAAACTGGCCCTTCAACACAAACTGACCAATCACGGCAAACAGACCCATCAAGTCAAACTGAACAATTATCCCCAAACAGATGCATCACTCCAAAGTGACCCATCAACTAAACTGACCAATCACCCCAAACTGACCCATCAACACAAACGGACCTATCAACACAAACTGACCCATCAACACAAACTGAATACTCACCGCAAACAGACACCTAACTCCAAAGTGACCCAACAACATTAACTGACCAATCACTCCAAACTGACCCATCAGCACAAATTGACCAATCACCACTAACTGACCCATCAAGACAAACTCACCAGTCACCCCAAACTGGCGCATCACTCCAAACTGAAACATCAACACAAACTGACAATTCACTGCCAACTGACACAGCAGCACAAACTGTCCGATCACACAAACTGACCCATCAACACAAACTGAACAAACACCCCAAACTGACCAATCACCCACAAACTGACCAATCGCATCCAATCTGATCCATCAACACAAACTGATCCATCACCCTTAACTGACCATTCCCCAAATAATTACCGATCATCAAAAACTGTCGCATCACCACAAACTGAACAAGCACATCCAATCTGACCCATCAAAACAGACTGACCATTCACCTCAAACTGACCCATCAACACAAACTGACCAATCACCCCAAACTGACCAATCACCCAAAACTGACCCACCAACACAAACTGACCAATAACCCCCCAACCTGAGCAATCACTGCAAACTGACCAAACACTGCAAATTGAACCATCACCCCAAACTGACCAATCACATTCAAAGTGACCCATCAAATCAAACTGACCATTCGCCGCAAACTGACCCATCAACACAAACTGCCCAATAAGCCCAAATTGACCAATCACCCCACACTGACCCTTCAACACAAACTGACCAATCACCGCAAACAGACCCATCCACACAAACTGAACAATCATCCCCAAACAGACACATTACTCGAAACTGAACAATCACTAAAATTGAACAAACACACCAAACTGACACATCAACACAAATGGACCAATCACCCCAAACTGACTCATCAACACAAACTGACCAATCAACACAAGCAGACCCATCACTCCAAACTGACCCATCAGCATTAACTGACCAATCACCCCAAACTGACCCATCAGCACAATTTGACCAATCACTGCAAACTGAAACATCAAGTCAAACTGACGAATCATCACAAATTGACGCATCTCTCCAAACTTACCTATCAACACAAACTGACCAATCACCCAAACTGACATCAACACAAACTGACCATTCACCACAAACTGAACCATCAACACAAACAGGCGAATCACCCCGAACTGACCCATCACCTCAAACTGATCTATCACCGAAATTGACCCATCAACTCAAATTGACGAAACAACCCCAAACTGACACACCAGCCCAAACTGACCAGTCAGCCCCAAACTCATCAACCAACACAAACTGACCAGTCACCCCAAACTGATTCATCAACACAAATTGACCAATCACATCAAATTGACCAACCACTGCCAAATTGATGAATCACTCCAAACTGACCGATCAACACAAACTGACCAATCACCCGAAGCTGACGCAACACTCCAAACTGACCCATCAACAAAACTGACCAATCAATGCATACTGACGCATCAACTCAAACTGACCAAACACCCACAAACCGAGGCATCACTCCAAACTGACCTGTCAACACAAACTGACCATTCACTGCAAACTGACAAATCACCACAAACTGACGAAAACCCCCCAAACTGACCCATCACCCCAAACTGAGCCATCAATACAACAGACGAATCATCCCAAACTGATGCATCACTCCAAACAGACCCATCAACACAAAATGACCTATCACAACAAACTGACCAATCAAAACAAACTGAACAAACACCCCCAAACTTCCCAATCACCCACAAACTGACCACTCACATCCAATCTGACCCAACAACACAAACTGATTCATCAGCCCGAAATGACCAATCACCCCAAACTGACCCACCAACACAAACTGACCAATAACCACAAACTGACCTATCACTGCAAACTGACCAATCACTGCAAACTGAACCATCACACCAAACTGATCAAACGCATTCAATGTGACCCATCGACACAAACTGACCATTCACTGCAAACTGACCCATCAACACAAACTGACCAAACACACAAACTGACCTATCAACACAAACTGAACAATCAGCCCAAATTGACCAATCCCCTCCAACTGACCCATCAACACAATCTGACCAATCACCCCCAATTGAACCATCACTGCAAACTGACCAAACATTACAAACTGACCCATCACCCCAAACTGACCAAGCACCCAAACTGACCCATCTACACAAAATGTCCAATCAACACACACTGCCCAATCATCCCCAAACTGACGCATCACTCCAAACTGACCCATCAACCCAAACTGACCAATCACCCGAAACTGAGCCATCAACACAAACTGACCAATCACCACAAACTGACCTATGAACACAAACTGACCAATCACCACAAACAGGCCCATCAACACAAACTGAACAATCAACCCCAAACAGATGCATCACTCCAAACTGAACAATCAACTAAAACTGACCAAACACCCCAAACTGACCCATCAACACAAACGGATAAATCACCCCAAAATGACCCATCAACACAAACTAACAAATCACTCCAAGCTGACCCATCACACCAAACTGACCAATCACCCAAATGGACACATCAACACAAACTGACCAATCTCCCCCAAACTGAACAATAATCCCAAACAGACCCATCATTCCAAACTGAACCAATCGACACCATACTGACCAATCACTGCAAACTGACCCTACAAACCAAACTGACCAATCACAGCAAACTGAGACATCAACGCAAACTGGCCAATCGCATCCAATCTGGCCCTTCAACAAAAACTGAATATTCACAGCAAACTGACCCATCAACACAAACTGAGCGATCATAAAAACTGATCCATCAACACAAACTGACCAATCGCCCCTAATTGACAAATCACCCCAAACTGAACCATCACTGCAAATTGACCAATCACTGCAAACTGATCCTTCACCCCAAACTGACGAATCACCCAAACTGACCGATCAATACAAACTGATAAATCACCTCAAACTGACCCATCAACACAAACTGACCAATCAGCCCCAAACTGCCGCATCACTCCAAACTGACCCACTAACACAAACTGACCAATTACCCCATACTGACCTATCAACAAAACTGACCAATGACTACAAACTGGCGCATCAACACAAATTAACCAATCACCCCCAAAGCGAGGCATCACTCCAAACTGCCGCATCAACATAAATCAGCCAATCACACAAACTGACCCATCTACACAAACTGACCATTCACTGCAAACTGACCAATCAACACCAACAGACGAATCATCCCAAACTGATGCATCACTCCAAGCTGACCCATCAACACAAACTGACCAATCACAACAAACTGACCAATCAATACATACTGACCAAACACACCCAAACTGAACTATCACCCACAACCTGACCAATGGCATCCAGTTTGATCCATCAACACAAAATGATCCATCACCCCTAACTGACCAATCACCAAAAAATTATTGATCATCCCAAACTGTCGCATCACCACAAACTGACTAATCGCATCCAATCTGAATCATCAACACAGACGGACCATTCACCGCAAACTGACCCATCAACACAAACTGAACAATCATACAAACTGACCCTTCAACACAAACTGACCCATCACCCCAAACTGACCAACCACCCGAAACTGACACACCAACTCAAACTGACTAATAACCCCCAAACTGGCACTTCACTGCAAACTGACCTATCACTGCAAACTGAACCATCAACCCAAACTGACCAATCGCATTCAAAGTGACCCATCAACACAAAGTGACCATTCAGTGCAAACTGACATATCAACACAAACAGCCCAATCTACACATACAGACCAATCACCCACAGTCTGACCCATCAACACAAACTGACAAATCACTCCAAACGACCCACCACCCCAAACTGATCTATAATCCCAAACTGACCCATCATTCCAAACTGAAGCAATCACCACCATACTGACCAATTACTGCTAACTGACCCATCAAAACAAAAAGACCAATCACGGCAAACTGACCCATCAACATAAACGTACCAATCATGGCAAACTGACCAATCACCACAAACTGACCAATCGCATCCATTCTGGCCCTTCAGCACAAACTGAACATTCACCACAAACTGACCTATCACTGCAAACTGACCAATCACTGCAAACTGAACCATCATCTCAAACTGACCAATCCCATTCAAAGTGACCCTCAACAAAAACTGACCATTCACCGCAAACTGACACGTCAACAGAAACTGACCAAACACACAAATTGACCCATCACCACAAACTTATCAATAATCCCAAACTGACCCATCATTCCAAACTGAAGCAATCACCACCATACTGACCAATTACCGCTAACTGACCCATCAAAACAAACAGAAAAATCACGGCAAACTGACACATCATCACAAACTGACCAATCGCATGCATTCTGGGCCTTCAACACAAACTGAACATTCACCACAAACTGACCCATCAACACAAACCGATCGATCACAAAAATTGAACCATCAACACAAACTGAACAATTACCCCTAATTGACATATCACCCCAAACTAACACCATCAACACAAACTCAACAATCACCCCCGAACTGAACCATCACAGCAAACTGTCGCATCAACACAAACTGACCAATCACCCAAAACTGACGAATCACCCAAACTGACCCATCAACACAAACTGGCCAATCAACATAAACTGACCAATCACCCCAAACTGAAGCATCACTCCAAACTGTCCCATCAAAACAAACTGACCAATCACCCAAACTGACCCATCAACAAAAACTGACCAATCACCCCAAACTGACCCATCACCAAAAACTGACCAGTCATTTCACACTGACCCATCAATGAAAACTGACCAATCAGCCCCAAACTGACGCATCACTCCAAACTGACCCGTCAACAAAACTGAACAATCGCTGCAATTGACGCAAAACAAAATGACAAATCACCTCCAAACCAAGGAATCACTCTAAACTGAAGCATCAACACAAATCGACCAATCACCCAAGCTGAAGCATCAACACAAACTGACCATTTACTGCAAACTGACCAATAAATACAAACTGACGAAGAACCCCCAAACTGAACCATCACCCCAAACTGATGAATCACCCAAGCTGCCCTATCAACACAAACTGACCAATCAACAAATACTGACCGAATCACCCCCAAAATGAAGCATCACTCCAAACTTTCCCATAAACACAAACCGACCAATCACTCCAAACTGGTCCATCAACACAAACTGAACAATCAACCCAAACTGACCAATCACCCAAAACTGACCCACCAACACAAACTGACCAATAACCCCCCAACCTGAGCAATCACTGCAAACTGACCAAACACTGCAAATTGAACCATCACCCCAAACTGACCAATCACATTCAAAGTGACCCATCAAATCAAACTGACCATTCGCCGCAAACTGACCCATCAACACAAACTGCCCAATAAGCCCAAATTGACCAATCACCCCACACTGACCCTTCAACACAAACTGACCAATCACCGCAAACAGACCCATCCACACAAACTGAACAATCATCCCCAAACAGACACATTACTCGAAACTGAACAATCACTAAAATTGAACAAACACACCAAACTGACACATCAACACAAATGGACCAATCACCCCAAACTGACTCATCAACACAAACTGACCAATCACCACAAGCAGACCCATCACTCCAAACTGACCCATCAGCATTAACTGACCAATCACCCCAAACTGACCCATCAGCACAATTTGACCAATCACTGCAAACTGAAACATCAAGTCAAACTGACGAATCATCACAAATTGACGCATCTCTCCAAACTTACCCATCAACACAAACTGACCAATCACCCAAACTGACATCAACACAAACTGACCATTCACCACAAACTGAACCATCAACATAAACAGGCGAATCACCCCGAACTGACCCATCACCTCAAACTGATCTATCACCGAAATTGACCCATCAACTCAAATTGACGAAACAACCCCAAACTGACACACCAGCCCAAACTGACCAGTCAGCCCCAAACTGATTCATCAACACAAATTGACCAATCACATCAAATTGACCAACCACTGCCAAATTGATGAATCACTCCAAACTGACCGATCAACACAAACTGACCAATCACCCGAAGCTGACGCAACACTCCAAACTGACCCATCAACAAAACTGACCAATCAATGCATACTGACGCATCAACTCAAACTGACCAAACACCCACAAACCGAGGCATCACTCCAAACTGACCTGTCAACACAAACTGACCATTCACTGCAAACTGACAAATCACCACAAACTGACGAAAACCCCCCAAACTGACCCATCACCCCAAACTGAGCCATCAATACAACAGACGAATCATCCCAAACTGATGCATCACTCCAAACAGACCCATCAACACAAAATGACCTATCACAACAAACTGACCAATCAAAACAAACTGAACAAACACCCCCAAACTTCCCAATCACCCACAAACTGACCACTCACATCCAATCTGACCCAACAACACAAACTGATTCATCAGCCCGAAATGACCAATCACCCCAAACTGACCCACCAACACAAACTGACCAATAACCACAAACTGACCTATCACTGCAAACTGACCAATCACTGCAAACTGAACCATCACACCAAACTGATCAAACGCGTTCAATGTGACCCATCGACACAAACTGACCATTCACTGCAAACTGACCCATCAACACAAACTGACCAAACACACAAACTGACCTATCAACACAAACTGAACAATCAGCCCAAATTGACCAATCCCCTCCAACTGACCCATCAACACAATCTGACCAATCACCCCCAATTGAACCATCACTGCAAACTGACCAAACATTACAAACTGACCCATCACCCCAAACTGACCAAGCACCCAAACTGACCCATCTACACAAAATGTCCAATCAACACACACTGCCCAATCATCCCCAAACTGACGCATCACTTCAAACTGACCCATCAACCCAAACTGACCAATCACCCGAAACTGAGCCATCAACACAAACTGACCAATCACCACAAACTGACCTATGAACACAAACTGACCAATCACCACAAACAGGCCCATCAACACAAACTGAACAATCAACCCCAAACAGATGCATCACTCCAAACTGAACAATCAACTAAAACTGACCAAACACCCCAAACTGACCCATCAACACAAACGGATAAATCACCCCAAAATGACCCATCAACACAAACTAACAAATCACCCCAAGCTGACCCATCACACCAAACTGACCAATCACCCAAATGGACACATCAACACAAACTGACCAATCTCCCCCAAACTGAACAATAATCCCAAACAGACCCATCATTCCAAACTGAACCAATCGACACCATACTGACCAATCACTGCAAACTGACCCTACAAACCAAACTGACCAATCACAGCAAACTGAGACATCAACGCAAACTGGCCAATCGCATCCAATCTGGCCCTTCAACAAAAACTGAATATTCACAGCAAACTGACCCATCAACACAAACTGAGCGATCATAAAAACTGATCCATCAACACAAACTGACCAATCGCCCCTAATTGACAAATCACCCCAAACTGAACCATCACTGCAAATTGACCAATCACTGCAAACTGATCCTTCACCCCAAACTGACGAATCACCCAAACTGACCGATCAATACAAACTGATAAATCACCTCAAACTGACCCATCAACACAAACTGACCAATCAGCCCCAAACTGCCGCATCACTCCAAACTGACCCACTAACACAAACTGACCAATTACCCCATACTGACCTATCAACAAAACTGACCAATGACTACAAACTGGCGCATCAACACAAATTAACCAATCACCCCCAAAGCGAGGCATCACTCCAAACTGCCGCATCAACATAAATCAGCCAATCACACAAACTGACCCATCTACACAAACTGACCATTCACTGCAAACTGACCAATCAACACCAACAGACGAATCATCCCAAACTGATGCATCACTCCAAGCTGACCCATCAACACAAACTGACCAATCACAACAAACTGACCAATCAATACATACTGACCAAACACACCCAAACTGAACTATCACCCACAACCTGACCAATGGCATCCAGTTTGATCCATCAACACAAAATGATCCATCACCCCTAACTGACCAATCACCAAAAAATTATTGATCATCCCAAACTGTCGCATCACCACAAACTGACTAATCGCATCCAATCTGAATCATCAACACAGACGGACCATTCACCGCAAACTGACCCATCAACACAAACTGAACAATCATACAAACTGACCCTTCAACACAAACTGACCCATCACCCCAAACTGACCAACCACCCGAAACTGACACACCAACTCAAACTGACTAATAACCCCCAAACTGGCACTTCACTGCAAACTGACCTATCACTGCAAACTGAACCATCAACCCAAACTGACCAATCGCATTCAAAGTGACCCATCAACACAAAGTGACCATTCAGTGCAAACTGACATATCAACACAAACAGCCCAATCTACACATACAGACCAATCACCCACAGTCTGACCCATCAACACAAACTGACAAATCACTCCAAACGACCCACCACCCCAAACTGATCTATAATCCCAAACTGACCCATCATTCCAAACTGAAGCAATCACCACCATACTGACCAATTACTGCTAACTGACCCATCAAAACAAAAAGACCAATCACGGCAAACTGACCCATCAACATAAACGTACCAATCATGGCAAACTGACCAATCACCACAAACTGACCAATCGCATCCATTCTGGCCCTTCAGCACAAACTGAACATTCACCACAAACTGACCTATCACTGCAAACTGACCAATCACTGCAAACTGAACCATCATCTCAAACTGACCAATCCCATTCAAAGTGACCCTCAACAAAAACTGACCATTCACCGCAAACTGACACGTCAACAGAAACTGACCAAACACACAAATTGACCCATCACCACAAACTTATCAATAATCCCAAACTGACCCATCATTCCAAACTGAAGCAATCACCACCATACTGACCAATTACCGCTAACTGACCCATCAAAACAAACAGAAAAATCACGGCAAACTGACACATCATCACAAACTGACCAATCGCATGCATTCTGGGCCTTCAACACAAACTGAACATTCACCACAAACTGACCCATCAACACAAACCGATCGATCACAAAAATTGAACCATCAACACAAACTCAACAATCACCCCCGAACTGAACCATCACAGCAAACTGTCGCATCAACACAAACTGACCAATCACCCAAAACTGACGAATCACCCAAACTGACCCATCAACACAAACTGGCCAATCAACATAAACTGACCAATCACCCCAAACTGAAGCATCACTCCAAACTGTCCCATCAAAACAAACTGACCAATCACCCAAACTGACCCATCAACAAAAACTGACCAATCACCCCAAACTGACCCATCACCAAAAACTGACCAGTCATTTCACACTGACCCATCAATGAAAACTGACCAATCAGCCCCAAACTGACGCATCACTCCAAACTGACCCGTCAACAAAACTGAACAATCGCTGCAATTGACGCAAAACAAAATGACAAATCACCTCCAAACCAAGGAATCACTCTAAACTGAAGCATCAACACAAATCGACCAATCACCCAAGCTGAAGCATCAACACAAACTGACCATTTACTGCAAACTGACCAATAAATACAAACTGACGAAGAACCCCCAAACTGAACCATCACCCCAAACTGATGAATCACCCAAGCTGCCCTATCAACACAAACTGACCAATCAACAAATACTGACCGAATCACCCCCAAAATGAAGCATCACTCCAAACTTTCCCATAAACACAAACCGACCAATCACTCCAAACTGGCCCATCAACACAAACTGAACAATCAACCCAAACTGACCAATCACCCAAAACTGACCCACCAACACAAACTGACCAATAACCCCCCAACCTGAGCAATCACTGCAAACTGACCAAACACTGCAAATTGAACCATCACCCCAAACTGACCAATCACATTCAAAGTGACCCATCAAATCAAACTGACCATTCGCCGCAAACTGACCCATCAACACAAACTGCCCAATAAGCCCAAATTGACCAATCACCCCACACTGACCCTTCAACACAAACTGACCAATCACCGCAAACAGACCCATCCACACAAACTGAACAATCATCCCCAAACAGACACATTACTCGAAACTGAACAATCACTAAAATTGAACAAACACACCAAACTGACACATCAACACAAATGGACCAATCACCCCAAACTGACTCATCAACACAAACTGACCAATCACCACAAGCAGACCCATCACTCCAAACTGACCCATCAGCATTAACTGACCAATCACCCCAAACTGACCCATCAGCACAATTTGACCAATCACTGCAAACTGAAACATCAAGTCAAACTGACGAATCATCACAAATTGACGCATCTCTCCAAACTTACCCATCAACACAAACTGACCAATCACCCAAACTGACATCAACACAAACTGACCATTCACCACAAACTGAACCATCAACACAAACAGGCGAATCACCCCGAACTGACCCATCACCTCAAACTGATCTATCACCGAAATTGACCCATCAACTCAAATTGACGAAACAACCCCAAACTGACACACCAGCCCAAACTGACCAGTCAGCCCCAAACTGATTCATCAACACAAATTGACCAATCACATCAAATTGACCAACCACTGCCAAATTGATGAATCACTCCAAACTGACCGATCAACACAAACTGACCAATCACCCGAAGCTGACGCAACACTCCAAACTGACCCATCAACAAAACTGACCAATCAATGCATACTGACGCATCAACTCAAACTGACCAAACACCCACAAACCGAGGCATCACTCCAAACTGACCTGTCAACACAAACTGACCATTCACTGCAAACTGACAAATCACCACAAACTGACGAAAACCCCCCAAACTGACCCATCACCCCAAACTGAGCCATCAATACAACAGACGAATCATCCCAAACTGATGCATCACTCCAAACAGACCCATCAACACAAAATGACCTATCACAACAAACTGACCAATCAAAACAAACTGAACAAACACCCCCAAACTTCCCAATCACCCACAAACTGACCACTCACATCCAATCTGACCCAACAACACAAACTGATTCATCAGCCCGAAATGACCAATCACCCCAAACTGACCCACCAACACAAACTGACCAATAACCACAAACTGACCTATCACTGCAAACTGACCAATCACTGCAAACTGAACCATCACACCAAACTGATCAAACGCGTTCAATGTGACCCATCGACACAAACTGACCATTCACTGCAAACTGACCCATCAACACAAACTGACCAAACACACAAACTGACCTATCAACACAAACTGAACAATCAGCCCAAATTGACCAATCCCCTCCAACTGACCCATCAACACAATCTGACCAATCACCCCCAATTGAACCATCACTGCAAACTGACCAAACATTACAAACTGACCCATCACCCCAAACTGACCAAGCACCCAAACTGACCCATCTACACAAAATGTCCAATCAACACACACTGCCCAATCATCCCCAAACTGACGCATCACTTCAAACTGACCCATCAACCCAAACTGACCAATCACCCGAAACTGAGCCATCAACACAAACTGACCAATCACCACAAACTGACCTATGAACACAAACTGACCAATCACCACAAACAGGCCCATCAACACAAACTGAACAATCAACCCCAAACAGATGCATCACTCCAAACTGAACAATCAACTAAAACTGACCAAACACCCCAAACTGACCCATCAACACAAACGGATAAATCACCCCAAAATGACCCATCAACACAAACTAACAAATCACCCCAAGCTGACCCATCACACCAAACTGACCAATCACCCAAATGGACACATCAACACAAACTGACCAATCTCCCCCAAACTGAACAATAATCCCAAACAGACCCATCATTCCAAACTGAACCAATCGACACCATACTGACCAATCACTGCAAACTGACCCTACAAACCAAACTGACCAATCACAGCAAACTGAGACATCAACGCAAACTGGCCAATCGCATCCAATCTGGCCCTTCAACAAAAACTGAATATTCACAGCAAACTGACCCATCAACACAAACTGAGCGATCATAAAAACTGATCCATCAACACAAACTGACCAATCGCCCCTAATTGACAAATCACCCCAAACTGAACCATCACTGCAAATTGACCAATCACTGCAAACTGATCCTTCACCCCAAACTGACGAATCACCCAAACTGACCGATCAATACAAACTGATAAATCACCTCAAACTGACCCATCAACACAAACTGACCAATCAGCCCCAAACTGCCGCATCACTCCAAACTGACCCACTAACACAAACTGACCAATTACCCCATACTGACCTATCAACAAAACTGACCAATGACTACAAACTGGCGCATCAACACAAATTAACCAATCACCCCCAAAGCGAGGCATCACTCCAAACTGCCGCATCAACATAAATCAGCCAATCACACAAACTGACCCATCTACACAAACTGACCATTCACTGCAAACTGACCAATCAACACCAACAGACGAATCATCCCAAACTGATGCATCACTCCAAGCTGACCCATCAACACAAACTGACCAATCACAACAAACTGACCAATCAATACATACTGACCAAACACACCCAAACTGAACTATCACCCACAACCTGACCAATGGCATCCAGTTTGATCCATCAACACAAAATGATCCATCACCCCTAACTGACCAATCACCAAAAAATTATTGATCATCCCAAACTGTCGCATCACCACAAACTGACTAATCGCATCCAATCTGAATCATCAACACAGACGGACCATTCACCGCAAACTGACCCATCAACACAAACTGAACAATCATACAAACTGACCCTTCAACACAAACTGACCCATCACCCCAAACTGACCAACCACCCGAAACTGACACACCAACTCAAACTGACTAATAACCCCCAAACTGGCACTTCACTGCAAACTGACCTATCACTGCAAACTGAACCATCAACCCAAACTGACCAATCGCATTCAAAGTGACCCATCAACACAAAGTGACCATTCAGTGCAAACTGACATATCAACACAAACAGCCCAATCTACACATACAGACCAATCACCCACAGTCTGACCCATCAACACAAACTGACAAATCACTCCAAACGACCCACCACCCCAAACTGATCTATAATCCCAAACTGACCCATCATTCCAAACTGAAGCAATCACCACCATACTGACCAATTACTGCTAACTGACCCATCAAAACAAAAAGACCAATCACGGCAAACTGACCCATCAACATAAACGTACCAATCATGGCAAACTGACCAATCACCACAAACTGACCAATCGCATCCATTCTGGCCCTTCAGCACAAACTGAACATTCACCACAAACTGACCTATCACTGCAAACTGACCAATCACTGCAAACTGAACCATCATCTCAAACTGACCAATCCCATTCAAAGTGACCCTCAACAAAAACTGACCATTCACCGCAAACTGACACGTCAACAGAAACTGACCAAACACACAAATTGACCCATCACCACAAACTTATCAATAATCCCAAACTGACCCATCATTCCAAACTGAAGCAATCACCACCATACTGACCAATTACCGCTAACTGACCCATCAAAACAAACAGAAAAATCACGGCAAACTGACACATCATCACAAACTGACCAATCGCATGCATTCTGGGCCTTCAACACAAACTGAACATTCACCACAAACTGACCCATCAACACAAACCGATCGATCACAAAAATTGAACCATCAACACAAACTGAACAATTACCCCTAATTGACATATCACCCCAAACTAACACCATCAACACAAACTCAACAATCACCCCCGAACTGAACCATCACAGCAAACTGTCGCATCAACACAAACTGACCAATCACCCAAAACTGACGAATCACCCAAACTGACCCATCAACACAAACTGGCCAATCAACATAAACTGACCAATCACCCCAAACTGAAGCATCACTCCAAACTGTCCCATCAAAACAAACTGACCAATCACCCAAACTGACCCATCAACAAAAACTGACCAATCACCCCAAACTGACCCATCACCAAAAACTGACCAGTCATTTCACACTGACCCATCAATGAAAACTGACCAATCAGCCCCAAACTGACGCATCACTCCAAACTGACCCGTCAACAAAACTGAACAATCGCTGCAATTGACGCAACACAAAATGACAAATCACCTCCAAACCAAGGAATCACTCTAAACTGAAGCATCAACACAAATCGACCAATCACCCAAGCTGAAGCATCAACACAAACTGACCATTTACTGCAAACTGACCAATAAATACAAACTGACGAAGAACCCCCAAACTGAACCATCACCCCAAACTGATGAATCACCCAAGCTGCCCTATCAACACAAACTGACCAATCAACAAATACTGACCGAATCACCCCCAAAATGAAGCATCACTCCAAACTTTCCCATAAACACAAACCGACCAATCACTCCAAACTGGCCCATCAACACAAACTGAACAATCAACCCAAACTGACCCATCAAAAAAACTGACCAATCACTGCAAATTGACGCATCATCACAAATTAACCAATTAACCCCAAAGCGAGGCATCACTCCAAACTGAGGCATCAACACAAATCAACCAATTACCCAAACTGACCCATCAACACAAACTGACAATTCACTGCAAACTGACCAATCAACACAAACTGACGAAGCACCCCCAATCTGGCCCATCACCCCAAACTGATCAATCGCATTCAAAGTGACCCATCAACACAAACTGACCATTCACCGCAAACTGACACATCACCCCAAACTGACCAATCACACAAATTGATGCATCAAATCAAATTGACCATTCACTGCAAACAGAAACATCAACACAAACAGACCAATCACCTCAAATAGACCCATCAACACAAACTGAGCAATCACCCCCAAACTGACCCATCACCTCAAACTGACCCATCAACTCAAACTGACCAATCACCCCCAAACTGAACAATCACCCAGAAATTGACCAATCAGACCAAACTGAACAATCACTGCCTAAATGAACAATCACCCAAAACACACCAATCACCACCAAATTAAACAAGCACCCCAAACTGACCATTCCCAAAAAATGACCAATCACGCCAATCTGAACCATCAGTACAAACTGACCACTCACCATACAATTACCAATCACTCCAAACCGACCCATCAACACAAACAGCCCAATCTACACATAAAGACCAATCACCCCCAGACTGACCCATCAACACAAACTGACAAATCACTCCAAACGACCCATCACCCCAAACTGACTAATCACCCAAATGGACACATCAACACAAATTGACCAATCACCAGCAAACTGATCAATAATCCCAAACTGACCCATCATTCCAAACTGAAGCAATCACCACCATACTGACCAATTACTGCTAACTGACCCATCAAATCAAACAGACCAATCACGGCAAACTGACACATCAACACAAACTGACCAATCACGGCAAACTGACCAATCGCATCCATTCTGGCCCTTCAGCAGAAAATGAACATTCACCACAAACTGACCTATCACTGCAAACTGACCAATCACTGGAAACTGAATCATCACCCCAAACTGAACAATCGCATTCAAAGTGACCCATCAACAAAAACTGAGCATTCACCGCAAACTGACACATCAACACAAACTGACCAAACACAAACACACCCATCACCCCAAACTGATCAATAATCCCAATCTGACCCATCATTCCAAACTGAGGCAATCACCACCATACTGTACAATTACTGCTAACTGACCCATCAAAACAAACAGACAAATCATGGCAAACTGACACATCAACACAAACTGACCAAACACGGCAAACTGACACATCACCACAAACTGATCAATCGCATCCATTCTGGCCCTTCAACACAAACTGAACATTCACCACAAACTGACCGATCAACACAAACTGATCGATCACAAAAACTGACCCTTCAACACAAACTGAACAATTGCCCCTAATTGAAAAATCACCCCAAACTGACCCCATCAACACAAACTCAACAATCACCGCCGAACTGAAACATCACTGCAAACTGTTCCATCAACAGAAAATGACCAATCATCCAAAACTGACAAATCACCCAAACTGACCCATCAACACAAATTGACCAATAAACATAAACTGACCAATCACCCCCAAGCTGAAGCATCACTCCAATCTGTACCATCAACACAAACTGACCAATCACCCAAACTGACCCATCAACAAAAACTGACCAATCACCCCAAACTGACCCATCAACACAAACTGACCATCAACACAAACTGACCAATCACCCCCAAACTGAACAATCACCCACAAATTGACCAATCAGATCAAAATGAACAATCACTGCCAAAATGAACAATCACCCCAAACGCACCAATCACCCCCAAATTAAACAAGCACCCCAAACTGACCATTCCCAAACAATGACCAATCACGCCAATCTGAACCATCAGTACAAACTGACCACTCACCATACAATTACCAATCACTCCAAACGGGCCCATCAACACAAACAGCCCAATCTACACATACAGACGAATCACCCCAGTCTGACCCATCAACACAAACTGACAAATCACTCCAAACGACCCATCACCCCAAAGTGACCAATCATCCAAATGGACACATCAACACAAACTGACCAATCACCCGCAAACTGATCAATAATCCCAAACTGACCCATCATTCCAAACTGAGGCAATCACCACCATACTGACCAATTACTGCTAACTGATCCACCAAAACAAACAGACCAATCACGGCAAACTGACACATCAACACAAACTGACCAATCACGGCAAACTGACACATCACCACAAACTGACCAATCGCATCCACTCTGGCCCTTCAACACAAACTGAACATTCACCACAAACTGACCGATCAACACAAACTGATCGATCACAAAAACTGACCCTTCAACACAAACTGAACAATTGCCCCTAATTGACAAATCACCACAAACTGACCCCATCAACACAAACTCAGCAATCACCCCCGAACTGAACCATCACTGCAAACTGTCCCATCAACACAAACTGACCAATCACCCAAAACTGACGAATCACCCAAACTGACCCATCAACATAAACTGACCAATCAACATAAACTGACCAATCACCCCAAACTGAAGCATCACTCCAAACTGTCCCATCAACACAAACTGACCAAACACCCAAACCGACCCATCAACACAAACTGACCAATCAGCCCCAAACTGACGCATCACTCCAAACTGACCCATCAACAAAACTGACCAATCGCTGCAATTGACGCATCAACACAAAATGACAAATCACCCCCAAACCGAGGAATCACTCCAAACTGAAGCATCAACACAAATCGACCAATCACCCAAACTGAAGCATCAACACAAACTGACCATTTACTGCAAACTGCCCAATAAATGCAAACTGACGAAGAACCCCCAAACTGAACCATCACCCCAAACTGATGAATCACCCAAGCTGCCCTATCAACACAAACTGTCCAATCAACAAATACAGACCAATCACCCCCAAAATGAAGCATCACTCCAAACTTTCCCATAAACACAAACCGACCAATCACTCCAAACTGGCCCATCAACACAAACTGAACAATCACCCCAAACTGACCCATCAACAAAACTGACCAATCACTGCAAACTGACGCATCATCACATATTAACCAATTAACCCCAAAGCGAGGCATCACTCCAAACTAACGCATCAACACAAATCAACCAATTACCCAAACTGACCAATCAACACAAACTGACCATTCACTGCAAACTGATCAATCAACACAAACTGACGAAGCACCCCCAAACTGGCCCATCACCCCAATCTGAACAATCACATTCAAAGTGAACATCAACACAAACTGACCATTCACCGCAAACTGACACATCAACACAAACCAACCAAACACACAATCTGACCCATCACCCCAAACTGACCAATCACACAAATTGACGCATCAAATCAAACTGACCATTCACTGCAAACTGAAACATTAACGCAAACAGACCACTCACCTCAAATAGACCCATCAACACAAACTGAGCAATCACCCCCAAACTGACCCATCACCTCAAACTGAACCATCAACTCAAACTGACCAATCACCCCCAAACTGAACAATCAGCCACAAATTGACCAATCAGAACAAACTGAACAATCACTGCCAAAATGAACAATCACCCCAAACACACCAATCACCACCAAATTAAACAAGCACCCCAAACTGACCATTCCCAAAAAATGACCAATCACGCCAATCTGAACCATCAGTACAAACTGACCACTCACCATACAATTACCAATCACTCCAAACTGACCCATCAACACAAACAGCACAATCTACACATACAGACCATTCACCCCCAGTCTGACCCATCAACACAAACTGACAAATCACTCCAAATGACCCATCACCCCAAACTGATCAATCACCCAAATGGACACATCAACACAAACTGACCAATCACCCGCAATCTGATCAATAATCCCAAACTGACCCATCATTGCAAACTGAAGCAATCACCACCATTCTGACCAATTACTGCTAACTGACCCATCAAATCAAACAGACCAATCACGGCAAACTGACACATTAACACAAACTGACCAATCACGGCAAACTGACCAATCACCACAAACTGACCAATCACAACCATTCTGGCCCTTCAGCACAAAATGAACATTCACCACAAACTGACCTTTCACTGCAAACTGACCAATCACTGCAAACTGAACCATCACCCCAAACTGACCAATCGCATTCAAAGTGACCCATCAACTAAAACTGAACATTCACCGCAAACTGACACATCAACACAAACTGACCAAACACAAACTGACCCATCACCCCAAACTGATCAATAATCCCAAACTGACCCATCATTCCAAACTGAAGCAATCACCACCATACTGACCAATTACTGCTAACTGACCCATCAAAACAAGCAGACAAATCATGGCAAACTGACACATCAACACAAACTGACCAATCACGGCAAACTGACCCACCAACACAAACTGAACAATTGCCCCTAATTGACAAATCACCCCAAACTGACCCCATCAACACAAACTGAACAATCACCCCCGAACTGAACTATCACTGCAAACTGTCCCATCAACAGAAACTGACCAATCATCCAAAACTGACGAATCACCCAAACTGACCCATCAACACAAACTGACCAATAAACATAAACTGACCAATCACCCCCAAACTGAAGCATCACTCCAAACTGTCCCATGAACACAAACTGACCAATCACCCAAACTGACCCATCAACAAAACTGACCAATCACCCCAAACTGACCTATCACCAAAAACTGACCAATCACCTGAAACTGAACCATCAACACAAACTGACTAATCGCATTCAAAGTGACTCATCAACACAAACTGACCATTCACCGCAAACTGACACATCAACACAAAATGACCAAACACACAAACTGACCCATCACCCCAAACTGACCAATCACCCAAATTGAAGCATCAAATCAAACTGACCATTCACTACAAACTGAACCATCAACACAAACAGACAAATCACCCCAAATAGACCCATCAACAGAAACTGAGCAATCAACCGCAAACTAACCCATCACTTCAAACTTACCATCAACACAAACTGACCAATCACCCCCAAACTGAACAATCACCCACAAATTGAGCAATCAGATCAAACTGACCAATCACTGCCAAAATGAACAATCACCCCAAACACACCAATCACCCCCAAATTAAACAAGCACCCCAAACTGACCATTCCCAAAAAATGACCAATCACGCCAATCTGAACAATCAGTACAAACTGACCACTCACCATACAATTACCAATCACTCCAAACTGACCCATCAACACAAACAGCCCAATCTACACATACAGACCAATCACCCCCAGTCTGACCCATCAAAACAAACTGACAAATCACTTCAAACGACCCATCACCACAAACTGACCAATCACCCAAATGGACACATCAACACAAACTGACCAATCACCCGCAAACTGATCAATAATCCCAAACTGACCCATCATTCCAAACTGAAGCAATCACCACCATGCTGACCAATTACTGCTAACTGACCCATCAAAACAAGCAGACAAATCATGGCAAACTGACACATCAACACAAACTGACCAATCACGGCAAACTGACACATCACCACAAACTGACCAATCGCATCCATTCTGTCCCTTCAACACAAACTGAACATTCACCACAAACTGACCCATCAACACAAACTGATTGATCACAAAATCTGACCCATCAACACAAACTGAACAATTGCCCCTAACTGGCAAATCACCCCAAACTGACCCCATCAACACAAACTCAACAATCACCCCCGAACTGAACCATCACTGCAAACTGTCCCATCAACAGAAACTGACCAATCATCCAAAACTGACGAATCACCCAAACTGACCCATCAACGCAAACTGACCAATAAACATAAACTGACCAACCACCCCCAAACTGAAGCATCACTCCAAACTGTCCCATTAACACAAACTGACCAATCACCCAAACTGACCCATCAACAAAAACTGACCAATCACCCCAAACTGACCCATCACCAAAAACTGACCAATCACCTCAAACTGGCCCATCAACACAAACTGACCAATCGCATTCAAAGTGACTCATCAACACAAACTGACCATTCACCGCAAACTGACACATCAACACAGACTGACCAAACACACAAACTGACCCATCACCCCAAACTGACCAATCACCCAAATTGACGCATCAAATCAAACTGACCATTCACTGCAAAGTGAATCTTCAACACAAACAGACCAATCACCCCAAATAGACACATCAACACAAACTGACCATCAAAACAAACTGACCAATCACCCACAATCTGAACAATCACCCACAAATAGACCAATCAGATCAAACTGACCAATCACTGCCAAAATGAACAATCACCCCAAACACACCAATCGCCCCCAAATTAAACAAGCACCCCAAACTGACCATTCCCAAAAATGACCAATCACGCCAATCTGAACCATCAGTACAAACTGCCCACTCACCATACAATTACCAATCACTCCAAACGGACCCATCAACACAAACAGCCCAATCTACACATAAAGACCAATCACCCCAGTCTGACCCATCAACACAAACTGACAAATCACTCCAAACGACCCATCACCCCAAACTGACCAATCATCCAAATGGACGCATCAACTCAAACTGACCAATCACCCACAAACTGATCAATAATCCCAAACTGACCCATCATTCCAAACTGAAGCAATCGCACCATACTGACCAATTACTGCTAACTGATCCACCAAAACAAACAGACCAATCACGGCAAACTGACACATCAACACAAACTGACCAATCACGGCAAACTGACACATCACCACAAACTGACCAATCGCATCCATTCTGGCCCTTCAACACAAACTGAACATTCACCGCAAACTGACCCATCAACACAAACTGATCGATCACAAAACTGACCCATCAACACAAACTGATCGATCACAAAAACTGACCCACCAACACAAACTGAACAATTGCCCCTAATTGACAAATCACCACAAACTGACCAATCAACATAAACTGACCAATCACCCCCAAACTGAAGCATCACTCCAAACTGTCCCATCAACACAAACTGATCAATCACCCAAACTGACACATCAATAAAAACTGACCAATCACCCAAAACTGACCCATGAATTCAAACTGACCAATCAGCTCCAAACTGATGCATAACTCCAAACTTACCCATCAACAAAACTGACCAATCACTGCAATTGACGCATCAACACAAACTGACAAATCACCCCCAAACCGAGGCATCACTCCAAACTGGCGCATCAACACAAATCGACCAATCACCCAAACTGAACCATCAACACAAACTGACCATTCACTGCAAACTGACCAATAAATACAAACTGACAAAGAACCTCCAAACTGAACCATCACCCCAAACTGACGAATCACCCAAGCTGCCCCATCAACACAAAATGATCAATCAACAAATACTGACCAATCACCCCCAAAATGAAGCATCACTCCAAACTTTCCCACAAACACAAACCGACCAATCACCCAAAACTGACCCATCAACTAAAATTGACCAATCACCCCAAACTGACACAACAACAAAAACTGTCCAATCACCCCAAACTGACCCATCACCAAAAACTGACCTATCACCTGAAAATGACCCATCAACACAAACTGACCAATCAGCCCCAAACTGACGCATCACTCCAAACTGACCAATCAACAAAAACTGACCAATCACTACAAACTTACCCATCAACAAAACTGACCAATCACTGCAAAGTGAAGCTTCAACACAAACTAAACAATCACCACAAAACCGATGCATCACTCCAAACTGATGCATCCTCACAAATCGCCCAATCACCCAAACTGACCCAACAACACAAACTGACCTTTCACTGCAAACAGACCAATCAACAAAAATTGATGAAGAACCCCCAAACTGAACCAACGCCCCAAACTGACGAATAACCCAAACTGACCCATCAACACAAATTAACCAATAAACATATAGTGACCAATCACCCCCAAAATGAAGCATCACTCCAAAATTTCCCATAAACACAAACCGACAAATCACTCCAAACTGGCCCATCAACACAAACTGAACAATCACCCCAAACTGACCCATCAACAAAACTGACCAATCACTGCAAACTGACATATCATCACAAATTAACCAATTACCCCCAAAGCGAGGCATCACTCCAAACTGACGCATCAACACAATTCAACCAATCACCCAAACTGACCCATCAACACAAACTGACCATTCACTGCAAACTGACCAATCAACACAAACTGACGAAGCAACCCAAACTGGCCCATCACCCCGAACTTAACCATCAACACCAACAGAAGAATCATCCCAAACTGAGGCATCACTCCAAGCAGGCCCATCAACACAAACTGACTAATCACAACAAACTGACCAATCAACACAAACTGTCCAAACACCCCCAAACTGACCAATCACCCACAAACTGACCAATTGCATCCAATCTGATCCATCAACAAAAATTGACCAATCACCTCTAACTGACCCATCAACACAAACTGACCAATCAGCCACAAACAGAAGCATCACTCCAAACTGACACATCAACACAAACTAACCAATCACCCCAAACTGACCCATCAACAAAGCTGACCAAACACTGCAAACTGATGCATCAACTCAAATTAACCAATCACCCCCAAAGCGAGGCATCACTCCAAACTGACGCAGCAACACAAATCAACCAATCACCCAAACTGTCCCATCAACACAAACTGATCATTCATTGCAAACTGACCAATCAACAAAAACTGATGAAGCACCCCCAAATGACCCATCACCCCAAACTGACCAAGCAACACCAACAGACGAATCACCCCAAACTGACACATCACTCCAAACTGAACCATCATCACAAACTGACCAATCACAACAAACTGACCAATCAACACAAACTGACCAAACACCACCAAACTGACCAATCACCGCCAAACTGACCAATCACCCACAAACTGACCAATCGCATCCAACCTGATCCATCAACAAAAACTGACCAATCACCTCAAACTGACCCATCAAAACAAACTGAACCATCAGCCACAAACTGACGCATCACTCCAAACTGACCCATCAACAAACACTGACCAATCACTCCAAACTGACCCATCAACAAAACTGACCAATCACTGCAAACTGATGCATCAACACAAACTAACCAATCACCCCCAAACCGAGGCATTACTCCAAAATGACGCTAAAACACAAATTGACCAATCACCCAAACTGACCAATCAACACAAAATGATGAAGAACCCCAAACTGACCCATCAACAGCAACAGAGGAGTCATCCCAAATGGACCAATCAACATATACTCACCACTCACCCCCAAAATCATGCATCACACCAAACTTTCCCATCAGCACAAACCGACCAATCACCCCAAAATGATCCATCTTCAAAAACTGATCAATCTCCCCAAACTGACGCATCAATAAAAACTGACCATTCACCACAAACTGACACATCAACACAAACTGCACAAACACACAAATTGACCCATCAACACAAACTGACCAATTAGCCCAAATTGACAAATTAGCACAAACGGACCCATGAACACAAACTGACCAATCACCCCAAACTGACCCATCACTGCAAACTGACCAATCATTGCAAACAGACCCATCAACACAAACTGTCCAAACAGCCCCAAACTGATGCATCACACCAAACCGACCGTCCAACACAAACTGACCAATCTCCCCAAACTGACCTATCATCAAAACTGACGAATCACTGCAAAGTGATGCATCATCACAAATTAACCAATCACCCCCAAAGTGAGACATCACTCTAAAGTTACGCATCAAAACACATCAACCAATCACCCAAACAGACACATCAACACAAACTGACCATTCACTGCAAACTGATCAATCAACACAAACTGACGGAGTACCCACAAACTGACCAATCACCCCAAACTGAACCATCAACACCAACAGATGAATCATCCCAAGCTGACGTATCACTCTAAACTGACCCATCAACACAAACTGACCAATCACAACAAACCGATCAATCAACACAAACTGACCAAACACCCTCAAACTGACCAATCACCCAGAAACTGACCAATCGCATCCAATCTGATCAATGTGCAGAAACTGATCCATCACCCCTAACTAACCAATCACCAAAAAATTACCGATCATCCCAAACTGTCGCATCACCACAAACAGACCAATCGCATCCAACCTGACCCATCAACAAAGACTGAACATTCACTGCAAGCTGACCCATCAACGCAAACCAACAAATCACACAAACTGGCCCATCAACACAAACTGACCCATCAACACTACTGACCGATCACCCCAAACTGACCCACCAACAAAAACTGACCACAAACACCCAAACTGATCTTCACTGCAAACTGACCAATCACTGCAAACTGAACCATCACCCCAAACTGACCAATCGCATTAAGTGTGACCAATCAACACAAACTGACCATTCACCGCAAACTGACCCATCAACACAAACGGACCAAACACACAAACTGACCCATCAACACAAACTGACCAAACACCCGAAACTGACGCATCACTCCAAACTGACCCATCAACACAAACTGACCAATCACACACAAACTGACCCCTCACTGCAAATTGAACAATCATTGCAAACTGGCCCATCACCCCAACTGACCAATCACCCAAACTGACCCATCTACACAAAGTGACCAATCACCACAAAATGACCCACCATCACAAACTAACCAATAACCCCCAAACTGACCCATCACTGCAAACTGACGAATCACTGCAAACTGAACCATCACTCCAAACTGACCAATTGCATTCAGTGTGACCCATCAACACAAACTGACCAATCAGCCCAAATTGACCAATCACCACAAACGGACCCATGTACACAAACTGACCAATCGCCCCAAACTGACCCATCTCTGCAAACTGACCAATCATTGCAAAATGACCCATCACCCCAACTGACCAATCACCCAAAGTGAACCAACGACACAAACTGACCAATCAACACACACTGCCCAATCAACCCCAAACTGATGCATCACTCCAAACTGAAACATCAAACCAAACTGACCAGTCACCCAAACTGACCCATCACCTGAACTGACCAATCACCTCAAACTGACCCATCAAAACAAACTGACAATTCAGCCCCAAAATGACGCATCACTCCAAACTGACACATCAACACAAACTGACCAATCACCCCAAATAGACCCATCAACACAACTGACCAATCACTGCAAACTGACGCATCAACACAAACGAACCAATCACCCCCAAACCGAGGCATCACTCCAAACTGACGCTACAACACAAATCGACCAATCACCCAAACTGACCCATCAACACAAACTGACCATTCACTGCAAACTGACCAATCAACTCAAAATGACGAACACCCCCAAACTGACCCATCACCCCAAACTGACACATCAACAGCAATAGAGCAAGCATCCCAAACTGACCCTCAAACACAAGCTGACCAATCTCCCCAAACTGACCCATCATCAAAACTGACGAATCACTGCAAACTGACGCATCATCACAAATTAACCAATCACCCCCTAAGTGAGACATCACTCCAAAGTTACGCATCAACACAAATCAACCAATCACCCAAACAGTCCCATCAACAGAAACTGACAATTCACTGCAAACATATCAATCAACACAAACTGACAGAGCACCCACAAACTGACCCATCACCCCAAACTGAACCATCAACACCAACAGACGAATCATCCCAAACTGACGCATCACTCCAAACTGACCCATCAACACAAACTGACCAAACACCCCCAAACTGATCAATCACCCACAAACTGACCAAAAGCATCCAATCTGATCCACGTGCAGAAACTGATCCATCACCCCAAACTGACCAAACACCAAAAAATGACCGATCAACCCAAACTGTCGCATCACCACAAACTGACCAATCGCATCCAATCTGACCCATCAACAAAGACTGAACATTCACCGCATGCTGACCCATCAACACAAACCGACAAATCACACAAACTGGCCCATCAACACAAACTGACCCATCAACACTACTGACCGATCACCCCAAACTGACCCACCAACACAAACTGACCACAAACACCCAAACTGACCCATCACTGCAAACTGCCCAATCACTGCAAACTGAACCATTACCCCAAACTGACCAATCGCATTCAATGTGACCCATCAACACAAACGGACCAAACACACAAACTGACCCATCAACACAAACTGACCAAACACCCCAAACTGACGCATCACTCCAAACTGAACCATCAACACAAACTGACCAATCACACCCTAACTGACCCATCACTGCAAAGTGAACAATCATTGCAAACTGACCCATCACCCCAAATGACCAATCACCCAAACTGACCCATCTACACAAACTGACCAATCACCACAAACTGACCCACCATCACAAACTGACCAATAACCCCCAAACTGACCCATCACTGCAAACTGACCAATCACTGCAAACTGAAACATCACTCCAAACTGACCAATCGCATTCAGTGTGAACCATCAACAAAAACTTACCATTCACCACAAACTGACACACCAACACAAACTACCCAAACACACGAATTGACCCATCAACACAAACTGTCCAATCAGCCCAAATTAACCAATCAACATAAACGGACCCATGAACACAAACTGACCAATCACCCCAAACTGACCCATCACTGCAAACTGACCAATCATTGCAAACTGACCCATCACACCAACTGACCAATCACCAAAACTGACACAACTACACAAACTGACCAATCAACACACACTGCCCAATCAACCCCAAACGGAAGCATCACTCCAAACTGAAACATCAAACCAAACTGACCAGTCACCCAAACTGACCCATCAACATAAACTGACCAATCCCCTCAAACTGACCCATCAAAACAAACTGACAAATCAGCCCCAAAATGAAGCATCACTCCAAACTGACCCATCAACACAAGCTGACCAATCACCCCAAACAGACCCATCAACACAACTGACCAATCACTGCAAACTGACGCATCAACACAAATGAACCAATCACCCCCAAACCGAGGCATCATTCCAAACTGACGCTACAACACAAATCGACCAATCACCCAAACTGACCAATCAACACAAACTGACCATTCACCGCAAACTAACCCATCAACAGAATCTGACCGATCACACAAACTGACCCATCAACACCAACTGGCCAATCACCCAAACTGATGCATCAACACAAACTGACCATTCATCGCAAACTGACCCATCAAGACCAACTAACAAATCAACCACAAACTGACACATCAACACCAACTGACCATTCACCACAACGTGACCCATCAACATAAATTGATTAATCACCCCTGAAGTGACCCATCACCCCAAACTGACCAGTCACCCAAACTGTCCCATCAACACAAATTGAACAAACACACACAAACTGACCCACCAGCCCAAATTGACCAATCAGACCAAACTGACAAATCACTGCCAAATTGAACAATTAACACAAACTGACCAATCACCCCAAACTAACCAAACACCCCAAAATGACCAATCATCAAAAAATTAACAATCACCCCAATCTGAACCAACAACTCAAACTGACCAATCACCCTTGAACAGACACATCACCCAAAACTGAACAATCGCCCAAATTGATGCATCAAAACAAACTAACCATTCACCGCAAACTGATCCAACAAAGCAAACTGACCAATCACCCCTAAACTGATGAGTAACTCCAAACTGAACCATCAACACATACTGACCAATCACCCTAAATTGACCCATCAACACAAACTGACAAATCACCCCAAATTGACCCATCAGCACAAACTGACCAATCACCCCCAAACTGACCCATCACCTCAAACTGAACCATCAGCACAAACTGACCAATCAACCCAAAACTGACCCACCAGCCCAAACTGACCAATCATCCCCAAACTGACCAATCAACACAAACTGATCAATCTCCCCCAAACTGAACAATCACCCACAGATTGACCAAACATCCCAAAATGAACATTGTACAAAAAATGACCAATCACGCCAATCTGAACCATCAACACAAACTGACCAATCACTATAAAATTACCAATCATCCCCCAGAGTGACCCATCAACACAAACTGCCCCATCACCACATACAGATCAATCACCCCAAACTGACCCATCAACACAAACTAACAAATCACCACAAGCTGACCCATCACCCCAAACTGACCAATCACACAAATTGACACATCAACACAAACTGGCCAATCACCCCCAAACTGAACAATAATCCGAAACTGACCCATCATTCCAAACTGAACGAATCACCACCAGACTGACCAATCACTGCAAACTGACCAATCTAAACAAACTGACCAATCATGGCAAACTGAACCATCAACACAATCTGACCAATCACGGCAAACTGACCCATCAACACAAACTACTCAAACACACAAATTGACCCATCAACACAAACTGACCAATCAGCCCAAATTGACCAATCACCCCAAACGGACCCATCACTGCAAACTGACCAATCATTGCAAACTGTCCCATCACCCCAACTGACCAATCACCCAAACTGACCCAACTACGCAAACTGACCAATCAACACACACTGCCCAATCAACCCCCAACTGATGCATCACTCCAAACTGAAACATCAAACCAAACTGACCCGTCACCCAAACGGACCCATCACTATAAACTGGCCAATCACCTCAAACTGACACATCAATACAAACTGACAAATCAGCCCCAAAATGACGCACCACTCCAAACTGACCCATCAACACAAACTGACCAATCACCCAAACAGACCCATCAACACAACTGACAATCACTGCAAACTGACGCATCAACAGAAACGAACCAATCACCCCCAAACCGAGGCATCACTCCAAACTGACGCTGCAACACAAATCGACCAATCACCCAAACTGACCCATCAACACAAACTGACCATTCACTGCAAACTGACCAATCAACTCAAATAGACGAACACCCCCAAACTGACCCATCACCCCAAACTGACACATCAACAGCAACAGAGGAATCATCCCAAACTGACCAATCAACATATACTGACCAATCACCCCCAAAATGAAGCATCACTCCAAACTTTCCCATCAAGTCAAAACGACCAATCACCCCAAAATGACCCATCTTCAAAAACTGACCAATCACCCGAAACTGACCCAGCAACAAAAACTGACCAGTCACCTCAAACTGACCCATCAACACAAACTGACCAATCAGCCCCAAACTGACCAATCACCCACAAACTGACCAATTGCATCCAATCTGATCCATGTGCAGAAACTGATCCATCACCCCTAACTGACCAATCACCAAAAAATTACTGATCATCCCAAACTGTCGCATCACCACAAACTGAAAAAACGCATCCAATCTGACCCATCAAAAAAGACTGAACCTTCACCGCAAGCTGACCCTTCAACACAAACCGACAAATCACACAAACTGGACCATCAACACAAACTGACCCATCAACACTACTGACCGATCACCCCAAACTGACCCACCAACACAAACTGACCACAAACACCCAAACTGAACCATCACTGCAAACTGACCAATCACTGCAAACTGAAAAATCACCCCAAACTGACCAATCGCATTTAATGTGACCAATCAAAACAAACTGACCATTCACCGCAAACTGACCCATCAACACAAATGGACCAAACACACAAACTGACCCATCAACAAAAACTGACCAATCACACCCAATCTGACCTATCACTGCAAATTGAACAATCATTGCAAACTGACCCATCACCCCAACTGACCAATCACCCAAACTTACCCATCGACATAAACTGACCAATCACCACAAACTGACCCACCATCACAAACTGACCAATAACCCCCAAACTGACCCATCACTGCAAACTGACCAATCACTGCAAACTGAACCATCGCTCCAAACTGACCAATCGCATTCAGTGTGACCCATCAACAAAAACTGACCATTCACCAGAAACTGACACATCAACACAAACTACCGAAGCACACAAATTGACCCATGAACACAAAACTGGCCAATCAGCCCAAATTGACCAATCACCACAAACGGACCCATGAACACAAACTGACCAATCACCCCAAACTGACCCATCACTGCAAACTGACCAATCATTGCAAACTGACCCTACTGCACAAACTGACCAATCAACACACACTGCCCAATCAACCCCTAACTGATGCATCACTCCAAACTGAAATATCAAACCAAACTGACCCGTCACCCAAACTGACCCATCACCATAAAATGACCAATCACCTCAAACAGACCCATCAAAACAAACTAAAAAATCAGCCCCAAAATGAAGCATCACTCCAATCTGACCCATCAACACAACTGACCAATCACTGCAAACTGACCCATCAACACAAATGAACCAATCACCCGCAAACCGAGGCATCACTCCCAACTGACGCTACAACACAAATCGACCAATCACCCAAACTGACCCATCAACACAAACTGACCATTCACTACAAACAGACCAATCAACTCAAAATGACGAACACCCCCAAACTGACCCATCACCCCAAACTGACACATCAACAGCAACAGAGGAATCATCCCAAACTGACCAATCAACATATACTGACCAATCACCCCCAAAATGAAGCATCTCTCTAAACATTCCCATCAACTCAAACCGATCAATCACCCCAAAATGACCGATCTTCAAAAACTGACCAATCACCCCAAACTGACCCATCAATTAAAACTGACCAATCACCTCAAACTGACCCATCAACACAAACTGACCATTCAGCCCCAAACTGACGCATCACTCCAAAGCGACCCTCCAACACAAACTGACCAATCTCCCCAAACTGACCCATCATCAAAACTGACGAATCACTGCAAACTGACGCATCATCACAAATTAACCAATCACGCCCAAAGTTAGACATCACTCCAAATTTCAGCATCAACACAAATCAAAAAATCACACAAACAGTCCCATCAACACAAACTGAGCATTCACAGCAAATTGATCAATCAACACAAACTGACGGAGCACCCCCAAACTGACCCATCACCCCAAACTGACCCATCAACACCAACAGACGAATCATCCCAAACTGACGCATCACTCCAAACTGACCCATCAACACAAACTGACCAATCACAACAATCCGATCAATCAACACAAACTGACCAAACACCCCCAAACTAACCAATCACCCACAAATGGAGCAATCGCATCCAATTTGATCCATGTGCAAAAATTGATCCATCACCCCTAACAGACCAATCACCAAAAAATTACAGATCAGCCCAAACTGTCGCATTACCACAAACTGACCAATCGCATCCAATCTGACCCATCAACAAACACTGATCATTCACTGCAAGCTGAGCGCTCAAAATAACCGAAAAATTACACAAACTGACCCATCAACACAAACTGACCCATCAACACTACTGACCGATCACCCCAAACTGACACACCAACACAAACTGACCACAAACCCCCAAACTGACCCATCACTGCAAACTGACCAATCACTGCAAACTGAACCATCACCCCAAACTGACCAATCGCATTAATCGTGACCCATCAACAAAAACTGACCATTCACCACAACCTGACACATCAACACAAACTGACCAAACACACAAATTCACCCATCAACAGAAACTGATGAAACACCCCAAACTGACGCATCACTCCAAACTGACCCATCAACACAAACTGAACAATCACTCCCAAACTGACCCATCACTGCAAAGCGACCAATCATTGCCAACAGACCCATCACCCCAACTGACCAATCACCCAAACTGACCCATCTACACAAACTGACCCATCACCACATACTCACCCACCATCACAAACTGACCAATAACCCCCAAACTGACCCATCACTGCAAACTGACCAATCACTGCAAACTGAACCATCAACATAATCTGACCAATCACGGCAAACTGACACATCACCAAAAACGGGCCAGTCGCATCCAATCTGGCACTTAAACACAAACTGACCATTCACCGCAAATCGACCCATCAACACTAACTGACCAAACACACAAACTGACCCATCAACACAATCTGAGCAATCAGCCCAAATTGAACCATCAACAGAAAATGACCAATCACCCCCAACCTGAAGCATTAATCCAAACTGACCCATCAACACCAACTGACCATTCACCCAAACTGACCCATCCACACAAGCTGACCATTCACCGCAAACTGATCCATCAACACAAACTGACGAATCACCCCCAAACTTACCCATCAACACAAACTGCCCCATCAACACAAACTGATGAATCACGCTCGAATTCACCCATCACCCCAAACTGACCAAGCACCCAAACTGTCCCATCAACACAAATTGACCAAACAAACCCAAACTGACCCACCAGCCCAAACTGACCAGAAATCCTCAAACTGACCAATCAACACAAACTGACGAATCACCCACAAACTGACCAATCACCCACAAACTGACCAATTGCATCCAATCTGATCCATGTGCAGAAACTGATCCATCACCACTAACCGACCAATCACCAAAAAATTACCGATCATCCCAAACTGTCGCATCACCACAAACTGACCATACGCATCCAATCTGACCCTTCAAAAAAGACTGAACATTCACCGCAAGCTGACCCATCAACACAAACCGACAAATCACACAAACTGACCCATCAACACAAACTGACCCATCAACACTACTGACCGATCACTCCAAACTGACCCACCAACACAAACTGACCATAAACACCTAAAATGACCCATCACTGCAAACTGACCAATCACTGCAAACTGAACCATTACCCCAAACTGACCAATCGCATTTAATGTGACCCATCAACACAAACTGACCATTCACCGCAAACTGACCCATCAACATAAACGGACCAAACACACAAACTGACCCATCAACACAAACTGACCAATCACACCCAATCTGACCCATCACTGCAAAGTGAACAATCATTGCAAACTGACCCATCACCCCAACAGACCAATCACCCAAACTGACCCATCTACACAAACTGACCAATCACCACAAACTGACCCACCATCACAAACTGACCAATAACCCCCAAACTGACCCATCACTGCAAACTGACCAATCACTGCAAACTGAACCATCGCTCCAAACTGAACAATCGCATTCAGTGTGACCCATCAACTAAAACTGACCATTCACCAGAAACTGACACATCAACACAAACTACCGAAGCACACAAATTGACCCATGAACACAAACTGACCAATCAGCCCAAATTGACCAATCACCACAAACGGACCCATGAACACAAACTGACCAATCACCCCAAACTGACCAATCACCCCAAACTGACCAATCATTGCAAACTGACCCATCACCCCAACTGACCAATCACCCAAACTGACCCTACTACACAAACTGACCAATCAACACACACAGCCCAATCAACCCCTAACTGATGCATCACTCCAAACTGAAACATCAAACCAAAATGACCCGTCACCCAAACTGACCCATCACCATAAACTGACCAATCACCACAAACTGACCCATCAAAACAAACTAACAAATCAGCCCCAAAATGACGCATCACTCGAAACTGACCCATCAACACAAACTGACCAATCACCCCAAACAGATCCATCAACACAACTGACCAATCACTGCAAACTGACGCATCAACACAAATGAACCAATCACCCGCAAACCGAGGCATCACTCCAAACTGACACTACGACACAAATCGACCAATCACCCAAACTGACCCATCAACACAAACTGACCATTCACTGCAAACTGACCAATCAACTCAAAATGACGAACACCCCCAAACTGACCCATCACCCCAAACTGACACAACAACAGCAACAGAGGAATCATCCCAAACTGACCAATCAACATATACTGACCAATCACCCCCAAAATGAAGCATCACTCCAAACTTTCCCATCAACTCAAACCGACCAATCACCCCAAAATGACCCATCTTCAAAAACTGAACAATCACCCCAAACTGACCCATCAATAAAGACTGACCAATCACCTCAAACTGACCCATCAACACAAACTGACCAATCAGCCCCAAATGGAAGCATCACTCCAAACCGACACTCCAACACAAACTGACCAATCTCCCCAAACTGACCCATCATCAAAACTGACGAATCACTGCAAACTGACGCATCATCACAAATTAACCAATCACGCCCAAAGTGAGACATCACTCCAAATTTAGCCATCAACACAAATCAACAAATCACCCAAACAGTCCCATCAACACAAATGGACCATTCACTGCAAACTGATCAATCAACACAAACTGACGGAGCACCCCCAAGCTGACCCATCACCCCAAACTGACCCATCAACACCAACAGATGAATCATCCCAAACTGACGCATCACTCCAAACTGACCCATCAACACAAACTGACCAATCACAACAAACTGTTCAATCAACACAAACTGACCAAACACCACCAAACTGACCAATCACCCACAAACTGACCAATTGCATCCAATTTGATCCATGTGCACAAACTGATCCATCACCCCTAACTGACCAATCACCAAAAAATTACCGATCATCCCAAACTGTCGCATCAGCATAAACTGACCAATCACGTCCAATCTGACCCATCAACAAAGACGGATACTTCACTGCAAGCTGACCGATCAACAAAAACCGACAATTTACACAAACTGGCCCATCAACACAAACTGACCCATCAACACTAATGACTGATCACCCCAAACTGACCCACCAACACAAATTGACCACAAAGCCCCAAACTGACCCATCACTGCAAACTGACCAATCACTGCAAACTGAACCATCACCCCAGACTGACCAATCGCATTAATAGAGGCCCATCAGCACAAACAGACAATTCACCACCAACTGACCTATCAACACAAACTGACGAAACACACAAACTGACCCATCAACAGAAACTGACGAACCACCACAAATTGACGCATCACTCCAAACTGACCCATCAACACAAACTGAACAATCACACCAAAGCTGACCCATCACTGCAAAGTGACCAATCATTGCCAACTGACCCATCACCCAAACTGACCAATCACCCAAACTGACCCATCTACACAAACTGACCAATCACCACAAACTCACCCACCATCACACACTGTCCAATAACCCCCAAACTGAACCATCACTGCAAACTGACCAATCACTGCAAACTGAACCATCAACACAATCTGACCAATCACGGAAAACTGACACATCACCAAAAACGGACCAGCCGCATCCAATCTGGCACTTAAACACAAACTGACCATTCACCGCAAACTGACCCATCCATACTAACTGACCAAACACACAAACTGACCCATCAACACAATCTGACCAATCAGCCCAAATTGAACCATCAACAGAAAATGACCAGTCACCCCCAAACTGAAGCATTAATCCAAACTGACCCATCAACACCAACTGACCATTCACCCAACCTGACCCATCCACACAAACTGACCATTCACCGCAAACTGACCCATCAACACAAACTGACGAATCACCCCCAAACTTACCCATCAACACAAACTGCCCCATCAACACAAACTGACGAATCGCCCTCAAATTCACCCATCACCCCAAACTGACCAAGCACCCAAACTGTCCGATCAACACAAATTGACCAAACAAACCCAAACTAACCCATCAGCCCAAACTGACCAGAAATCCTCAAACTGACCAATCAACACAAACTGACCAATCACCCACAAACTGACCAATCACCCACAAATTGACCTATCACACCAAACTGACCAATCACTGCCAAATTGACCAATCAAACCAAACTGACCAATCACTGACAAACTGACCAATCACAACAAACCGATCAATCAACTCAAACTGACCAAACACCCCCAAACTGACCAATCACCCACAAACTGACCAATTGCATCCAATCTGATCCATGTGCAGAAACTGATCCATCACCCCTAACTGAACAATCACCAAAAAATTAACGATCATCCCAAACTGTCGCATCACCACAAACTGACCAAACGCATCCAATCTGACCCATCAAAAAAGACTGAACATTCACCGCAAGCTGACCCATCAACACAAACCGACAAATCACACAAACTGGCCCACCAACACAAACTGACCCATCAACGCTACTGACCGATCACCCCAAACTGACCCACCAACACAAACTGACCACAAACACCCAAACTGACCCATCACTGCAAACTGACCAATTACTGCAAACTGAACCATCACCCCAAACTGACCAATCGCATTTAATGTGACCCATCAAAACAAACTGACCATGCATCGCAAACTGACCCATCAATACAAGCTGACCAATCACACCCAATCTGACCCATCACTGCAAAGTGAACAATCATTGCAAACTGACCCATCACCCCAACTGACCAATCACCCAAACTTGCCCATCTACACAAACTGACCAATCACCACAAACTGACCCACCACCACAAACTGACCAATAACCCCCAAACTGACCCATCACTGCAAACTGACCAATCACTGCAAACTGAACCATCGCTACAAACTGACCAATCGCATTTAGTGTGAACCATCAACAGAAACTGACCATTCACCACAAACTGACACATCAACACAAACTACCGAAGCACACAAATTGACCCGTGAACACAAACTTACCAATCAGCCCAAATTGACCAATCTACACAAACGGACCCATGAACACAAACTGACCAATCACCCCAAACTGACCCATCACTGCAAACTGACCAATCATTGCAAACTGACCCATCACCCCAAATGACCAATCACCCAAACTGACCCTACTACACAAACTGACCAATCAACACACACTGCCCAATCAACCCCTAACTGATGCATCACTCCAAACTGAAACATCAAACCAAACTGACCCGTCACCCAAACTGACCCAACACCATAAAATGATCAATCACCTCAAACTGACCCATCAAAACAAACCAAAAATTCAGCCCAAAAATGAAGCATCACTCCAAACTGACCCATCAACACAACTGACCAATCACTGCAAACTGACGCATCAACACAAATGAACCAATCACCCGCAAACCGAGGCATCACTCCAAACTGAAGCTACAACACAAATCGACCAATCACCCAAACTGACCCATCAACACAAACTGACCATTCACTGCAAACTGACCAATCAACTCAAAATGACGAACACCCCCAAACTGACACATCAACAGCCACAGAGGAATCATCCCAAACTGACCAATCAACATAAACTGACCAATCACCCCCAAAATGAAGCATCACTCCAAACTTTCCCATCAACTCAAACCGACCAATCACCCCAAAATGACCCATCTTCAAAAACTGAACAATCACCCCAAACTGACCCAACAATTAAAACTGACCAATCACCTCAAACTGACCCATCAACACAAACTGACCATTCAGCCCCAAACTCACGCATCACTCCAAACCGACCCTCCAACACAAACTGACCAATCTCCCCATCCTGACCCATCATCAAAACTGACGAATCACTGCAAACTGACGCATCATCACAAATTAACCAATCACGCCCAAAGTTAGACATCACTCCAAATTTCGGCTACAACACACATCAACAAATCACACAAACAGTCCCATCAACACAAACTGACCATTCACAGCAAACTGAACAATCAACACAAACCGACGGAGCACCCCCAAACTGAACCATCACCCCAAACTGACCCATCAACACCAACAGACGAATCATCCCAAACTGACGCATCACTCCAAACAGACCCATCAACACAAACTGACCAATCACAACAATCCGCTCAATCAACACAAACTGACCAAACACCCCAAACTGACCAATCACCCACAACCTGAGCAATCACATCCAATTTGATCCATGTGCACAAACTGATCCATCACCCCTAACAGACCAATCACCAAAAAATTACCGATCATCCCAAACTGTTGCCTCACCACAAACTGACCAATCGCATTCAATCTGACTCATCAACAAAGACTGATCATTCACTGCAAGCTGACCGATCAAAAAAACCAACAAATTACACAAACTGACCCATCAACACAAACTGACCCATCAACACTACTGACCGATCACCCCAAACTGACACACCAACTCAAACTGACCACAAAACCCCAAACTGACCCATCACTGCAAACTGACCAATCACTGCAAACTGAACCATCACCCCAAACTGACCAATCGCATTAATCGTGACCCATCAACAAAAACTGACCATTCACCACAAACTGACACATCAACACAAACTGACCAAACACACAACTTGACCCATCAACAGAAACTGACGAAACACCCCAAACTGACGCATCACTCCAAACTGACCCATCAACACAAACTGAACAATCACACCCAAACTGACCAATCACTGCAAAGTGACCAATCATTGCCAACAGACCCATCATCCCAACTGACCAATCACCCAAACTGACCCATCTACACAAACTGACCAATCACCACAAACTCACCCACCATCACAAACTGACCAATTACCCCCAAACTGACCCATCACTGCAAACTGACCAATCACTGCAAACTGAACCATCAACACAATCTGACCATACACGGCAAACTGACACATCACCAAAAACGGACCAGTCGCATCCAATCTGGCACTTAAACACAAACTGACCATTCACCGCAAACTGACCCATCAACACTAACTGACCAAACACACAAACTGACCCATCAACACAATCTGACCAATCAGCCCAAATTGAACCATCAACAGAAAATGACCAATCACCGCCAAACTGAAGCATTAATCCAAACTGACCCATCAACACCAACTGACCATTCACCCAAGCTGACCCATCCACACAAACTGACCATTCACCGCAAACTGACCCATCAACACAAACTGACGAATCACCCCCAAACATACCCATCAACACAAACTGCCCCATCAACTCAAACTGATGAATCACCCTCGAATTCACCCATCAACCCAAACTGACCAAACAAACCCAAACTGACCCACCAGCTCAAACTGACCAGAAATCCTCAAAGTGACAAATCAACACAAATTGACCAATCACCCATAAACTGACCAATCACCCACAAATTGACCTATCACACCAAACTGAACAATCACTGCCAAATTGACCAATCAAACCAAACTGACCAATCACAACAAACCGATCAATCAACACAAACTGACCAAACACCCCCAAACTGACCAATCACACACAAACTGACCAATTGCATCCAATCTGATCCATGTGCAGAAACTGATCCATCACCCCTAACTGAACAATCACCAAAAAATTACCGATCATCCCAAACTGTCGCATCACCACAAACTGACCAAACGCTTCCAATCTGGCCCATCGAAAATGGCTGAACATTCACCACAAGCTGACCCATCAACACAAACCGACAAATCACACAAACTGGCCCATCAACACAAACTGACCCATCAAAACTACTGACCGATCACCCCAAACTGACCCACCAACACAAACTGACCACAAACACCCAAACTGACCAATCACTGCAAACTGACCAATCACTGCAAACTGAACCATCACCCCAAACTGACCAATCGCATTTAATGTGACCCATCAACACAAACTGACCATTCACCGCAAACTGACCCATCAACACAAACGGACCAAACACACAAACTGACCCTTCAACGCAAACTGACCAATCACACCCAATCTGACCCATCACTGCAAAGTGAACAATCATTGCAAACTGACCCATCACCCCAACTGACCAATCACCCAAACTGACCAATCTACACAAACTGACCAATCAACACACACTGCCCAATCACCACAAACTGACGCATCACTCCAAACTGACCGATCAACATAAACTGACCAATCACAACAAACTGACCAATCAACACAAACTGACCAAGCACTCTCAAATAGTCCAATCACCCACAACCTGATCATTCGCATCCAATCTGATCCATCAACAAAAACTGACCAATCACCTCAAACTCACCCATCAACACAAACTGACAAATCAGCCACAAACAGACGCATCACTCCAAATTGACCCATCAACACAAACTGACAAATCACCCCAAACTGACCCATCAAAAAAACTGACCAATCACTGCAAACTGACGCATCAACACAAATTAAGCAAACACCCCCAAAGCGAGGCATCACTTCAAACTGACGCATCAGCACAAATCAACCAATCACCCAAACAGTCCCATCAACACAAACTGACCATTCACTGCAACTGATCAATCAACACAAACTGACGGAGCACCCACAAACTGACACATCACCCCAAATTGACCCATCAACACCAACAGACGAATCATCCCAAACTGACCAATCACTCCAAATTGACCCATCAACACAAACTGACCAATCACAACAAGCTGATCAATCAAAACAAACTGACCAAACACCCCCAAACTGAAAAACCACCCACAAACTGACCAATCGCATCCAATCTGATCCATCAACACAAACTGATTCGTCACCCCTAACTGTCCAATCACCAAAAAATACCGATCATTCCAAACGGTTGCATCACCACAAACTGACCAATTGCATCCAATCTGACCCATCAAAAAAGACTGAACATTCACCGCAAGCTGACCCATCAACACAAACCGACAAATCACACAAACTGTCCCACCAACACAAACTGACCCATCAACGCTACTGACCGATCACCCCAAACTGACCCACCAACACAAACTGACCACAAACACCCAAACTGACCCATCACTGCAAACTGACCAATCACTGCAAACTGAACCATCACCCGAAACTCACCAATCGCATTTAATGTGACCCATCAACACAAACTGACCATGCACCGCAAACTGACCCATGAACACAAACTGACCAATCAGCCCAAATTGACCAATCAACACAAACGGACCCATGAACACAAACTGACCAATCACCCCAAACTGACCCACCACTGCAAACTGACCAATCATTGCAAACTGACCCATCACCCCAACTGACCAATCACCCAAACTGACCCTACTACACAAACTGACCAATCAACACACACTGCCCAATCAACCCCTAACTGATGCATCACTCCAAACTGAAACATCAAACCAAACTGACCCGTCACCCAAACTGACACATCACCATAAAATGATCAACCACCTCAAACTGACCCATCAAAACAAACTAAAAATCAGCCCCAAAATGAAGCATCACTCCAAACTGACACATCAACACAACTGACCAATCACTGCAAACTGACACATTAACACAAACGAACCAATCACCCGCAAAACGAGGCATCACTCCAAACTGACGCTACAACACAAATCGACCAATCGCCCAAACTGACCCATCAACACAAACTGACCATTCACTGCAAACTGACCAATCAACTCAAAATGACGAACACCCCCAAACTGACCCATCACTCCAAACTGACACATCAACAGCAACAGAGGAATCATCCCAAACTGACCAATCAACATAAACTGACCAATCACCCCCAAAATGAAGCATCACTCCAAACTTTCCCATCAACTCAAACCGACCAATCACCCCAAAATGACCCGCCTTCAAAAACTGAACAATCACCCCAAACTGACCCATCAATTAAAACTGACCAATCACCTCAAACTGACCCATCAATCAAAATGACCATTCAGCCCCAAACTGACGCATCACTCCAAACCGACCCTCCAACACAAACTGACCAATCTCCCCAAACTGACCCATCATCAAAACTGACGAATCACTGCAAACTGATGCATCATCACAAATTAACCAATCACGCCCAAAGTTAGACATCACTCCAAATTTCGGCATCAACACACATCAACAAATCACACAAACAGTCCCATCAACACAAACTGACCATTCACAGCAAACTGATCAATCAACACAAACTGACGGAGCACCCCCAAACTGAATCATCACCCCAAACTGACCCATCAACACCAACAGACGAATCATCACAAACTGACGCATCACTCCAAACTGACCCATCAACACAAACTGACCAATCACAACAATCCGCTCAATCAACACAAACTGACCAAACACCCCAAACTGACCAATCACCCACAAACTGAGCAATCACATCCAATTTGATCCATGTGCACAAACTGATCCATCACCCCTAACAGACCAATCACCAAAAAATTACCGATCATCCCAAACTGTCGCCTCACCACAAACTGACCAATCGCATCCAATCTGACCCATCAACAAAGACTGATCATTCACTGCAAGCTGACCGATCAAAAAAACCGAAAATTACACAAACTGACCCATCAACACAAACTGACCCATCAACACTACTGACCGATCACCCCAAACTGACACACCAACTCAAACTGACCATAAACCCCCAAACTGACCCATCACTGCAAACTGACCAATCACTGCAAACTGAACCATCACCCCAAACTGACCAATCGCATTATTCGTGACCCATCAACAAAAACTGACCATTCACCACAAACTGACACATCAACACAAACTGACCAAACACACAGATTGACCCATCAACAGAAACTGACGAAACACCCCAAACTGACGCATCACTCCAAACTGACCCATCAACACAAACTGAACAATCACACCCAAACTGACCCATCACTGCAAAGTGACCAATCATTGCCAACAGACCCATCACCCCAACTGACCAATCACCCAAACTGACGCATCTACACAAACTGACCAATCACCACAAACTCACCCACCATCACAAACTGACCAATAACCCCCAAACTGACCCATCACTGCAAACTGACCAATCACTGCAAACTGAACCATCAACACAATCTGACCAATCACGGCAAACTGACACATCACCAAAAACGGACCAGTCGCATCCAATCTGGCACTTAAACAAAAACTGACCATTCAACGCAAACCGACCCATCAACACTAACTGACCAAACACACAAATTGACCCATCAACACAATCTGACCAATCAGCCCAAATTGAACCATCAACAGAAAATGACCAATCACCCCCAAAACTGAAGCATTAATCCAAACTGACCTATCTACACCAATTGACCACTCACCCAAGCTGACCCATCCACACAAACTGACCATTCACCGCAAACTGACCCATCAACACAAACTGACGAATCACCCCCAAACTTACCCAACAACACAAACTGCCCCATCAACACAAACTGATGAATTACCCTCGAATTCACCCATCACCCCAAACTGACCAAACAAACCCAAACTGACCCACCAGCCCAAACTGACCAGAAATCCTCAAAGTGACCAATCAACACAAATTGACCAATCACCCACAAACTGACCAATCACCCACAAATTGACCTATCACACCAAACCGATCAATCAACACAAACTGACCAAACACCCCCAAACTGACCAATCATACACAAACTGACCAATTGCATCCAATCTGATCCATGTGCAGAAACTGATCCATCACCCCTAACTGACCAATCACCAAAAAATTACCGATCATCCCAAACTGTCACATCACCACAAACTGAACAAACGCTTCCAATCTGGCCCAACAAAAAAGACCCATCAACACATACCGACAAATCACACAAACTGGCCCATCAACACAAACTGACCCATCAACACTACTGACCAATCACCCCAAACTGACCCACCAACACAAACACCCAAACTGACCCATCACTGCAAACTGACCAATCACTGCAAACTGAACCATCACCCCAAACTGACCAATCGCATTTAATGTGACCCATCCACACAAACTGACCATTCACCGCAAACTGACCCATCAACACAAACGGACCAAACACACAAACTGACCCATCAACACAAACTGACCAATCACACCCAATCTGACCCATCACTGCAAAGTGAACAATCATTGCAAACTGACCCATCACCCAAACTGACCAATCACCCAAACTGTCCAATCTACACAAACTGACCAATCAACACACACTGCCCAATCACCACAAACTGACGCATCACTCCAAACTGACCGATCAACATAAACTGACCAATCACAACAAACTGACCAATCAACACAAACTGACCAAGCACTCTCAAATAGTCCAATCACCCACAACCTGACCAATCGCATCCAATCTGATCCAGCAACAAAAACTGACCAATCACCTCAAAGTCCCCCATCAACACAAACTGACAAATCAGCCACAAACAGACGCATCACTCCAAACTGACCCATCAAAAAAACTGACCAATCACCCCAAACTGACCCATCAAAAAAACTGACCAATCACTGCAAACTGACGCATCAACACAAATTAAGCAAACACCCCCAAAGCGAGGCATCACTTCAAACTGACGCATCAGCACAAATCAACCATTCACCCAAACACTCCCATCAACACAAACTGACCATTCACTGCAACTGATCAATCAACACAAACTGACGGAGCACCCACAAACTGACACATTACCCCAAATTGACCCATCAACACCAACAGACGAATCATCCCAAACTGACCAATCATTCCAAATTGACCCATCAACACAAACTGACCAATCACAACAAGCTGATCAATCAAAACAAACTGAACAAACACCCCCAAACTGAACAACCACCCACAAACTGACCAATCGCATCCAATCTGATCCATCAACACAAACTGATTCGTCACCCCTAACTGACCAATCACCAAAAAATACCGATCATTCCAAACGGTTGCATCACCACAAACTGACAAATCGCATCCAATCTGACCCATCAACACAGACTGACCATTCACCGCAAACTGACCCATCAACAGAAACCGACCAATCACACAAACTGACCCATCACCCCAAACTGACTAATCACCCCAAATTGACCCACCAACACAAATTGACCGATAACCCCCAAACTGACACATCACTGCAAACTGACCAATCACTGCAAACTGAAGCATCACCCCAAACTGACCAATCGCATTCAATGTGACCCATCAACACAAACTAACCATTCACCGCAAACTGACCCATCAACACAAACGGAACAAACACACAAACTGACCCATCAACACAAACTAACCAAACACCCCAAACTGACGCATCACTCCAAACTGACCCATCAACACAAACTGACCAATCACACCCAATCTGACCCATCACTGCAAAGTGAACAATCATTACAAACTGACCCATCACCCCAACTGATCAATCTCCCAAACTGACCCATCTACACAAACTGACCAATCACCACAAACTGACCCACCATCACAAACTGACCAATAACCCCCAAACTGACCCATCACTGCAAACTGACCAATCACTGCAAACTGAACCATCACTCCAAACTGACCAGTCGCATTCAGTGTGAACCATCAACAAGAACTGACCATTCACCACAAACTGACACATCAACACAAACTATCGAAGCATACAAATTAACCCATGAACACAAACTGACCAATCAGCCCAAATTGACCAATCTACACAAACGGATCCATGAACACAAACTGACCAATCACCCCAAACTGACCCATCACTGCAAACTGACCAATCATTGCAAACTGACCCATCACCCCAACTGACCAATCACCCAAACTGACCCAACTACACAAACTGACCAATCAACACACACTGCCCAATCAACCCCTAACTGATGCATTACTTCAAACTGAAACTTCAAACCAAACTGACCCATCACCCAAACTGACCCATCACCATAAACTGACCAATCACCTCAAACTGACCCATCAAAACAAACTAACAAATCAGCCCCAAAATGACGCATCACTCCAAACTGACCCATCAACAGAAACTGAACAATCACACCCAAACTGACCCATCTCTGCAAAGTGAACAATCATTGCAAACTGACCCATCACCCCAACTGACCAATCACCCAAACTGACCCAACTACACAAACTGACCAATCAACACACACTGCCCAATCAACCCCTAACTGATGCATTACTTCAAACTGAAACATCAAACCAAACTGACCCATCACCCAAACTGACCCATCACCATAAACTGACCAATCACCTCAAACTGACCCATCAAAACAAACTAACAAATCAGCCCCAAAATGACGCATCACTCCAAACTGACCCATCAACAGAAACTGAACAATCACACCCAAACTGACCCATCTCTGCAAAGTGAACAATCATTGCAAACTGACCCATCACCCCAACTGACCAATCACCCAAACTGACCCATCTACACAAACTGACCAATCACCACAAACTCACCCACCATCACAAACTGACCAATAACCCTCAAACTGACCCATCACTGCAAACTGACCAATCACTGCAAACTGAACCTTCACCCCAAACTGACCAATCGCATTCAGTATGACCCATGAACAATAACTGACCATTCACCACAAACTAACACATCAACACAAACTGCCCAAACACACAAATTGACCCATCAACACAAACTGACCAATCAGCACAAATTGACCAATCACCACAAAATGACTCATGAACACAAGCTGACCAATCAACCCAAACTGACCCATCACTGCAAAATGACCAATCATTGCAAACTGACCCATCACCCCAACTGACCAACCACCCAAACTGACCAATCTACACAAACTGACCAATCAACACACACTGCCCAATCACCACAAACTGAAGCATCACTCCAAACTGACCCATCAACACAACCTAACCATTCACCCCAAACTGACCCATCAACACAAACTGACCAATCACCTCAAACTAACCCATGAAGACAGACTGACCACACCCGAAACTGACCCATCAGGACAAACTGACCAAACACCACAAACTGACCAATCAAGACAAACTGACCAAACAACACAAAGTGACGCATCACTCCAATCTGACCCATCAACACAAACTGACCAATCACCCAAACTGACCCATCAACACAAACTGACCATAAACCACAAACTGCTCTAGTAACACAAACTGACGAATTTTCCCTAACTGATGCTTCTCTCCAAACTTACCCATCGACACAAACTGACCAATCACACAAATTGACATCAACACAACCTGACCATTCAACACAAGCTGAACCATCAACACAAACTGACTGCCATCCCCGAACTGACCCATCACCCCAAATTGACCAATCCCCCTAACTGACCCACTAGCCCAAACTGCCCAGTCATCCCCAAAACTTTCAACCAACACAAAGTGACCAATCACCCCCAAACTGTCCAATCACACACAGATTGACCAATCACATGAAACTGACCAACCACTGCCAAATTGACCAATCATCGCATACTGACCAATCACCCCCAAACTAACGAAACAACCCAAACTGACCAATCATCTAAAAATGACAAATCACCCCATCTGAACCAACACAAATTGACCAATCACCCTCAAGCAGACCCTTCATCCCAAACTGAACAATGACCCAAATTGATGCATCGAATCAAACTGACCATTCACTGCAAACTGAACCGTCAACACCAACTGACAATCACTGCAAATTGACCCATCAACACAAACTGAGCAATCGCCCCAAAGTGACCCATCACCTAAAACTGACCCACCAACCCAAACTGACCCATCATACCCAAACTGATTCACAACACAAACAGACCTATAAACACAAACTGACCAATCAGCCCCAAGCTGGCCCACCAGCCCAAACTGACCATTCATCCCCAATCTGACCAATCTAAACAAACTGACCTATCAACCCCAAAATGTACACTCACCCACAAATTTACCAATCAGACCAAACTGAACAATCACTGCCAAAATGAACAATCACTCCAAGCAGACTAATCACCCCAAAATAACCAAGCACCCCAAACTGACCATTCCCCAAAAAATGACAAATCACGCCAATCCGAACCATCAACACAAACTAACCAATCACCATAAAATTACCAATCACCCCAAACTGACCCATCAACACAGACTGCCCCATCAACACATATAAACCAATCACCCCCAATCTGACCCTTCAACACAAACTGACAAATCACCCCAATCTTACCCATCACCACAAACAGACCCATCATTCCAAACTGAACCAATCACCACCAAACAGACCTATCACTGCAAACTGACCCATCAAAACAAACTTGCCAATCACGTCAAACAGACCCATCAACACAAACTGACCACTCACTGAAAGCTGACCCATCACTCCAAAAAAACAAAATCACCAACAAACTGCCGAATCACCCCAAACTGCCCCATCAACAAAAGCTGGCCAATCAGCCCAAGCTGACATATCACCCCAAAATGGCCTAACAAAAATGTGCGGGTTAGGTTGATTGGCTATGATAAATTGACCCTTAGTGTTAGGGGGATTAAATACGTGGGGTTACGGGGATAGGGTGGGATATGTGTTGTTGTAGGGGTTATAGGGATCGGGTGGGGTATGTTTCGGTGCAGGCTCGATGGGCCGAAATGGCCTCTATCTGCACTGTGGGGTTTCTGTGATTCTGTGATTCTGTGAAAACAAACTGACCAATCACATCAAACCGACCAATCAACACAAACTGACCAATCTCCCTAAGTTGACCAATCACCCTAAACTGACGCATCACTCCAAACAGTCCCATCAATACCATCTGACCAATCAGCCCAAACTGACATAGCAACACACTCTGACCAATCACTGCAAACTGACCCATCAACTCAAACTGACCAATCACCACAAACTGACGCATCACTCCAAACTGACCCATCAACACAATCTAACCAATGACCCCAAACTGACCCATCAACACAAACTGACCAATGACCTCAATCTAACGCATGAGGACAAACTCACCACACCCCAAACTGAAACATCAACACAAACTGACCAATCACCGCACACAGACCCATCACTCCAAACTAACCCATCAAAACTAACTGTCCAAACATCCCAAACTGACCCATCAGCACAAACTGACCAAACACCGCAAACTGACGCATCAAGACAAACTGACCAGACACCCCAAACTGACGCATCACTCCTATCTGACCCATCAGCACAAACTGACCAATCACCCAAACTGACCCATCAACACAAACTGACCATACACCACAAACTGCTCCAGTAACACAAACTGACGAATTTTCCATAACTGATGCTTCTCTCCAAACTTAACCATCGACACAAACTGAACAATCACACAAACTGACATCATTACAACCTGACCATTCAACACAAACTGAACCATCAACACAAACTGACCAATAAACCCCAAGCTGAACCATCACTGCAAACTGTACAAACACTGCAAACTGAACCATCACCCCAAACTGACCAATTGCATTAAATGTGACTCATCAACACAAACTGACCATTCACCGCAAACTGACCCATCAACACTAACTGACCAAATACACAAACTGACCCATCAACAAAAACTGACCAATCAGCCCAAATTGACCAAAACACCCCAAATTGACACATCAACAGAAAATGACCAATCACCCCCAAACTGACGCATTAATCCCAACTGACCCATCAACACCAACTGACCATTCACCCAAACTGACGCATCAACACAAACTGACCATTCACTGCAAATTGTCCCATCAACACAAACTGACGAATCACCCCCAAACTTACCAATCAACAGATACTGACCCATCAACACAAACTGACGAATCACCCCCGAATTCACCCATCACCCCAAACTGACCAAGCACCCAAACTGTCCCATCAACACAAATTGTCCAAACAAACCCAAACTGACAAACCAGCCCAAACTGACCAGAGATCCCCAAACTGACTAATCAACACAAACTGACCAATCACCCACAAACTGACCAATAACCCACAAATTGACCTATCACACCAAACTGACCAATCACTGCCAAATTGACCAATCACCACAAACTGACCAATCACCCCCAAACTAACCAAGCACCCCAAAATGACCAATCATCAAAAAATTAACAATCACCCCATTCTGAACCAACAACCCAAACTGACCAATCGCCCCGGAACAGACCCATCACCAAAACTGATAAATCGCCGAAATTGACACATCAAAACAAACTGACCATTCACCGCAAACTGATCCATCAAAGCAAACTGACCAATCACCCCCAAACTGAGGCATAACTCCAAACTGAACCATCAACACAAACTGACCAATCACCGCCAAACTGAAGAATAATCCCAAACTGACCAACCATTCCAAACTGAACCAATCACCACCAAACTGACCAATCAGTGCAAACTGACCCATCAACAAAAACTGAACAATAAACACCAAACTGAACCAACAACAAAAACGGACCAATCACGGCAAACTGACCCATCACCACAAAGTGACTAATCGCATCCAATCTGGCCATTCAACACAAACCGACAATTCAACGCAAACTAACCCATCAACACAAAATGACAAGTCACCCAAACTGACCCATCAACATAAACTGACCAATCACCTCAAACGGACCCATCAAAACAAACTGACAAATCAGCCCCAAAATGAAGCATCACTCCAAACTGACCCATCAACACAAACTGACCAATCACCCCAAACAGACCCAACAATACAACTGACCAATCACTGCAAACTGACGCATCAACACAAATGAACCAATCACACCCAAACCGAGGCATCACTCCAAACTGACGCTACAACACAAATCGACCAATCACCCAAACTGACCAATCAACACAAACTGACCATTCACCGCAAAATAACCCATCAACAGAAACTGACCGATCACACAAACTGACCCATCAACACCAACTGGCCAATCAGCCAAACTGATGCATCAACACAAACTGACCATTCATCGCAAACTGACCCATCAAGATCAACTAACGAATCAACCACAAACTGACCCATCAACACCAACTGACCATTCACCACAACGTGACTCATCAACATAAATTGATTAATCACCCCTGAAGTGACCCATCACCCCAAACTGACCAGTCACCCAAACTGTCCCATCAACACAAATTGACCAAACACACACAAACTGACCCACCAGCCCAAATTGACCAATCAGACCAAACTGACAAATCACTGCCAAATTGAACAATTAACACAAACTGACCAATCACCCCAAACTAACCAAACCCCCCAAAATGACCAATCAAAAAATTAACAATCACCCCAATCTGAACCAACAACTCAAACTGACCAATCACCCTTGAACAGACACATCACCCAAAACTGAACAATCGCCCAAATTGACGCATCTAAACAAATTGACCATTCACCGCAAACTGATCCAACAAAGCAAACTGACCAATCACCCCTAAACTGATGAATAACTCCAAACTGAACCATCAACACAAACTGACCAATCACCCTAATTTGATCCATCAACATAAACTGACAAATCACCCCAAACTGACCCATCAGCACAAACTGACCAATCACCCCCAAACTAACCCATCACCTCAAACTGAACCATCAGCACAAACTGACCAATCAACCCCAAACTGACCCACCAGCCCAAACTGACCAATCATCCCCAAACTGACCAATCAACACAAACTGATCAATCTCCCCCAAACTGAACAATCACCCACAGATTGACCAAACACCCCAAAATGAACATTGAACAAAAAATGACCAATCACGCCAATCTGAACCATCAACACAAACTGACCAATCACTATAAAATTACCAATCATCCCAGAGCGACCCATCAACACAAACTGCCCCATCACCACATACAGATCAATCACCCCAAACTGACCCATCAACACAAACTAACAAATCACCCCAAGCTATCCCATCACCCCAAACTGACCAATCACACAAATTGACACATCAACACAAACTGACCAATCACCCCCAAACTGAACAATAATCCGAAACTGACCCATCATTCCAAACTGAACGAATCACCACCAGACTGACCAATCACTGCAAACTGGCCAATCTAAACAAACTGACCAATAGTGGCAAACTGACCCATCAACAAAATCTGACCAATCATGGCAAACTGACACATCACCAAAAACGGACCAGTCGCATCCAATCTGGCACTTAAACACAAACTGACCCATCAACACTAACTGACCAAACACACAAACTGACCCATCAACACAATCTGACCAATCAGCCCAAATTGAACCATCAACAGAAAATGACCAATCACCCTCAAAATGATGCATTAATCCAAACTGACCCATCAACACCAACTGACCATTCACCCAAACTGACCCATCCACACAAACTGACCATTCACCGCAAACTATCCCATCAACACAAACTGATGAATCACCCCAAACTTACCCATCAACACAAACTGCCCCATCAACACAAACTGACGAATCACCCTCGAATTCACCCATCACCCCAAACTGACCAAGCACCCAAAATCTCCCATCAACACAAATTGACCAAACAAACCCAAACTGACCCACCAGCCCAAACTGACCAGAAATCCTCAAACTGACCAATCAACACAAACTGACCAATCACCCACAAACTAACCAATAACCGACAAATTGACCTATCACACATACTGACTAATCACTGCCAAATTGACCAATCACCACAAGCTGACCAATCATCAAAAAATTAACAATCACCCCAATCTGAACCAACAACCCAAACTGACCAATCACCCTGGAACAGACCCATCACCCAAATCTGAAAAATCGCCGAAATTGACGCATCAAAACAAACTGACCATTCACCGCAAACTGATACATCAAAGCAAACTGACCAATCAGCCCAAACTGACGCATAACCCCAAACTGAACCATCAACACAAACTGACCAATCACCGCCAAACTGAGGAATAATCCAAAACTGACCCATGATTCCAAACTGAGCCAATCACCACCAAACTGACCAATCACTGCAAACTGACCGATCAACACAAACTGAACAATATACCCCAAACTGACCCATCAACAAAAACTGACCAATCACGGCAAACTTAACCTTCACCACAAACTGACCAATCGCATCCAATCGGGCCCTTCAACACACAACTGACCATTCACCGCAAACTGACCCATCAACACGAACTGAGCGATCACATAAACTTACCCATCAGCACCAACTAACCAATCACCCAAACTGACCCATCAACACCAACTGACGAATCACCCCCAAACTGACACATCAACACAAACTGACACATCAGCACAAACTGATGAATCATCCCAAACTGATACATCGCTCCAAACTGACCCATCAACATCAACTGACCATTCACTACAAACTGACCCATCAACATAAATTGATTAATCACCGCTGAAGTGATGCATCACCCCAAACTGACCAATCACCCAAACTGTCCCATCAACACAAATTGACCAAGCAAACCCAAACTGACCCACCAGCCTAAATTGACGAATCACACCAAACTGACCAATCACTGTCAAATTGATCAATTACCACAAACTGACCGATCACCCCCAAACTAACCAAACACCCCAAACTGACCAGTCATCAAAAAATTAACAATCACCCCAATCTGAACCAACAACCCAAACTCACCAATCACCCTGGAACAGGTCCATCACCCAAAACTGAACCATCGCCCAAATTGACGCATCAAAACAAACTGACCATTCAACGCAAACTGATCCAACAAAGCAAACTGACGAATCACCCCCAAACTGATGAATAACTCCAAACAGAACCATCAACACAAACTGACCAATCACCCCAAATTGACCCATCAACACAAACTGACAATTCACCACAAATTGACCCATCAGCACAAACTGACCAATCACCGCCAACTAACCAATCACCTCAAACATAACCATCAACACAAACTGACCAATCATCCCCAAACTGACCAATCAACACAAACTGATCATTCTCCCCCAAACTGAACAATCACCCACAAATTGACCAAACACCCCAAGCTGATCATTCAACAAAAAATGAACAATCACGCCAATCTGAAACAGCAACACAAACTGACCAATCACCATAAAATTACCAATCACCCCAAAGTGACCCATCAACACAAACTGCCCCATCACCACATAAAGACCAATCACCGCCAATCTGAACCATCAACACAAGTTAAAAAATCACCCCAAGCTGACCCATCACCCCAAACTGACCAATCACACAAATTGACACATCAACACAAACTGACCAATCACCCCTAAATGAAACAATAATCCGAAACTGACCCATCATTCCAAACTGACCCCATCAACACAAACTGACCAATAACCCCCAAACTGACCCATCACTGCAAACTGAACTATCACTGCAAACTGATCACTCACCGCAAAATGTCAAAGCACCGAAACTGAACCGTCAACACAAACTGACCAATCGCCCCAAATTGACAAATCACCCCAAACTGACCCCATCAACATAAACTGACCAATCACCCCCAAACTGACGCATCACTCCAAACTGTCCCATCAACACAAACTGGCCAATCACCCCAAACTGACCCATCAACAAAAACTGACCAATCACCTCAAACTGAACCATCAACAGAAACTGACCAATCACCCCCAAACTGATGCATCACTCCAAACTGACAAATAAACACAAACTGACCAATCACACCAAACTGACCCATCAACAAAACTGACCAATCACTGCAAACTGACGCATGAACACAAGCTAACAAATCACCGCCAAACCGAGGCATTACCCCAAGCTGACGCATCAACAGAAATCGAACAATCACCAAAACTGATCCATCAACACAAACTGACCATTCACTGCAAACTGACCAATCAACACAAACTGCCGAAGCACCCCCAAACTGACCAATCACCCACAAATTGACCAATCACACCAAACTGACCAATAATCTAACAATGACCAATCACCCCAATCTGAACCAACACAAACTGAACAATGACCCTCAACAGACCCATCACGCCAAACTGAACAATCACTCAAATTGATGCCTTAAATCAAACTGACCATTCACCACAAAATGAACCATCAACACCAGCTCACCAATCGCCCCAAATTTACCAATCTACACAAACTGAGCAATCACCCAGAAACTGACCCATCAACTCAAACTGACCCATCAACATAAACTGACCAATCACCCCCAAACTGACCAATCACCCACAAATTGACCAATCAGACCAAACTGACCAATCACTGCCAAAATGAACAATCACCCCAAAGAGACCAATCACCCCCAAATTAAACAAGCACCCCAAACTGACCATTCACAAAAAATGGCCAATCACACCAATCTGAACCATCAACACAACCTGACCAATCACCATACAATTACCAATCACCCCAAACTGACCTATTATCACAAACTGGCCCATCAACAGATACAGACAAATCACCCCTAATCTGACCCATCAACACAAACTGACCAAACACCCCCAAATTGACCAATCACACACAAACTGACCAATCACATCCAATCTGATCCATCAACACAAACTGAACAATCACAGCAAACTGACCCATCAACATAAACTGACCAAAAACACAAACTGACCCATCAACACTAACTGACCAATCAACCCAAATTGACCAATCACCCCAAACTGACACTTCAACTCGAACTGACCAATCACCCCCAATTGACCCATCACTGGAAACTGACTAATCATTCCAAACTGACCCATCACCCCAACTGACCAATCAACCAAACTGACCAATCACCCCAAACTGACAATTCACCCCAAACTGACCCACCAACACAAGCTGACCAATAACCCCCAAACTGACCCATCTCTGCAAACTGACCAATCACTGCAAATTGAAACACCACCCCAAACTGACCAATCGCATTCAATGTGACCCATCAACACAAACTGAATATTCACAACAAACTGACGAATCAGCCCAAATTGAACAATCACCTCAAACTGACCCATGAACACAAACTGACCAATCATTCCAAAATGAACCATCACTGCAAACTGACCAATCATTGCAATCTGACCCATCACCCCAACTGACCAATCACCCAAGCTGACCCATCTACACAAACTGAACAATAAACCCCAAACTGACCCATTAACAAAAACTGACCAATCACGGCAAACTTAACCATCACCACAAACTGACCAATCGCATCCAATCTGGCCCTTCAACACTCAACTGACCATTCACCGCAAACTGACCAACCAAACGAACTGACCGATCACATAAACTTACCCATCAACACCAACTAACCAATCACCCAAACTGACCCATCAACACCAACTGACGAAGCACCCCCAAACTGACACATCAACACAAACTGACCCATCAGCACAAACTGATGAATCATCCCAAACTGATGCATCGCTCCAAACTGACCCATCAACTTCAACTGACCATTTACTACAAACTGACCCATCAACATAAATTGATTAATCACCGCTGAAGTGACGCATCACCCCAAACTGACCAATAACCCAAACTGTCCCATCAACACAAATTGACCAAACAAACCCAAACTGAACCACCAGCCTAAATTGACGAATCACACCAAACTGACCAATCACTGCCAAATTGATCAATTACCACCACCTGACCGATCACCCCCAGACTAACCAAACACCCCAAACTGACCAATCATCAAAAAATTAACAATCACCCCATTCTGAACCAACAACCCAAACTCACCAATCACCCTGGAACAGGTCCATCACCCAAAACTGAACAATCGCCCAAATTGACGCATCAAAACAAACTGACCATTCAATGCAAACTGATCCAACAAAGCAAACTGACGAATCACCCCCAAACTGATGAATAACTCCAAACTGAACCATCAACACAAACTGATCAATCACCCCAAATTGACCCATCAACTCAAACTGACAAATCACCCCAAATTGACCCATCAGCACAAACTGACCAATCACCCCCAACTGACCAATCACCTCAAACTGAACCATCAACTCAAACTGACCAATCACCCCAAAATGACCAATCACCCAAACTGTCCCATCAACACAAACTGACCAATCACCCCAAATTGACCCATCAACACAAACTGACAAATCACCCCAAATTGACCCATCAGCACAAACTGACCAATCACCCCCAACTTACCAATCACCTCAAACTGAACCATCAACACAAACTGACCAATCATCCCCAAACTGACCAATCAACACAAACTGATCATTCTCCCCCAAACTGAACAATCACCCACAAATTGACCAAACACCCCAAGCTGATCATTCAACAAAAATGACCAATCACGCCAATCTGAAACAGCAACGCAAACTGACCAATCTCCATAAAATTAACAATCACCCCAAAGAGACCCATCAACACAAACTGCCCCATCACCACATAAAGACCAATCACCGCCAATCTGACCCATCAACACAAGTTAAAAGATCACCCGAAGCTGACCCATCACCCCAAACTGACCAATCACACAAATTGACACATCAACACAAACTGACCAAGCACCCCTAAATGAAACAATAATCCGAAACTGACCCATCATTCCAAACTGACCCCATCAACACAAACTGAACAATCACCCCCAAACAGACCCATCACTGCAAACTGATCTATCACTGCAAACTGATCACTCACCGCAAAATGTCGAAGCACCGAAACTGAACCATCAACACAAACTGACCAATTGCCCCAAACTGACAAATCACCCCAAACTGACCCCATCAACATAAACTGACCAATCACCCCCAAACTGACGCATCACTCCAAACTGTCCCATCAACACAAACAGACCAATCTCCCCAAATTGACCCATCAACACAAACTGGCCAATCACCCCAAACTGACCCACCAACAAAAACTGACTAATCACCTCAAACTGAACCATCAACACAAACTGACCAATCACCCCCAAACTGATGCATCACTCCAAACTGACAAATAAACACAAACTGACCAATCACACCAAACTGACCCATCAACAAAACTGACCAATCGCTGCAAACTGACGAATAAACACAAGCTAACAAATCACCACCAAACCAAGTCATTACCCCAAACTGACGCATCAACACAAATCGAACAATCACCAAAACTGACCCATCAACACAAACTGACCATTCACTGCAAACTGACCAATCAATACAAACTGCCGAAGCACCCCCAAACTGACCAATCACACACAAATTGACCAATCACACCAAACTGACCAATTACTGCCAAATTGACCAATCACCGCATACTGACCAATCACCCCCAAACTAACCAAACAACCCAAACTGACCAATAATCTAACAATGACCAATCACCCCAATCTGAACCAACACAAACTGAACAATGACCCTCAACAGACCCATCACGCCAAACTGAACAATCACTCAAATTGACGCCTCAAATCAAACTGACCATTCACCACAAAATGAACCATCAACACCAGCTCATCAATCGCCCCAAATTTACCAATCAACACAAACTGAGCAATCACCCCCAAACTTACCCATCAACTCAAAGTGACCCATCAACATAAACTGACCAATCATCCCCAAACTGACCAATCACCCACAAATTGACCAGTCAGACCAAACTGACCAATCATTGCCAAAATGAACAATCACCCCAAACAGACCAATCACCCCCAAATTAAACAAGCACCCCAAACTGACCATTCACAAAAAATGGCCAATCACGCCAATCTGAACCATCAACACAACCTGACCAATCACCATACAATTAACAATCACCCCCAATCTGACCCATCAACACAAACTGAAAAATCACCCCAAACTGACACGTCACCACAAATTAAACAATCACCCAAATGGACACATCAACACAAACTGAACAACCACCCCAAACCTGAACAATAATCCAAAACAGACCCATCATTCCAAACTGAACAAATTACCACCAAACTGACCAATCACGGCAACTGAACCATCAACACAAACTGACCAATCACGGCACACTGACTTATCACCACAAACTGACCAATCACATTCCAATCTGGCCCCTCAACACAAACCAAACATTCACCGCAAACTGACCCATCAACACAAACTGACCAATCGCCCCTAATTGTCAAATCACCCCAAAGAGACCCCATCAACACAAACTGAACAACCACCCCCAAACTGTCCCATCACTGCAAACTGACCAATCACTGCAAACTGATCTATCACCCCAAACTGACGAATCACCCAAACTGACCCATCAACACAAACTGACCAATCAACATAAACTGACCAATCACCCCCAAACTGAAGTATCAACAAAAACTGACCAATCAACCCAAACTGACCAACCAACAAAAACTGACCAATGACCTCAAACTGACCCATTAACACTAACTGACCAATCCGCCCCAAACTGACGCATCACTCCAAACTGACCCATCAACACAAACTGACCAATCACCCCAAACTGACCCATCAACAAAACTGATCAATCACTGCAAACTGATGCATCACCACAAACTAACAAATCACCCCCAAACCGAGACATCACTCCAAACTGACGCATTAACACAAACCGACCAATCACCCAAACTGAACCATCAACACAAACTGACTATTCACTGCAAACTGACCAATCAACACAAAGAGACAAAGCACCCGCAAACTGAAGCATCACCCCAAACTGACCCGTCAACACAAGTAGACGAATCATCCCAAACTGACGCATCACTCCAAACTGACCCATCAACAAAAACTGACCAATCACAACAAACTGACCAATCAACACAAACTGACCAAACACCCCCAAACTGACCAATCACCCACAAACTGACCAATCACATCCAATCTGATCCATCAACACAAACTGATCCATCACCCCTAACTGACCAATCACCAAAAAATTACCAATCATCCCAAACTGTCGCATTACCACAAACTGACCAATCGCATCCAATCTGACCCATCAACACAGACTGACCATTCACCGCAAACTGACCCATTAACACAAACTGACCAATCACACAAACTGACCCATCAACACAAACTGACCAATCACAACAAACTGAACAATCACCCCAAACAGACCAACCAACACAAACTGAACAATAACAGCCAAACTGACACATCAATGCAAACTGACCAATCACTTCAAACTGAGCCATCACCCCAAACTGACCAATCACATTCAATGTGAAACATAAGCACAAACTGAACAATCACAGCAAACTGACCCATCAACACAAACTGACCAAAAACACAAACTGACCCATCAACTCTAACTGACCAATCAGCCCAAATTGACCAATCACCCCAAACTGACACATCAACACGAACTGACCAATCACCCCCAATTGACCCATCACTGCAAACTGACCAATCATTGCAAACTGACCCATCACCCCAACTGACCAATCAACCAAACTGACCAATCACCCCAAACTGACCATTCACCCCAAACTTACCCACCAACACAAGCTGACCAATAACCCCCAAACTGACCCATCTCTGCAAACTGACCAATCACTGCAAATTGAAACACCACCCCAAACTGACCAATCGCATTCAATGTGACCCATCAACACAAACTGAATATTCACAGCAAACTGACCCATCAACACAAACTGACCAATCAGCCCAAATTGACCAATCACCCCAAACTGACCCATGAACACAAATTGACCAATTATTCCAAAATGACCCATCACTGCAAACTGACCAATCATTGCAATCTGAGCCATCACCCCAACTGACCAATCACCCAAACTGACCCATCTACACAAACTGACCAATCAACACACACTGCCCAATCACCCCTAAACTTACACCTCACTCCATACTGAGCTATCAACACAAACTGACCAATCACCCCAAACTGACCCATCAACACAAACTGTCAAATCACCTCAAACTATCCAATGAGCACAAACTGACCAATCACTGCAAACAGACCCATCAACAAAAACTGAACAAACACCACCAAACAGATGCATAACTCCAAACTGAACCATCAACACAAACTGACCAATTACCGCAAACTGACCCATTAACACAAACTGACCAATCACCGCACACAGACCCATCACTCCAAACTGATCCAGCAACCCTAACTGACCAATCACCACAAACTGACGCATCACTCCAAACTGACCCATCAACACAAACTGACCAATCACCCAAACTGACTAACCAACACAAAATAACCATTCACCACAAACTGCCCCTTCTTCACAAACTGAAGAATCACCCCCAAACTGACCCATCACCACAAACTGACGCATCAACACAAACTGACGAAGCATCCCAAACTGACGCATCTCTACAAACTGACCCATCAACATAAACTGACCAATCACCCCAAACTGACCCATCAACTAAACTGACCAATCACTGCAAACTGACACATCAACACAAACTGACCAATCATCCCCAAACCGAGACATCACTCCAAACTGACACAGAACACAAATCGACCAATCACCCAAACTGACCCGTCAACACAAACTGACCATTCTCTTCAAACTGACTAATCAGCACAAACTGACGAAACAACCCCAAACTGACCCATCACCCCAAACTGACCCATCAACACAAACAGACGAATCATCCCAAACTGATGCATGACTCCAAACTGACACATCAACAGAAACTGAACAATCACAACAAACTGCCCAATCAACACAAACTGACCAAACACCCGCAAACTGCCCAAACACCCACAAACTGACCAATCGCATCACAACTGATCCATCAACAAAACTGATCCATCACACCTAACTGAAGAATCAACAAAAAAATTCCGGTCATCCCAAACTGTTGCATCACCACAAACTGACCAAACGCATCCAATCTGACCCATCAACACAGACTGACCATTCACAGCAAACTGACCCATCAACACAAACAGACCAATCACACAAACTGGCCCATCACTGCAAACTGGCCAATCACTGCAAACTGAAACATCACCCCAAACTGACCAATTGCATTCAATGTGACCCATCAACACAAACTGACCATTCACCGCAAACTGACCTATCACCACAAACTGACCAAACCCACAAACTGACCCATCAACACATATGACCAATCAGCCCAAATTGACCAATCACCCCAAACTGACCCATCAACAAAAACTGACCAATCACACCAAACTGATGCATTACTGCAAATTGACCAATCATTGCAAACTGACCCATCACCCCAACTTACCAATCACCCAAACTGAACTATCTACACAAACTGCCCCACCAACACAAACTGACGAATAACCCCCAAACTGACCCATCACTGCAAACTGACCAATCACTGCAAACTGAACCATCACCCCAAACCGAACAATTGCATTCAATGTGACCCATCAGCACAAACTGAACATTCACCACAAACTGACCAAACACACAAACTGACCAATCAGCCCAAATTTACCAATCAACCCAAACTGACCCATGAACACAAACTGACCTATCACCGCAAACTGACCCATCACTGCAAACTGTCCAATCATGGCAAACTGAATGATCACCTCAACTGACCAATCACACAAAGTGACCCATGTACAAAAACTCACCAATCAACACACACTGCCCAATCACCCCCAAACTGATGCATTACTCCAAACTGACCCATCAACACAAACTGACCAATCACCCAATCTGACCCATCAACACAAACTGACCAATCACCGCAAACTGACCCATCAACACAAACTGACCAATCACCGCACGCTGCCCAATCACCCCCAACTGACGCATCACTCAAAACTGACCCATCAACACAAACTGACCAATCACCCCAAACTGACTCATCAACACCAACTGACCAATCACCTCAAACTGACCCATGAACACAAACTGACCAATCACCGTGAACAGACCTATCAACACAAACTGAACAATGACCCCCAAACAGATGCATAACTCCAAACTGACCATTCAACTAAAACTGACCAGTCACCCCAAACTGACCAATCAACACAAACGGACCAATCACCCAATCTGACCCATCAACACAAACTGACCAATCACTGCAAACTGACCCATCAACACAAACTGACCAATCACCGCACGCTGGCCCATCAATCCAAACTGGGCCATCAAGACTAACTGACCAATCACCTCAAACTGACCCATTGGCACAAACTGACCAAACACAGCAAACTGACCCATCAGGACAAACTGACAAGTCACACCAAACTGACGCATCACTCCAAACTGACCCATCAACACAAACTGACCAATCACCCAAACTGACCCATCAACACAAACTGACCATTCCCCAAAAACTGACCCATCAACACAAAATGACGAAGCACCCCCAAACAGATCCATTACCCCAATGTGACCATCAATACAAACAGACAAATCACCCCAAACTGACGCATCACTCCAAACTGACCCATCAACAAAAACTGACCAATCAACACAAACTGACCAAACACCCCCAAATTGCCCAATCACCCGCAAACTGAATAATCGCATCCAAACTGATCCATTAACGCAAACTGACCAATCACCCCAACTGACCAATCACGCAAACAGACCCATCTACAAAAACTGACCAATCAGCACACACTGCCCAATCACCCCCAAACTGATGCATCACTCAAAACTGACCCATCAACACAAACTGACCAATCACCCCAAACTGGCCCATCAACACCAACTGACCAATCACCTCAAACTGACCCATGAACACAAACTGACCAATCACCGTGAACAGACCCATCAACACAAACTGAACAATGACCCCCAAACAGATGCATAACTCCAAACTGACCATTCAAGTAAAACTGACCAGTCACCCCAAACTGACCAACCAGCACAAACGGACCAATCACTGCAAACTGACCCATCAACACAATCTGACAAATCACCGCACGCTGGCCCATCAATCCAAACTGACACATCAACACTAACTGACCAATCACCCCAATCTGACACATTGGCACAAACTGACCAAACACAGCAAACTGACCCATCAACACAAACTGACCTATCACCCAAACTGACTCATCAACACAAACTGACCATTCCCCAAAAACTACACCATCAACACAAAATTATGAATCACCCCCAAACTGAACCATCACCCCAAACTGACCCATCAACACAAACTGACGAATCATCCCAAACAGTCGCATCTCTCCAAACTTAGACATCAACACAAACTGACCAATCACCCAAACTGACATCAACACAAACTGACCATTCACCACAAACTGAACCATCAACACAAACTGACGAATCACCACCGAACAGACCCATCTCCCCAAATTGAACTATCACCCAAACTGACCCATCAACTCAAATTGAACAAACAATCCAAAACTGACCCACCAGCCCAAACTGACCAGTCATCCCCACACTGATCAACCAACACAAACTGCTCATTCACCCCAAAACTGAACAATCACCCAGTAATTGACAGATCAAACCAAACTGACCAACCACTGCCAAATTGACGCATCTCTCCAAATTGACCCATCAACACAAGCTGACCAATCACCCCAAACTGAGGCATCACTCCAAACTGACCCATCAACACAAACTGACCAATCACCCCAAACTGACCCATCAACAAAACTGACCAATCACTGCAAACTGACGCATCAGCACAAACTGAACAATCACCATCAAACTGAGGCATCACTCTAAACTGACGCATCAACACAAATCGACCAATCACCCAAACTGACCCGTCAACATAAACTGACCATTCACTGCAAACTGACCAATCAACACAAACTGACGAAGCACCCCCAAACAGATCCATCACCCAAAATGACCATCAACACAAACAGACAAATCAACCCAAACTGACGCATCACTCCAAACTGACCCACCAACAAAAACTGACCAATCAACACAAACTGACCAAACACCCCCAAACTGCCCAATCTCCCACAAACTGAACAATCGCATCCAATCTGACCCATCAACGCAAACTGACCGACCACCCCAACTGACCAATCACACAAACTGACCCATCTACAAAAACTGACCAATCAACACACACTGCCCAATCACCCCCAAACTGACGCATCACTCAAAACTGACCCATCAACACAAACTGACCAATCACCCCAAACTGACCCATCAACACCAACTGACCAATCACCTCAAAGTGACCCATGAACACAAACTGACCAATCACCGCGAACAGACCCATCAACACAAACTGAACATTTGCCCACAAACAGATGCATAACTCCAAACTGACCATTCAACTAAAACTGAACAGTCACCACAAACTGAACAATCAACACAAATGGACCAATCACCTGAACTGACCCATCAACACAAACTGACCAATCACTGCACACAGGCCCATCATTCCAAACTGACCCATCAACACTAACTGACCAATCACCCCAAACTGACCCATTGGCACAAACTGACCAAACACCGAAAACTGACCCATCAAGACAAACTGACGTATCACTCCAAACTGACCCATCAACACAAACTGACCAATCACCCAAACTGACCCATCAACACAAACTGACCATTCCCCAAAAACTGACCCATCAACACAAAATGATGAATCACCCCCAAACTGATCCATCACCCCAAACTGACCCATCAGCACAAACTGACGAATAATCCCAAACAGTCTCATCTCTCCAAACTTAGGCATCGACACAAACTGACCAATCACCCAAACTGACATCAACACAAACTGACCATTCACCACAAACTGAACCATCAACACAAACTGACGAATCACCCCCGAACTGACCCATCTCCCCAAACTGAACTATCACCCAAACTGACCCATCAACTCATATTGAACAAACAACCCCAAAGTGACCCACCAGCCCAAACTGACCAGTCATCCCCACACTGATCAACCAACACAAACTGATCACTCGCCCCAAAACTGAACAATCACCGACTAATTGACAGATCAAACCAAACTGACCAACCACTGCCAAATTGACGCATCCCTCCAAATTGACCCATCAATACAAACTGACCAATTACCCCCAAACTGATGCATCACTCCAAACTGACACATCAACACAAATCGACCAACCACCCCAAACTGACCCATCAACAAAACTGACCAATCACTGCAAACTGACCAATCACCCCCAAACCGAGGCATCACTCTAAACTGACGCATCAACACAAATCGACCAATGACCCAAACTGACCCGTCCACATAAACTGCCCATTCACTGCAAACTGACCATTCAACACAAAATGACGATGCACCCCCAAACAGATCCATTACCCCAAAGTGACCATCAATACAAACAAACAAATCACCCCAAACTGACGCATCACTCCAAACTGACCCATCAACAAAAACTGACCAATCAACACAAACTGACCAAACACCCCCAAATTGCCCAATCACCCGCAAACTGAACAATCGCATCCAAACTGATCCATTAACGCAAACTGACCAATCACCCCAACTGACCAATCACACAAACTGACCCATCTACAAAAACTGACCAATCAGCACACACTGCCCAATCACCCCCAAACTGATGCATCACTCAAAACTGACCCATCAACACAAACTGACCAATCACCCCAAACTGGCCCATCAACACCAACTGACCAATCACCTCAAACTGACCCATGAACACAAACTGACCAATCACCGTGAACAGACCCATCAACACAAACTGAACAATGACCCCCAAACAGATGCATAACTCCTAACTGACCATTCAACTAAAACTGACCAGTCATCCCAAACTGACCAACCAGCACAAACGGACCAATCACCGCAAACTGACCCATCAACACAATCTGACAAATCACCGCACGCTGGCCCATCAATCCAAACTGACACATCAACACTAACTGACCAATCACCCCAATCTGACACATTGGCACAAACTGACCAAACACAGCAAACTGACTCATCAACACAAACTGACCTATCACCCAAACTGACTCATCAACACAAACTGACCATTCCCCAAAAACTACACCATCAACACAAAATTATGAATCACCCCGAAACTGAACCATCACCCCAAACTGACCCATCAACACAAACTGACGAATCATCGCAAACAGTCGCATCTCTCCAAACTTAGACATCAACACAAACTGACCACTCACCCAAACTGACATCAACACAAACTGACCATTCACCACAAACTGAACCATCAACACAAACTGACGAATCACCACCGAACAGACCCATCTCCCCAAATTGAACTATCACCCAAAGTGACCCATCAACTCAAATTGAACAAACAATCCAAAACTGACCCACCAGCCCAAACTGACCAGTCATCCCCACACTGATCAACCAACACAAACTGCTCATTCACCCCAAAACTGAACAATCACCCAGTAATTGACAGATCAAACCAAACTGACCAACCACTGCCAAATTGACGCATCTCTCCAAATTGACCCATCAACACAAGCTGACCAATCACCCCAAACTGAGGCATCACTCCAAACTGACCCATCAACACAAACTGACCAATCACCCCAAACTGACCCATCAACAAAACTGACCAATCACTGCAAACTGACGCATCAGCACAAACTGAACAATCACCATCAAACTGAGGCATCACTCTAAACTGACGCATCAACACAAATCGACCAATCACCCAAACTGACCCGTCAACATAAACTGACCATTCACTGCAAACTGACCAATCAACACAAACTGACGAAGCACCCCCAAACAGATCCATCACCCAAAATGACCATCAACACAAACAAACAAATCAACCCAAACTGACGCATCACTCCAAACTGACCCACCAAGAAAAACTGACCAATCAACACAAACTGACCAAACACCCCCAAACTGCCCAATCTCCCACAAACTGAACAATCGCATCCAATCTGACCCATCAACGCAAACTGACCGACCACCCCAACTGACCAATCACACAAACTGACCCATCTACAAAAACTGACCAATCAACACACACTGCCCAATCACCCCCAAACTGACGCATCACTCAAAACTGACCCATCAACACAAACTGACCAATCACCCCAAACTGACCCATCAACACCAACTGACCAATCACCTCAAAGTGACCCATGAACACAAACTGACCAATCACCGTGAACAGACCCATCAACACAAACTGAACATTGGCCCACAAACAGATGCATAACTCCAAACTGACCATTCAACTAAAACTGAACAGTCACCACAAACTGAACAATCAACACAAATGGACCAATCACCCGAACTGACCCATCAACACAAACTGACCAATCACTGCACACAGGCCCATCATTCCAAACTGACCCATCAACACTAACTGACCAATCACCCCAAACAGACCCATTGGCACAAACTGACCAAACACCGAAAACTGACCCATCAAGACAAACTGACGTATCACTCCAAACTCACCCATCAACACAAACTGACCAATCACCCAAACTGCCCCATCAACACAAACTGACCATTCCCCAAAAACTGCCCCATCAACACAAAATGACGAATCACCCCCAAACTGACCCATCACCCCAAACTGACCAATCAACACAAACTGACAAATGATCCCAAACAGTCACATCTCTCCAAACATAGACATCAACAGAAACTGACCAATCACCCAAACTGACATCAACACAAACTGACCATTCACCACAAACTGAACCATCAACACAAACTGACGACTCACCCCCGAACTGACAAATCACCCCAAACTGACCCATCAACAAAACTGACCAATCAATGCAAACTGATGCATCAACACAAACTAACCAATCACCCCCAAACCGAGGCATCACTCTAAACTGACGCATCAACACAAATCGACCAATCACCCAAACTGACCTGTCAACATATACTGACCATTCACTGCATATTGACCATTCAACACAAACTGACGAAACACCCCCAAACAGCTCCATCACCCTAAACTGACCATCAACACAAACAGACAAATCACCCCAAACTGACGCATCACTCCAAACTGACCCATCAACAAAAGCTGACCAACCAACACAAACTGACCAATCACCCACAAACTGAACAGTCGCATCCAATCTGATCCATCAACACAAACTGATCCATCAGCCCTAACTGACCAATCACCAAAACAGTTCCGATCATCCAAACTGTCGCATCACCACAAACTGACCAATCACATCCAATCTGACCCAGCAACAAAGACCGAGGAAACAACCCCAAACAGACCCATCACCCCAAACTGACCCATCAACACAAACAGCCGAATCATCCCAAACTGAAGCATCACTGCAAACTGACCCATCAACACAATCTGACCAATCACACAAACGGACCCATCAAGACAAACTGACCCATCACCCCAAACTGACCCACCAACACAAACAGACCAATCACCCCAAACTGACACATCAGCACAAACTGACCAATCACCCAATAACTGACCAATCACTGCAAACTGACATATCTCCCCAAACTAACCACTCAGCCAAACTGACCCATCTACAATAACTGACCAATCAACACACACTGCCCAATAGAAAGATAGAAACATAGAAGATAGGAGCAGGAGTATGCCACTCGGCCCTTCGAGCCTGCTCTGCCATTCAATGAGATCATGGCTGATCATCCAAATTCAGTACCCTGTATCTGCCTTCTCCCATATCCCTTAATCACTATAGCCTTAAGAAATATATCCAACACTTTCTTGAATATATTTAATGAACTGGCCTCCACCGCCCTCTGTGGCAGAGAATTCCACAGGTTCACCACACTCTGGGTGAAGAAATTCCTCCTCATTTCAGTCCTAAATGGCTTACCCCTTATCCTTAGACTATGACCCCTGGTTCTGGTCTCCCTGGCCATCAGAAACATCCTTCCTGCATCTAGTCTGTACAGGCCAGACAGAATTTTATAGGTTTCCATGAGATCCCCTCTCAACCTTCTAAACTCCATTGAGTATAAGCCCAATCAACACAATCTCTCCTGATACGTCATTCGTGCCATCCCAGGTATGAGCCTGGTGAATCTTCGCTGCACTCCTTCCATGGCAAGAACGTCCTTCCTCAGGTAAGGCAACCAAAACTGCACACAATACTCAAGGTGTGGTCTCACCAAGGCCCTGTACAACTGTAGCAAGATATCCTTGTTCCTGTACTCGAACCCTCTTGCTACGAAGCCCAACATACCATTTGCCTTCTTAACCGTCTGCTGCACCTGCATGCTTACCTTCAGCGACTGGTGCACAATTACACCCAGGTCTCTTTGCACTTCCCCTTCTTCCAATCTATTGCCATTCAAATAATAATCTGACTTCCTGTTTTTGCCACCAAAGTGGATAACCTCACATTTATCCACAATATAGTGCATTTCCCATGTTTCTGCCCAATCACGCAAATTGTCCAAATCGTACTGGAGTTTCATGACATCCTCCTCACAGCATAATCTCCCACCCAGCTTTGTGTCATCTGCAAATTTGGAGATATTACATCAAATTCCCTCCTCCAGATCATTAATATATATTGTGAACAGCTGGGGTCCTAGGACCGATCCTTGCGGTACCACACTAGTCACTGCCTGCCACTCAGAAAACAATCCGTTTATTCCAACTCTTTGCTTTCTGTCCGCCAACCAGTTCTCTATCCAAGTCAATACCTTGCCCCCAATCCCATGTGCCTTAATTTTGCACGCTAATCTCTTATGTGGGACCTTATCGAAAGCCTTCTGAAAGTCCAAATGCACCACATCCACTGGTTCTCCCTTATCTATTTTACGAGTTACATCCACGGAAAATTCCAGTAGATTAGTCAAGCATGATTTACCTTTTGTAAATCCATGTTGACTTTGTCCGATCCTGTCACTGCTTTCCAAGTGCTCTGCTATTACATCTTTTATAATGGACTCTAGCATTTTCCCCACTATCGATTTCAGGCTTACCAGCCTATACTTTCCCGCTTTTTCTCTACCACATTTATTGAATAGTGGAGTAACATTAGCTACCCTCCAATCCATGGGTACTGTTCCAGAGTCTATCGTGTTCTGGAAGATGACCAGCAATGCATCTACTATTTCTAGGGCCACTTCCTTAAGTACCCTGGGATATAGATTATCAGGCCCTGGGGATTTATCGGCCTTCAGTCCCATCAATTTTCCTAACACCATTTCCCTACAAATACTGATTTCTTTCAGTTCCACCCTTTCATGAGACCCTATGTTCCCCGGCATTACTGGGAGGTTATTTGAGTCCTCCTTTGTGAAGACAGAACCAAAAAATGTATTTAGTTGGTGTTCCATTTCTTTGTTCCCCATTATAAATTCCCCTGATTCTGACTGCAAAGGGACTACGCTTGACTTCATTAATCTTTTTCTCTTCAATATCTATAAAAGCTTTTACAGTCAGTTTTTATGTTCCATGCAAGCTTCCTCTCATATTCTTTTTTCCCTTTCTTAATTAATCCCTTTGTCCTCCTTTGTTGAATCCTAAACTGCTCCCAATCCTCGGGATTATTGCTTTTTCTGGCCAATTTATATGTCCTCTCTTTGGATCTTATGCTACCCCTAATTTCCCTTGTTAGCCACGGTTGAGTCACCTTTTTTGTTTTATTTTTATTCCAAACTGGGATGAACAAATTCTGTAGCTCATCCATTCGGTCTTTGAATGTTTGCCATTGCCTATCCACCGTCAACCCTTTGAGTGCCATTCCCCAATCAATCCTACCCAACTCGCTCCTCAGACCAGCGTAGTTTGCTTTATTTAAATTGAGGACCCTATTCTCCTAGTCAACTAATTCATTCTCCATCTTAATGAAGAATTCGATCATATTGTGATCGCTCCGACCCAAGGGGCCTTGTACAACATGATTGCTAATTAATCCTTTCTCATTACATAATACCCAGTCTAAGATGTTGTTCCAGGAAACCATCCTCCACAGTATTGTTACTAATTTGGTTGGCCCAATCTATATGTAGGTTAAGGTCACCCACGATGACTGTTGTGCCCTTTTCGCACGCTTCTTAATTTCCGTTTTAATGCCATCCCCAAACTCCACCTTACTGTTTGAAGGTCTATATAGCACTCCCACTAACGTTATTTTTCCCTTAGTATTGCTCAATTCTACCTATACAGATTCCACATCATCACAGCTAATATCCTTCATTACAATTGTGTTAATCCCTTCTTTAACCAGCAATGCTACCCCACCTCCCTTTCCTTATTGCCTATCTTTCCTGAATATCGAATACCCCTCAATGTTGAGTTCCCAGTCTTGGCCATCCTTGAGCCACGTTTCCGTAATCACAACCAAATCATATTCATTTACCTTTATTTGCGCAGCCAATTCATCCAACTTATTACAAATGCTCCTCGCATTAAGACACAAAGCCTTCAGGCTTGTTTTTTTAACGCTCTTACACCTATTAGAATCACCCCCAAACTGACGCACTTTCCAAACTGATCCATCAACCCAAACTGACCAATCACGCCAAACTGACCCGTCAACACAAACTGACCAATCGCCCCAAACTGACCCATTAACACAAACTGACCAATCACTGCAAACAGACCCATCAACACAAACTGGACAGTCACCCCCAAACAGACGCATCACTCCAAACTGATACTTCAACTAAAACATACCAATCACCCCAAACTGACCCATCAACACAAACTGACCAAGCACCGCCAACTGACTCATCAACACAAACTGACCAATCACCGCAAGCAAACCCATCAGCACAAACTGACCAATCACTGCAAACTGACCCATCAAGACAAACTGACCAAATACCCCAAACTGACGCATCACTCCAAACTGACCCATCAACACAAACTGACCAATCACCCAAACTGACCCATCAACACAAGCTGACCATTCACCACAAACTGCCCCATCAACACAAACTGACGAATCACCCACAAACTGACACATCACCACATACTGACCGATCAGCACAAACTGATGAATCATACCAAACTGCCGCATCTCTCCAAACTGACCCATCAACACAAACTGACCAATCACCCAAACTGACATCAACACAAACTGAACCATCAACACAAACTGATGAATCAACCCGAACTGACCAATCACCCCAAACTGACCTATCACCCAAACTGACCCACCAGTCCAAACTGACCAGTCATCACCAAACTTTTCAACCAACATAAACTGACCAATCACCCCCAAACTGACCAATCATCCACAAATTGACCAATCACACCAAACTGACCAACCATTGCCAAATTGACCAATCACCGCAGACTGACCAATCACCCTGAAACTAACAATATACCCAAAACTGACCAATCACCTAAAAAGGAAAATCAACACAATCTGAACCAACACAAACTGACCAATCAACATCCAACAGATCCATCACCCCAAACTGAACAATCACCCAAAGTGATGCATCAAATCAAACTGACCATTCACCGCAAACTAAACCATCAACACAAACTGAGCAATCACCCCAAATTGACCCATCAACACAAATTGAGCAATCATCCCCAAACTGACCCATCACCTCAAACTAATCCATCAACACAAACTGAACAATCACCCCAAACTGACCCACCAACCCAAACTGACCCAACATACGCAAACTGATTAATCAACACAATCAGACCTATCAACACAAACTGAGCAATCAGCCCAAACTGACCCACCAGCCCAAACTGACCAATCAACCCCAAACTGACCAAACAACACAAACTTACCAATCACCCCTAAACTGACCAATCACCACAAATTAACCATTCAGATCAAACTGCCCAATCACTGCCAAAATGAACAATCATCCCAAACAGATCAATCACCCCCAAAATAACCAAGCACCCCAAACTGACCATTCCCCAAAAAATGACCAATCACGCCAATCTGAACCATCAACACAAACTGACCAATCACCATAAAATGAGCAATCACCCCAAACCGACCCATCAACACAAACTGCCCCACCAACACATACAGACCAATCACCCCCAATCTGATCCATCAACAATAATTGACAAATCACCCCAATCTGACCCATCACCCCAAACTGAACAATCAGCCCAATTGATGCATCAACACAAACAGACCAATCAGCCCAAACTGAAAAATAATCCCAAACTGACCCATCTTTCCAAACTGAACCAATCACCACCAAACTGACAATCACGGCAAACCGACCCATCAACACAAACTGACCATTCACTGCAAACTGACCCATCACTCCAAAATGACAAAATCACCAATAGATTGACGAATCACCCTAAACTGCCCCATCAACACAAACTGGCCAATCACCCCAATCTGACCAATCATCCCAAAATGACCCATCAACAAAAACTGACCAATCACATCAAACTGACCAATCAACCACAAACTGACCAATCGCCCCAAACTGACAAATCACCCCCCAAACTGACCAATCAGCCGCAAACTGACAATCGCATCCAATCTGACCCATCAACACAAACTGACCCATCACCCCAATCTGACCAATCACCAAAAAAATGGCAATCACCCCAATCTGTCCCATCAGCACAAACTGACAAATCGCATCCAATCTGACCCAACAACACAAACTGACCATTCACCGCAAACTGACCCATCAACACAAACTGAGCAATCACACAAACTGACCATTCACCCCTAACTGACCCATCAACACAAGCTGACCAATAACACCCAAACTGACCCATCACTGCAAACTGACCAATCACTGCAAACTGACCAATCACCACACACTAACATATCGCATCCAATCTGATACATCAAGACAAACTGAACATTCACCGCAAACTGACCCATCAACACAAGCTGAGCAATCACACAAACTGACCAATCACCCCTAACTGACCCATCAACACAAGCTGACCAATAACACCCAAACTGACCAATCACTGCTAACTGACCAATCACCGCAAACTGACCAATCACCACACACTAACATATCGCATCCAATCTGACACATCAAGACAAACTGAACATTCAGTGCAAACTGACCCATCAACACAAACTGACCAATCACACAAACTGACCCATCAACACAAAATGACCAATCTCACCAAATTGACCGATCACCCCAAACTGATCCATCAAGAAAAATTGAACAATCACCCTCAAACTGACCCATCACTGCAAACTGACCAAACACTGCAAACTGACTCATCACCCAAAACTGACGAATCACCCAAAGTGAACCATCAACACAAACTGACCAATCAACACACACTGACCAATCACCTGCAAACTGACACATCACTCCAAACTGTCCCATCAACACAAACTGACCAATCACCCCAAACTGACTCATCAACACAAATTGATCAATCAACCCAAACTGACCCATCAACAGAAACTGGCCAAGCACCCCAATCTGACCAATCACCCCAAAATGACCAATCAACACAAGCTGACCAATCACCACAAACTGACCAATCACACTAAACTGACCAATCGCCCCAGACTGACAAATCAACAGAAACTGACCAAACACCCCCAAACTGACCAATCAACCACGAACTGAGCAGTCACATCCAATCTGACCCAACAGAAATTGACCCGTCACCCCAAACTGATCAATTACCAAAAAATTATGAATCTCCCCAATCTGTCCCATGAGCACAAACTGGACAATCGCATCCAATCTGACCCATCAACACAAACTGACCAGTCACCGCAAACTGACCCATCAAAACAAACTGACCATTCACACAAAACGAACCACAACACAAACTGACCAATCACCCCAAACTGACCAATCACCCCAAACTGACCCATCATCAAAAACTGACCAATAAAACCCAAACTGACCCATCACTGCAAACTGACGATTTACTGCAAACTGACCCATCACCCCAAACTGACCAATCACATCCAATCCGACCGTTCAACACAAACTGACCATTCACCGCAAACTGACCCATCAACACAAACTGACTGATCACACAAACTGACTCATCAACACAAACTGACCAATCGCCACAAATTGACAAATCACCCCAAACTGACCCCATCAACACAAACTGAACAATCACCCCCAAAATGATGCATCACTGCAAACTGCCCCATCAACACAATCTGAACAATCACCCCCAAACTGACCCATCACTCGAAACTGACAAATCACCAAAAAACTGAGCAATCAGCCCAAACTGATCCATTGAAAAAAATGACCAATCACCCCAAACTGCCACATCAACACAAACTGACAATCACCCCAATCTGACCAATCACCCTAAACTGACCCATCAACACAAACTGACCAATCAACCCCAAACTGACCCACCAGCCCAGATTGATCAATCATACCTAAACTGACCAATCAACACAAACTTACCAATCACTCCCAAACTCACCAATCACCCACATATTGACCAATCACACCAAACTGACCAGTCACTGCCAAACAGATCAATCACCCCAAACAAAACAATCACCCCCAAATTAACCAACACCCCAAACTGACCAATCACGGCAATCTGTACCATCAACACAAACTGACCAATCACCATAAATTTAGCAATCATCCCAAACTGACCCATCAACACAAACTGCCCGAACAACACAAACAGAACAATAACACCCAATCTGACCCATCAACACAAACTGGCACATCACCCCAATTTGTCCCATTACCCCAAACTGACCAATCCCCCAAATTGACGCATCAACACAAACTGACCAATCACCAACAAACTGCCCAACCACTGCAAACTGACCCATCAAAACAAACTGACCCATCAACACAAACTGACCAATCACCCCAAACTGACCAATCACCCACAAACTGACTTATCAACCCTAAACTGGCCAACTATGCCAAACTGACCAATCAACATAAATTGACCAATCACCCCAAACTGACCAATCAACACAAACTGACCAATCACCCCCAAACTGACCAATCATCCAGAAACGGACCAATCACATCAAACTGACCAATCACCTCCAAACTGACCAATCACCCCAAAATAGACCAATCACCCCCAAATTAACAGATCACCCCGAAACTAACCACAAACCCCAAACTGACCAATCACCAAAAAATTACAAATCACCCCAAACTGACTCATCAACACAAACTGACATAGATACATAGATGACAGGAGCAGGATTAGGCCATTCGGCCCCTCGAGCCTGTTCCACCTTTTAATGAGATCATGGCTGATCATCCAAATGCAGGAACCTGTCCCTGCTGTAAGATTAGGATCACTGGCTCACACACAGATTACCCAACAGGGCTTTAGAATTTGTAAGGCTTTTATTAAAGCTACAGTTTTAAAGCATAATCTGCTATTCCATACGGTCTAAGCCGAGTATATTAGACATACAAACCGTGACAGTAGGAGTGATCTATGACTCCCGAATCGGAATGCCATGAACGGGCGGACGGGGAGGCAGTACGGTGGTCTCAGATTAGGTGGATTCCTGCAGTCTGCTGCAGTGGTCACGTCCGTTGGGTCATCTCTCAAGCTGTTGGAGGTATGAGGCCATCAGCCACCTCAGAGGCTAAACTTGACCAAGGTGTTAGGCCGTGGCCACATTGGTGAAGCCTTCGCCCCTGACTGCCTGATTTCCTCTCTCTGTCGTCTATATTTATAGTTATTTCGGAGGGCTGGTAATCATCTGGTGTCAATTATTTGATCCCCATCCTGTTGTCCAATTGTGAAGCGGGAAGGCAACCCTCACCATCCCTTTCTGCACGACTGACAAGGCCTCCCTCTTATCTTTCTGAGGAATGTTTTGTCATGTTTCTTCAAGTGCATTTCATGGCTTTGTGACTCCTTGTTATCTAGCAGGTGCTATCCTACCTGTTTTCTTGCATTTTACGATTCACTTATCACTTTTATTTGTCTTTTGTTGCTTGATATTCGACCTTGCTGGCATTTATGCGAACTGTTCCCGGTTGCATGTTGTCAGTCTATGTTCTAAGAATTAAAACCCATCTTTGAATCTAACAGCTATTTCTTACAATTCCCTTCTTTGAGAAGGAAATATCCTTATTGGCTTCTCACAATCGGCTCTTGACTAATCTAGCTAGCTCTTATTGCTCTCTCAACTTGGGTGTTAGTTAGTAGGGAGTCTTGAAGATTTCTCCCTTCCTTACAGTCCATTCCTTTGAGGAGAAGGAGCATCCTCTGACCCCTTACTCAAATTCAATTCACTGTTCCGGTGTTCCAATGCGGCCCCACCTCGGATATCCACTGTTTCTTCCATCTTTCCTGATGACCCGCCTGGGGTCTCCTTTACATTGCCAATGATCTTCTCTTTCGGTGTGCTCAATTAACTTCTTAGTGCTGGTTAGTCATGGGCATGAGTACCCAAATGGCTTATGTATAAAAGTCTTCCTCCACAAGTTACATATATCAAATACACTATCATTATAAGCTGGAGAACTACCAGAGCATGTGAAATAATATAGATGTAAGGGTGTGCTGATGTTTTAAGTCCCACATCCCACCAGTGTGTGTTGTCCCCTATGCTGTCAATTTCAATATGTTTTCTCGAGTTGTCTTGCTCCAAAACATAAAAATGCTTTAGGGAGGAATTTAATCACATCATGAGCTCACTGAAACCATCAGACAACAGGGAAATGTCGTATCCGAGTATCCGAATTGTCGTATCCGAGTATCCACACAATTGTATAGCTCATACTTAAAAATGTGTTGGTTGATGGCACAAGTCCTATTAGACCCGTAAAGCATGGCAGTTGAGGTAGTAGTGAAACAGGAGGCACCACAAATCACATCATACTGGATACGCACTGGTTTTTCCCATGCTCCTCTACCTACAAAACATAATTATTACACTCACAGTTAAATTCAGTCTTACAATCATTTCAAGCGACATTGCAGTTTCACATCTAATCAACAAATCATGGACTTAAAAGATTCTCCAGATCTCTCTTTTACTCGTATTCATCTTGTGGATAATTCTTACAAAACATGATTTCTCCTTAGCCCTCAATTGTCCCAATCCAGATTCAATGTAACTCTTCACTTCTACTTCAATTTCAATCCCTCTAACATGTACCAGTGTATTTAACTATATTCTGATTGTTTCATTAATTAGATAGTTTCTCGATGGAGCATGTGTCAATGCTTTAATGCTTGTCTCACTCTCCTGAACTACATTAACCATTTCATATCTTGCTGTTGTCAAGTAACTGAGCATGTCCGAGACTCATTCTTCAGTGCAAATTCAACATACATTCCCAGATGGTAATTGCTTCATACGTAACGAATCACATTTGCACACTCATATCTCCATACCGTGCCATCCAATACATGCCTTTCTCGGGCTTTCAGGTATCTTATCAAAATATTGTAATCATCTGGAGATCTTTGCTCATGTTCGACTGCATGGTCCCGATGTCTTGGGTAGTGGCCGGACTATCAAATTCAGTTTTCTTAAAAGTTCATTAAAAGCAGGGACACAAATGTCTCCAAGAGAAAGCTGTCAATTTACTATTCTTAACTACACTTTCCTGACTTTCACTAGAAAATTGTGAGAATTCCCATTCTGTAGTGTAATTCTCCTGTTTCAATCTTACACCCTCAATCACTTTCCTTTGATTACCATTCATATCTCATTCATGAATCCTGGAGAAACTTTACTGTCCAGTACAATATTTAAGATAGAAAACATAGATCAAACGTTCTCACTTGATCCAAGTTATTAACAGTTTTATTTATCATTATTTTAGAGGATATTTTATTTTCCCAAAAGTAACCCAATATATAGTGCCTGAGTCAATTTAGTTATTAAAAAATTATCCCAAAATCCAACCAGCAGTATTATTGAACTGACAGGTTTTGTCAATGTGCAATTTCATTTCTATCAATTTATCTTCAATTTCCAATTTCAGGAACAAGTGATTCTCAGGCTAGGTGGCTTAAACAGTGTTTTAACATTAGAGACAGAAGTGCTGCAATTAGTTTACAAGATAACTTCCATATAACAAAAGAAAGAAGAGACTCCATTGTGACTCTACTTAGAGCCCAAGGGGTTAAGTTATCAAATCATAATTTTACTTCTGGGAAATATTAAATTAAAATTAAGAAACTTAAATTTAATAAGTCCAATACCTTTAAATGTCATGCTAAATTTGTTGCTTGGTGAACTTATACAGCTGTCAGTGGGAAGGGTTAACTCCTTTGCAGATTTTTAAGAAGGTGGAGTGAAACATAGTCAGGTGCACGCAATTGCATCACTTCTCGTATATTAAAAAAAACTTTCCCAATCAAAAAGACAGTTGTGTTTTCACACTTTAACTAAACATGTACAGAACAGATAAAACAGAACAAAATATCACATTCTTGCTGAAAACAATAAACTACGTCATATTTCTTATTGTCCTTTCTGCAGATGAATTCCAAAATACTGTAAAATCATTGAATATAACTGGAGAAAAATTAGTTTCTCACATTTAAACCAATCAAATCAAACTGCTTTGGAAGATTTCACCATAACAACCGTGAATCCAAGGTTAAATCTTAGACTGAAACTTAATATTTTGTTAAACAAACTTTCTGTTGCTCTTCTCAGTTTTTACACACCAGCTAAAATTAAATTGTCGTAGTTCTTTCCAATTCTGGGGGCACAATCTTATTCACGCATTCATAAAACTTCCAAAATCCAATACAAGACAAAAGTTTCAAACGTTTTTAACAGAGAAGTGAGTGGAGCTAAACCACACATAACAGAATCATTGTTTTAAAGACAGACATTCAGACAAAAGAAATATTGTAACTTCTTAAACATTCATAGTCAGGAAAACTTTCACCCTTTAACTCACACTTTCACGCAAACTGAAATTCCAGAATTTTTTTAAGCTTCCTTTCACTCAGCAAATCTTGTGTTTTATTTGTCTCGGCACAGACATTATAAACTTCCATGTCGGTAAAACTTGAAATTTAACTTTTTTTTTCCCCTTTTAAATCAGTGTCTCAGCAGCTTTGCCTGGCTTTCCAAATCCTTGTTTTTTCCCTTCCTTTGCTGAATTTTCAGATTGGTTAGCCTGAAAAATAGATCTTTTCCTTCTTTATCTCTCCCTCTCTCTCCTGCACATTATGCTTTACCTCCTACAGGCTATCTATCAACTGTTCCCGGTGATATGCCAACGCCATTGTTTTTCTGGTTTTACCTTTTAGCAAGCTCTTTACTGCTCACTTGTTTCAGAGAGAGAAAAAACACTATACACAGTCTAAGCAACGATCACGTGCGCTCGACCGGTCCCTGCGGTCATCCCAACCAGAACCTTACAACTCCTAACGCTGTGATCCCAATTCTGACACCACTGTAAGATTAGGATCACAGTCTCACACACAGATTACCCAAAAGGGCTTTAGAAGTTGTAATGCTTTTATTAAAGCGCTACAGTTTTATTGCATAATCAGATATTGGATATGGTTTAAGCCGAGTATAATAAACATACAACCCATGACAGTAGGAGCGATCTACTACCCCCGAATCGGAATGTCATGAACGGACGGATGGGGAGGCTGTATGGTGGTCACGCAAAAGGTGAATTCCTGCAGTCTGCTGCAGTGGTCACTTCCGTTGGGTCATCTCTCAAGCTGTTGGAGGTATGAGGCCGTCAGCCACCTCAGAGGCTAAAGTTGACGAAGGTGTTAGGCCATAGCCACCTTGGGAAAGCCTTCGCCCACTGACTGCCTGATTTCCTCTCTCGGTCGTCTATATTTATAGTTATTTCGGTGAGCTGGTAATCACCTGGTGTCAATCACTTGATCCCCATCCTATTGCCCAATTGTGAAAGGGGAAGGCAATCCTCGCCGTCCCTTTCTGCATGACTGACAAGGCCTCCCTCTTATCTTTCTGAGGAATGTTTTGTCAAGTTTCTTCAAAGGCATTTTATGGCTTCCTCACTCATTGTTATCTAGCAGGTGCTATCCTCCCTGTTTCCTTGCACTTTACGATTCCCTCATCACTTCTATTTGTCTGCTGCTGCTTGATATTCGACCTTGTTGGCATTTATGCTAACTGTTCCCGGTTCCATGTTGTCAGTCACTGTTCTAAGAATTATATCCCATCTTTGAATCTAACAGCTATTTCTTACACTGCTTTCTCCCCATATCCCTTAATCCCTTTAGCCTTAAGACATATATCTAACTCTTTCTTGAATATATTTAATGAATTGGCCTCAACTGCCTTCTGTGTTGGAGAATTCCACAGTTTCATACTCTCTGGGTGAAGAAGTTCCTCCTCATCTCAGTCCTAAATGGCTTACCACTTATCGTTATTGTGTGACCCCTGGTTATGGACTCCCCGGCCATCGGGAACATCCTTCCACAATCTAGTCTGTTTAGTCCTGTTAGAATTTTATACGTTTCAATGAGATCCCATCTCATTCTTCTAAACTCTAGCGAATATTAGCCTAATCGACCCAATCTCTCCTCATACGTCATTCCTGCCATCCCAGGTATCAGTCTGACGAATCTTCGCTGCACTCTCTCCGTGGCAAGTACTTCCTTGCTCAGATAAGGTGACCAAAACTGCACAAAATACTCAAGGTGTGGTCTCACCAAAGCCCTGTAAAACTGCAACAAGACATCCTTGCACCTGTACTCGAGTCCTCTCGCTATGAAGGCCAACATTCTATTTTTCTTCTTAACTGCCTGCTGCAGCTGCATGCTTACCTTCAGTGACTGGTGCACAAGGACACCCAGGTTTAGTTGCACATCCCTTTTTCCCAATCTATTGCCGTTCAGATAACAATCTGTCTTCCTGTTTTTGCCACTGAAGTGGATAACCTCGCATTTATCCACATTATACTGCATGTGCCATGCATCTGACCAATCACCGAACCTGTCCAAATCATACTGGAGTTTCTCTGCATTCTCCTCAAAGCACACACGCACACCCAGCTTTGTGTCGTCTGCAAACTTGGAGGTATTACTGCTAGTTCCCTCGTGTAGATCATTTCTGTATATTGTGAATAGCTGGGGTACTAGCACTGATCCCTATGGTACCCCACTAGTCACTGCCTGCCACTCAGAAAAGGACCCATTTATTCCAACTCTTTGCTTCCTGTCTGCCAACCAGGTCCCTATCCAAGACAGTAACTTACACCCAAACCCGTTGGCTTTATCTTTGCATGCTAATCTTTTATGCGGGACCTTATCGACAGCCTTATGAAAGTCCAAATAGACAACATCCACTGGTTCTCCCTTATCCATTCTACAGTTACATCCTCAAAAAATTCCAGTTGTGTAGTCAAGCATTATTTACCTTTTGTAAATCCATGTTGACTTTGTCCGATCATGTCACTGTATTCCAAGTGCTCAGCTTTTACATTTTTATAATGGACTCTAGCATTATCCCCACTACCGGTGTCAGACTTGCCGGTCTATAATTCCCCATTTTCTGTCTACCACTTTTTATTAATAGTGGGGTTACATTAGCTAAACTCCAATCTATGGGAAATGTTCCAGACTGACCCAGCACCAGCAAACTGATGATTCACCCCATATTGACCCATCACTCCAAACCGACCATTCGCCATCAAACTGACTGATCAACAGAAACTGAGCAATTACCCTCAAACTGACCCTTCAACGCAGATTGAGCAATCCCCCCAAACTGCCCGATCACCAACAAAATGCTTCATAAACACAAACTGAACAATCACCCTAAATTGACCCATCAGCACAAACTGTCGATTCACCGCAAACTGACCAATCAACACAAAATGACCAATCAACCCCAAAGTGACCCATCACTCCAAACTGAACCAGCAACACAAACTGACCAATCACCCCAAACTGATTCATCACTGCAAACTGAAAAATCACCCAAAACGACCCATCAACGCTAACTGACCAAACACCACAAACTGACCTATGAACACAAACTGACCAATCACACCCAAACAGATGCATCACTCCAAACTCATCCATCAACACAAACTGACCAAACAACCCAAACTGACCCATCAACACAAACTGAACAATCACCCCCAAACTGACACATCATCCCAAACTGAACCATCATCACAAACTGACCATTCGCCACGAAGTGATCCATCAACACAAACTGTCCAATTACCCCCAAACTGATCCATCACTGCAACTGACCAATCACTGCAAACTGATCATCTCCCCAAACTGACCAATTACCAAAACTGACCCATCAACACAAACTGACCAATCACCCACAAACTGATGCATCACTCCAAACTGACCCATCAACATACACTGACCAATCATCCCAAACTGACCCATCAACAGAAACTGACCAATCAACCCCATATTGATCCATCACTCCAAACTGACCATTCACCACCAAACTGACTGATCAAAAGAAACTGAGCAATCACCCTCAAACTGATCCTTCAACGAAAAATGATCAATCCCCCCAAACTGACCCATCAACACAAACTTACCAATCACCCACAAACGGATGCATCACTCCAAACTGACCCATCAACATACACTGGCCAATAATCCCAAACTGACCCATCAACAGAAACTGACCAATCAACCCCAAACTGACCGATCACCCGAAACTGACCCATGAACTGAAGCTGACCAATCAACCCCAAAATGACCCATCAACAAAAAATGTCTCATCAACACAAACTGACCAAACATCCCCAAACTGACGAATCGCCCACAAATTGACCAATAACACCAAACCGACCAATCACCGCAAACTGATCAAAGTCCCCAAAATAACGATACATCCAAAACGGACAAATCACCAAAAAATGACCAATCACGCCCAATCTCAACCATCAACACAAACTGACCAATCAACCCCAAACAGACCCATCACCCCAAACTGACCAATCACAAAAAATTACCTATCACCCCAAAGTTACCCATCAACAAAAATTGCCCCATCAACACAAACTGACCAATCTCCCCAATTTGACCCATCAACACAAACTGACCAATCACCACAAACTGACCAATCACCCCAAACTGAACAATCATCCAAATTGACGCATCAACACAAACTGACCAATCACCCAAACTGACCAATCCGCACAAACTGATCAATCACCCCGAAACTGAATCACCAACACAAACTGATCAATTAGCAAAAAATTACCTGTCACCCGAGACTTACTCATCAACACAAAATGCCCCAACAACACAAACTGACCAATCACCCCCAATCTGACCCATCAGCATAAACAGAACAATCACCCCAACCTGACCCATCAACACAAGTTGACCAATCACCCCAATACTGAACAATCACCGCAAACAGACCCATCGTTTCAAACTGAACCAATCACCACCAAACTGACCAATCACCGCAAACTGACCCATCAAAACAAAATGACAAATCGTCCCCAAAATGACTCATCAAAACAAACTGACCAATCACCCCAAACTGAACAATCACCGCAAACTGAACCATCAACAAAAACTGACCAATCACCCCCAGTCTGACGCATCTCTCCAAAATGACCTATCAACTCAAACTGGCCAATCACCGCAAGCTGTCCAATCAATAAATTCTGACCATTCAGCCACAAACAGAACCATCACCCCAAACTGACCAATCTCCAAAAAATTACAAATCACCCCAAACTGCCCATCAACACAAACTGCCCCATCAACACAAACTGACCAATCTCCCCCAATTTGACCCATCAACAGAAACTGACCATTCAACCCAAACTGACACATCACCCCAAACTGACCAATCACCCAAATTGACGCATCAACACAAACTGACCAATCACTACAAAATTAACCATCAACACAAACTGATCAATCACCCCAAGCAGACCCCTCAACACCAACTAACCCATCAAAGCAAATTGAACAATCACCCACAAACAGAACAATCAACACAAACTGACCCATCAACACAAACAGACCAATCAACCACAAACTAACCCACAAGCCCTAACTGATTAATCATCCCCAAACTGAACTATCAACACAAACTGAGCAATCACCCCCAAACTGATCAAACACCCACAAATGGACCAATTACACCAAACTTACTAATCACCACCAAATTAAACAAACACCCCAAACTGACCAAACAACAAAAAATGACCAATCACGCCAATCTGAACCATCAACACAAACTGACCAATCACTCCCAAACTGACCAATCACCCCAAACTGACCAATCACCAAAAAATTACCAATCACCTCAAACTGACCCATCAACAAAAACTGCCCCATCAACACAAACTGACCAATCACCTCCAATCTGAGCCATCAAAACAAACTGACCAATCACCCAAAACTGACCCATCACCCCAAACTGACCAATCACCCAAATTGACGCATCAAGACAAACTGACCAAATACCACAAAACTGAACATGCACCGCAAACTGACCAAACATTCCAAACTGAAACAATCTCCACCAAAATGACCAATCACCGCAAACGGAGCCATCAAATCAAAGTGAGCAATCACGTCAAATTGACCCATCCACACAAACTGACCAATCGCCCCAAACTCACCAACCACCAATAAACTGAGCAATCATGCGAAACTGACCAATCACCCAAAACTGACCAATCACGCCAAACTGAACAATCAACACAAACTGAAAAAATCAATCGCATACTGAACAATCACCCACAACCTGACCAATCACCTCAAACTGAGCAATCAACAAAAACTGACCAATCACCCTAAACTGACCAATCAACACAAACTGACCAATCACCCCCAAACTGAACAATCAGCTACAAACGGACCAATCACACCAAACTGAACAATAACCCATAAGCTGAACAATTACCCCAAACTGACCAATGACTTCAAAACTGACAGATCACCCCCAAACTAACCAAACACCCCAAACTGACCAATCACCAAAAAATTACCAATCACTCCAAACTGACCCATCAACACAAACTGACTAATCACCCGAATCTGCCCCATCAACACAAACTGACATAGATACTGTGAGCTATGGGGGCGGTTTACTGGTGGATGGATGGTATGTGGCCACCAGATGGAGACAAAGTCCCCCTCTCATTCCAATTCATAAAGGCCACACCTACCTCCAACACACCTGAGGCAAATCTGCCCATTAACTCACTAGTTTAAAAGGCCAACTAGTGCATCCCTTCAGGGCCAGAGAAAGGGGTCCTGAGAGAAGACCAGGCCAGTCCCTGAGGGGACCAAAGCAGCACCAGAGGTCAGTGCCTGAGGGGAAGGCTGGGGACCGTGGCCTGTGGGCCAGTGGGCCTGAGATGAGGCCAGTGGGCCTGAGAGGAGGCCAGTGCCTGAGTAGATTGCTGTTGTACTGTTGTGGGCCGGTACCTGAGGGTAAAGCCAAGACAAGGCCGGTACCTAAGGTTAAAGCCAAGACAAGGCCGGCACCTGAGGGTAAAGCCAAGACAAAGAGAGTTCCTGAGGAGAAGATGAGAACAAGGCCGGTGCCTGAGGGTAAAGCCAACACAAGGCCAGTACCTGAGGGTAAAGCCAAGACAAGGCCGGTGCCTGAGGGTAAAGCCAAGGCAAGAAAATTGATTTATTCTATGTGAACATCTTATAATTTTGGATTGTGCCAGACGAGAACCTTTTTCCCCGTTTGCTAAAAATAAAACACAGCTAATTGCTGTTTTACATAGACCAATCTTGTGACTGTGCTTGTGTCCTCCTGTTCCAGCATCAACACACCCTTCGGTCTAGGGGGTGGTTGATAGCATATGGTGCAGAATGCTGGCTTTAGCGCTCTGGTGGCTGGGAGGACAAAGCACACATTTTTGATTGCATATTGTAGAGAATGCTGGCTATAGCCCTCTGTTGGCTGGGAGGACTATGCTGTATGATGAGATCCAGCTGCCAGCAGTTTTTCGAGAGTGCATTGTTTACATTGAGAGTGATGGCATGAAGAGTGAAGGCATTTATAAGGTATCAGGAACTAAATCAAAAGTTGAGGAGCTGACTACCAATTTACAAAGTGTGAGAATTGAAATTGACTATGGGAGAAAGAGATGACCTGATGAGTTTGTTAACAAGTTTGAGATGCAATGTAACTGAAATGCAGACCAGTGGATAATGAGGTTTATATGTGTATACTGGTTACTGCTCTACCAAAGAGAAAACAAGACATGATGTTGTTGTTGCTTCTGGAATTAAGTAAAATCAGAAGTAAGGTATGGCTTGGATTTAACATGATGGAGTTGCGGAAGGTAAAGTACAGAAATTCCATGAGTGGGGGAATTAGCTCAAATGGTAGAGCTTCTGGCTGAGCTGAATGAAGAGCAAAAAGTCCCTAGCTTGGTTTTATGAATATGCAGGAACAGATGAAGTTTTTGGTCCTGAAAAATGGAAAAGTTTTGTGAAGATATAGGTGTGCAGCCTGAAAATATTATCATGTTGGTATTAGCATTTTAGCTGGAGGCTCAAAACATGGGATTTTTCACTAAAGAAGAGTGGTTTATAATTGAAAAAGATGAAGTGGCAAATTATGTTAACTAGAGGAAATAATGGAAAAAGTCTGAAGATGTTCAGCCTGAAGAGTATATTGTCGAAAGAGTGTTAGACAGAGGAGTTGTAAAAGGAAGGGTTGAATACCTTTTGAAATGGAAAGGTTTTATAGATACTGACAATTTGTGGTAGCAGCAATCAGTGAGAAGAGCCAAATTAGCGTTACACCATCCGGCCTGAGCAAGAGGTTTTGCAAGGGGGTTAGAACCAGTACGCATAATTGACGCAACTGACTCAAGCGGTGAATTGATGTTTCTAATGGAATGGAAGAATTTGTGTACATGAAGCTGAATCAGGTCAAAATGAAGATAGAAGAGGCCGAGAAGGAATTCAGCAACTTTGACAGCGGGATATCTGGGAAAAGAAATGGAGAAGCATCTGAAGCAGGACTGGATGAAGAGTCCTTCAGTCAAGGGAAGTGTGGAAGTATTTGGGAAAAGTTGAGAAAAATTTTGGGAAAGTTGTGAAAGTATCTGATTCTGTCAGTGCACACACTGTTATTGACCCTAAAGGTTATCTGATTGACTTGAACTCTATGATTCCAACTCATAGTGGAGATATTAATGTGATGATGATGTGGTGTTACGCTTATGATGTGAAATTAATGTAATGATGATAGTGATATTAATGTGACGATGAGGTTATATTAATGTGAAGATGACATGATATTAACGTAATGTTGATGATGTCATATTAATGTACTGGTGCTGATGTGAGGTCCTTTGGTCTGCTTCAATAGTGTCGCCCCTTCCCGGAGGTCGGAGCTGAGGGAGGGGGGGGGGGATATGTGAGCTATGGGGGCGGTTTACTGGTGGATGGATGGTATGTGGCCACCAGATGGAGACAAAGTCCCCCTCTCATTCCAATTCAGGAAGGCCACACCTACCTCCAACAACCTGAGGCAAATCTGCCCATTAACACACTAGTTTAAAAGGCCAACTATTGCATTCCTTCAGGGCCAGAGAAAGGGGTCCTGAGAGAGACCAGGCCAGACCCTGAGGGGACCAAAGCAGGGCCAGTCCCTGCGGGGAACAAAGCAGCACCAGAGTTCAGTGCCTGAGGGGAAGGACAGGGACCGGTACCTGCGGGCCAGTGGGCCTGAGAGGAGGCCAGTGGGCCTGAGAGGAGGCCAGTGCCTGAGTAGATTGCTGTTGTACTGTTGTGGGCCGGTACCTGAGGGTAAAGCCAAGACAAGGCCGGTACCTGAGGGTAAAGCCAAGACAAGGCCGGTACCTGAGGGTAAAGCCAAAACAAGGCCGGTACCTGAGGGTAAGCCAAGACAAGGCCGGTACCTGAGGGTAAAGCCAAGGCAAGAAAATGGATTAATTCTATGTTAAAGTCTTATGATTTTGGATTGTGCCAGACATGAACCTTTTTCCCCGTTTGCTAAAAATAAAACACAGCTAATTGCTGTTTTACATAGACCAATCTTGTGACTATGCTTGTGTCCTCCTGTCCTCCTGTTCCCGCATCAACACACTCTTCGGTCTAGGGCGTGGTTGATCACAATACATAGATGCATAGAAGATAGGAGCAGGAGTAGGCCATTTGGACCCTCGAACCTGCTTCGCCATTTAATGAGATCATGGCTGATCATCCGAATTCAGTACCCTGCCCCTGTTTCACGCCATATCCCTTGCTACCTTTAGACTTAAGAAATATATCTAACTCATTCTTGAATATATTTAATGAATTGGACTCAACTGCCTTCTGTGGTGGAGAATTCCACAGTTTCACAACTCTCTGGGTGAAGAAATTGCTCCTCAATCTAGTCCTAAATGGCTTACCCCTTCTCCTTAGAATATGACCCCTAGTTCTGGACTCCCCCGCCATTGGGAACATTCTTCCTGCATCTAGTCTGTCCAGTCCTGTTAAAATTGTATACGTTTCAAGGAGATCCCGTGTCATTCTTCTTAACTCTCGGGAATATAAGCCTAATCGACCCAATCTCTCCTCATACGTCAACCCTGCCATCCCAGGTATCAGTCTGGTGAATAATCGTTGCACTGTCTCCAGTCTCGGAGCTTCGGGATTGCTTCGAACGCATTGATTGGGGCATGTTTGCCCATAATGACATCGAGGAATACGCATCCACAGTGCTATTCTACATTAGCAGTTGGGTCGAGGTCGTCACGACCCATAAAATATCAGGACATACCCCAACCAGAAACCCTGGATGAAAGGAGAGGTCCGCTCGCTGTTGAAAGCACGCGACGCAGCATTTAAATCTGGCGACGCGGCGGCTTACAGTGCAGCTAGGACCAACCTAAAAAAGGGTATCAGGACTGCCAAAAGGCAACAGACACTGCGGATAGAGGATCATTTCCACAACAACTCGGACCCCCGGCGCATGTGGCAAGGCATCCAGTCCATCACTGACTACAAGATGAAAAACACCAGCCCCCCGGTTAACGATGCCTCCCTTCCGGAGGAGCTTAACAACTTCTACGCTCGCTTCGACAGGGACAACAGGGAGCCGGCTATCAAAGACTTGCCACCCCCCGGAGGACCAGGTGCTCACTCTGTCGACCTCAGACGTAAGGAGTGTTCTACGCAGAGTGAACACACGAAAGGCTGCTGGACCGGATAGCATGCCTGGACGGGTACTCAAGGAATGTGCTGATCAGCTGGCTGATGTCTTCACCGCCATCTTCAATCTGTCATTGGCCCAGGCAGTAGCCCCTACATGCTTCAAGACCACTACCATTATTCCTGTGCCAAAGCAAACGGCTGTTGACGTGCCTGAACGACTATCGACCTGTCGCACTCAAACCCATCATAATGAAGTGTTTCGAGAGACTGGTCCTGGCTCACATCAAAGCCAGTGTTCCCGCCGCTGTTGACCAACACCAGTTTGCCTATCGTGCAAACAGATGAACGGAGGATGCAATCATAACTGCTCTACACTCTGCACTGAATCACTTAGATTGTAAAGAGACCTACATCAGAATGCTGTTCATAGACTACAGCTCAGCATTCAACACTATCGTCCCAAACAAGCTGGCCACCAAACTCCACACTCTTGGCCTGAACTCTTCCCTGTGCAACTGGACCCTGGACTTCCTAACAAACAGACCCCAATCTGTCAAATTAGGTAACCGCACCTCCCCCCCCCCGACCCTGAACACGGGGGCCACACAAGGATGTGTGCTGAACCCCCTCCTCTACTCCCTCTTCACCCACGACTGTGTGGCTGTTCATGGTTCCAACACCATCATCAAGTTTGCAGATGATACCGCGGTAGTAGGCCAGATCACCAACAACGATGAGTCAGCCTACAGGGAGGAGGTCCAGCAGCTCGTGAAGTGATGCGCCGATAAAAACCTGGACTTTAAAATCAAGAAAAACAAAGAAATCATTGTGGACTTTAGGAAGTCTAAAGGCGGAAGTCACACCCCCATCCACATCCATGGGGCTGTGATGGAAAGGGTGGACAGCTTTAAGTTCCTCGGAGTCCACACCACAGAAGACCTCTCCTGGTTCCTCAATACCTCCTCTCTGGTGAAAAAAGCCCAGCAGCGCCTATATTTCCTAAGGAGGCAGAAGGGATGTAACCTGTCACCCCTGATCCTCTCTAACTTTTACCGCTGCACAATAGAGAGCATCCTGACGAACTGTATCACAGTATGGTATGGCAGCTGTAGCTACTATGACCGGAAAGCCCTGCAGCGGGTAGTGAAAACTGCCCAATGCATTACCAGCACCCGGCTACCAACCATAGAGCACATATACCAGAAACGCTGTTTACGGAGGTCACGGACCATCATCAAAGACCCTACCCACCCCAGCCACAGTCTGTTCGCCCTCCTGCCATTTGGGAGACGCTACAGATGCATTCGCACCCGAACGACCAGATTTAGGAACAGCTTCTTTCCTAGGGCTGTCATCCTACTGAACTCCACAAATAAACTCTAAAGCCTGCACATCTGCCAATGCACTTTATTATGGTTATGTTTATGTTAATGTATTACAAGACAAATGAATGTTGAATGTTTAAATGTCTTAATCTAAATGTACACTCTTGGGAGCCGCAAGCCTACATTTCGTTGCACTGCACTTGTGCACTAACAATGAAAATAAAGTTGATTATTATTATTATTATTAGTAGAAGATCCTTCCTCAGATAAGGTGACCAAAACTGCACACAATACTCAAGGTGTGGTCTCACCAAGGCCCTGTACAACTGCAGCAAGACACCCTTGCTCCTGTACTCGAATCCTCTCGCTATGAAGGCCAACATATCATTTGCCTTCTTAACCGCCTGCTGCACCTGCATGCTTACCTTCAGTGAATGGTGCACAAGGATACCCTGTCCTCATTGAGCATCCTCTTTTCCCAATCTATTGCCGTTCAGCTATTAATCTATCTTCCTGTTTTTGCCACTGAAGTGGATAACCTCGCACTTATCCACATTATACTGCATTTGCCATGCATCTGCCCAATCAACCAGCCAGTCCAAATCATATTGAATTAATGCTGCACCCGCCTCACAGCACACACGCCCACCCAGCTTTGTGTCATCTGCAAACTTGGAGATATTACATCTGGTTCCCTCGTCTAGATCATTTATATATATTGTGATTAACTGGGGCCCTAGCACTGATCCCTGCGGTACCCCACTAGTCACTGCCTGCCACGCAGAAAAGGACCCCTTTATTCCAACTCTTTGCTTCCTGTCTGCCAAACAGTTCCCTATCCAAGACAGTACCTTACCCCCAACCACATTTGCTTTAAATTTGCATGCTAATTTCTTATGCAGGACCTTATCAAATGCCTTCTGAAAGTCCAAAACACACATCCACTGGTTCTCCCTTATCTATTCTGCAGTTACATCCTCAAAAAATTCCAGTAGATTATTCAAGCATGATTTACCTTTTGTAAATCCATGTTGACTTTGCCCGATCCTGTCACTGTATTGCAAGTGCTCTGCCATTATATCTTTTATATTGGACTCTATCATTTTCCCCACTACCGATGTCAGACTTACTGGTCTATTATTCCCCGTTTTCTCTCTACCAACTTTTAAAAATTGTGTGGTTACATTCATTATACTCCATTCCATGTGAACTGTTCCAGACTGACCCATCACCACCAAACTGACGAATCACCCGATATTGACCGATCAGTCCAAACTGACCAATCACCACCAACTACTCATCAACACAAACTGACCAATCACTGCAAACTGACCCATCAACACCAAACTGACCAATCACCAACAAAATGACTCATCAACAAAACTGATCAATCACCCTAAATTGACCCATCAAAGCACACTGACCATTCACCACAAATTGACCCATCAACTCAAGCTGACAAATCATCCCCAAACTGAACCATCACCCCAAACTGTCCCATCAACAAAAACTGACCAAGCACCCCCAAATGACCCATCACTGCAAACTGACCAAACACTGCCAACTGACCCATCACCCCAAACTGACCAAACACCCAAATTGACCCATCAACACAAACTGACAATACACTGCAAAACTAACCCATCATCACACACTGACCAATCACCCCCAAACTGATGCATCACTCCAAGCTGACCCATCCACACAAAGTAAGCATTCACCTCAACTGACCCATCAACACAAACTGAACAATCACCCAAACCGACCCATCAAAACAAACTGACCATTCACCGCAAACTGACCCATCAACACAAACTGGCCAATCACACCAAACTGACCCATCAACACAAACTGACCCATCAACACAAACTGAACAATCACCCCCAAACTGAACCACCAACCCAAAATGACCAATCATCCCCAAACAGACCCATCAACACAAACTGACCCATCAACTCAACCCAACAATCAAACCCAAACTGACCCAAAAGCCCTAACTGATTAATCATCCCCAAACTGACCTATCAACACAAACTGAGCAAACACCCAAAAACTGATCAATCACCCACAAATTGACCAATCACACCAAACTGACCAATCACTGCCAAACTAACCAATTATCCCAAACTGACTAACCATCCCAAAACTAAACACACACCTAAACTGACCAATCACCAAAAAAATGAACAATCACGCCAATCTGAACCATCAACACAAACTGACCAATCGCTCCCAAATGGACCAATCACCACAAACTGACGAATAACACAAAAAATTATAAATCACCCCAAACTGCCCCATCGACACAAACTGACAAATCACCTCCAATCTGACCCATAAACACAAACTGACCAATCACCCAAAACTGACCCATCACCCTAAACTGACCAATCAACCAAATTGACGCATCAAGACAAACTGACCAATCACCACAAAACTGAGCATTCACCGCAAACTGACCCAACATTCCAAACTGAAACAATCTCCACCAAACTGACCAATCAACGCAAACTGAAGCAACAAAACAAAGTGACCAAACAAGTCAAACTGACTCATCCAAACAAACTGACCAATCACCCCAAACTCACCAACCAGCCACAAAATGACCAATCATGCCAAACAGAACAATCAACACAAACTGAAAAATCAATCCTATGCTGAACAATCACGCACAAACAGACCAATCTCCCCAAACTGAATTTTCAAAAAAACTGACCAATCACCCTAAACTGACCAATCAACACAAACTGACCAATCACTCCCAAACTGAGCAATCAATCACAAACGGACCAATCACAGCAATCTGACCAATCACCCCTAAACTGAACAATCACCCCAAACTGAACAATGACCCTGAAACTGAGAGATCACCCCCAAACTAACAAGGCACCTCAAACTGACAAATCACCAAAAAATTACCAATCACCCCAATCTTACTCATCAACAGAAACTGACTAATCACCCCTATCTGACCCATCAACACAAACTGACAGATACATAGATGCATAGAAGATAGGAGCAGGAGTAGGCCATTTGGACCCTCGAACCTGCTCCTCCATTTAATGAGATCATGGCTGATCATCCGAATTCAGTACCCTGTCCATGTTTTTCCCATATCCCTTGATCCCTTTAACCTTAAGAAACATATCGAACTCCTTCTTGAATATATTTAATGAAATCGACTCAACTGCCTCATGTGGTGGAGAATTCCACAGTTTCATCACTCTCTGGGTGAAGACATTCCTCCTCAATCTAGTCCTCAATGGCCTACCCCTTATCCTTAGACTGTGACCCCTAGTTCTGGACTCCCCCACCATCGGGAACATTCTTCCTGCATCTAGTCTGTCCAGTCCTGTTAGAATATTATATGTTTCCATGAGATCCCGTGTCATTCTTCTAAACTCTAGCGAATATAAGCCTAATCGACCCAATCTCTCCTCATACGTCATCCCTGCCATCCCAGGTATCAGTCTGGTGAATAATCGCTGCACTGTCTCCATGGCAAGATGATCCTTCCTCAGATAAGGTGACCAAAACTGCACACAATTCTCAAGATGTTGTCTCACCAAGGCCCTATACAACTGCAGCAAGACATCCTTGCTCCTGTACTCGAATCCTCTCGCTATGAAGACCAATGCACAATTTATTACTTAACTGCCTGCTGCACCTGCATGCTTACATTCAGTGACTGGTGCTCAAGGACACCCAGTTCTCATTGCGCATCCCCTTTTCCCAATCTATTGCCGTTCAGCTAATAATCTTCTTGTTTTTGCCACTGAAGTGGTTAACCTCGCATTTATCCACATAATACTGCATTTGCCATGCATCTGCCGAATCACCCAACGTGTCCAAATCATAACGGATTTTCTCTGCACCCTCCTCACAGCACACACGCCCACCCAGCTTTGTGTCATCTGCAAACTTGGAGATATTACAGCTTGTTTCCTCGTCTAGATCATTTATATATATTGTGAATGGCTGGGGCCCTAGCACCGATCCCTGTGGTACCCCATTAGTCACTGCCTGCCACTCAGAAAAGGACCAGTTTATTCCAACGCTTTGCTTCCTGTCTGCCAACCAGTTCCCTATCCAAGACAATACCTTACTCCCAATCCCATTTGCTTTAACTTTGCATGCTAATTTCTAATGCGGGACCTTATTGAAAGCCTTCTGAAAGTCCAAGACACACGTCCACTGGTTCGCCCTTATCGATTCTACAGTTACATCCTCAAAAAATTCCAGTAGATTAGCCAAGCATGATTTACCTTTTTTAAATCCATGTTGACTTTTTCCGATCCTGTCACTGTATTGCAAGTGCTCTGCTATTACATCTTATATATTGGACTCTATCATTTTCCGCACTACCGATGTCAGACTTACCGGTCTATTATTCCCCATGTTCTCTCTACCACCTTTTTTAAATAGTGTGGTTACATTTGCTTTACTCCATTCCATGTGAAGTGCGCCAGACTGGCACATCACCACCAAACAGACGAATCACCCAATATTGAACCATCAGTCATAACTGACCAATCACCACCAGCTACTCATCAACACAAACTGACCAATCACCCACAAACTGACCCATCAACACAAACTAACCAATCACTGCAAACTGACCCATCAACATCAAACTGACCAATCACCACCAAAATAAATCATCAACACAAACTGACCAATCACCCTAAATTGACCCGTCAAACCAAACTGACCATTCAACACAAGCTGACAAATCATCCCCAAACTGACCGATCACCCCAAACTGTCCCATCAACATAAACTGACCAATCACCCCCAAATGACCCATCATTGCAAATTGACCAATCACTGCCAACTGACCCATCGACACAAACTGACAATTCACTGCAAACTGACCCTTCAACACACACTGACCAATCACCCCCAAACTGATGCATCACTCCAAACATACCCATCCATACAAAATAACCATTCACCCCAAACTGACCCAACAACACATGCTGACAATCACACCAAACTGACCCCTCACCCCAAACTGACCCATCAACACAAACTGAACAATCACCCAAACTGACCCATCAACACAAACTGACCATTCACCGCAAACTGACCCATCAACACAAACTGATCCATCAACACAAACTGAACAATGACCCCCAAACTGAACCACCAACACAAATTGACCAACCATCCCCAAACAGACCCATCAACATAAACTGACCCATCAACACAAACTGACCAAACATCCCCAAACTGACCCACAAGCCCTTACTGATTAATCATCCCCAAACTGATCTATCAACAAAAACTGAGCAATCATCCAAATCTGATCAATCACCCACAAATTGACCAATCACACCAAACTGACCAATTCATGCCAAACTGAGCAATCACCGCAAACTGACCAATCACCCCCAAACTAACCAAACATGCAAAACTGGCCAATCCCCAAAAATGACCAATTACCCCCAATCTGAACCATCAACACAAACTGACGAATCACTCCCAAACTGACCAAACACCCCAAACTGACGAATCACCTAAAAGTTGCCGATCACCCCAAACTGACCAATCAACACAAACTGCTCCATCAACACAAACTAACCCATCACCGTAAAATGACCAATCACCCAAATTGATGCGTCAAGACAAACTGACCAATCATTACAAAACTGAACATTCACCGCAAACTGACCCAACATTCCAAACTGAAACAATCTCCAGCCAACTGACCAATCACCGCAAACTGAACCAGCTAAACAAAGTGACCAAACACGTCAAACTGAACCATCCATAAAAACTGACCAATCACCCCGAACTCACCAACCAGCCACAACATGACCAATCACGCCAAACTGACCAATCACCCAAAACTGACCAATCATGCCAAACTGAACAATCAACACAAACTGAAAAATCAATCCCATACTGAACAATCACCCACAAACTGACCAATCACCACAAACTGAACAATCAAAAAAACTGACCAATCAGCCCCAAACTGAGCAATCAACCACAAACGGACCAATCACACTAAACTGAAAAATCACCCCTAAACTGAACAATCACCCCACACTGACCAATGACCCCGAAACTGACAGATCACTCCCAAACTAACCAAACATCTCAAACTGACCAATCACCAAAAAATTACCATTCACCCCAAACTGACCCATCAACAGAAACTGACTATTCACCCCTATCTGACCCATCAACACAAACTGACATAGATGCATAGAAGATAGGAGCAGGAGTAGGCCATTTGGACCCTCGAACCTGCTCCGCCTTTAAATAAGGTCATGGCTGATCATCCGTATTCAGTACCCTGTCCCTGTTTCTCCCCATATCCCTTGATCCCTATAGCCTTAAGAAATATATCTAACTCCTTCTTGAATATATTTAATGAATTGGACTCAACTGCCTCCTGTTGTGGAGAATTCCACAGTTTCACCACTCTCTGGGTGAAGAAATTACTCCTCAATCTAGTCCTAAATGGCTTACCCCTTATCCTTAGACTGTGACCCCTAGTTCTGGACTCCCCCGCCATCGGGAACATTCTTCCTGCATTTAGTCTGTCCAGTCCTGTTAGAATTTTATACTTTTCAATGAGGTCCCGTGTCATTCTTCTAAACTCCAGCGAATATAAGCCTAATCGACCCAATCTCTTCTCATACGTCAGCCCTGCCATCTCAGGTATCAGTCTGGTGAATAATCGCTGCACTGTCTCCATGGCAAGAAATTCCTTCCTCAGATAAGGGGACCAAAACTGAACACAATACTCAAGGTGTTGCCTCACCAAGGCCCTGTACAACTGCAGCAAGACACCCTTGCTCCTGTACTCGAATCCTCTCGCTATGAAGACCAATATAGCATTTATTACTTAACCTCTGCTGCACCTGCATGCTTACATTCAGTGAATGGTGCACAAGGACAACCAGTTCTCGTTGCGCATCCCCTTTTCCCAAACTATTGCCGTTCAGCTAATAAACTATCTTCCTGCTTTTGCCACTGAAGTGGTTAACCTCGCATTTATCCACATAATACTTCATTTGCCATGCACCTGCCCAATCACCCAACGTGTCCAAATCATAACGGATTTTCTCTGCACCCTCCTCACAGCACACACGCCCACCCAGCTTTGTGTCATCTGCAAACTTGGAGATATTACAGCTTGTTCCCTCGTCTAGATCATTTATTTGTATTGTGAATAGCTGGGGCTCTAGCACCGCTCCCTGTGGTACCCCACTAGTCACTGCCTGCCACTCAGAAAAGGACCCGTTTATTCCAACGCTTTGCTTCCTGTCTGCCAACCAGTTCCCTATCCAAGACAGTATCTTACCCCCAATCCCATTTGCTTTAACTTTGCATGCTAATTTCTTATGCACGACCTTATCAAATGCCTTCTGAAAGTCCAAAACACACATCCACTGGTTCTCCCTTATCTATTCTACGGTTACATCCTCAAAAAATTCCAGTAGATTAGTCAAGCATGATTTACCTTTTGTAAATCCATGTTGACTTTGTCCAATCCTGACACTTTATTGCAAGTGCTCTGCTATTACATCTTTTATACTGGACTCTATCATTTTCCCCACTACTGATGTCAGACTTACAGGTCTATAATTCCCCGTTTTCTCTCTACCACCTTTTTTAAATAGTGTGGTTACATTCGCTATATTCCATTCCATGTGAACTTCGCCAGACTGACACATCACCACTAGACTGACGAATCACCCGATATTGACCCATCAGTCCAAACTGACCAATCACCACCAACTACTCATCAACACAAATGACCAATCACCCGCAAACTGACCCATCAATACAAACTAGCCAATCACTGCAAACTGACCCATCAACACCAAACTGGCCAATCACCACCAAAATTACTCATCAACACAAACTGACCAATCACCCCAAACTGACGCATCACTCCAAATTGACAGTCATCCCCAAACTGAGCAATCTACATAAACTGAGCAATCACTCCCAAACTGATCAATCACCCACAAATTAACCAATCACACCAAACTTAACAATCACTGTCAAACTGAGCAATTACCGCAAACTGACCAATCACCCCCAAACTAACCAAACACGCAAAACTGACCAATCGCCAAATAATGACCAATCACCCCCAATCTGAACCATCAACACAAAACTGAAACACCCCAAACTGACAAATCAGTAAATAATTACCAAGCACAACAAACTGACCTATCACCCCAAACTGACCATTCACCCAAATTGACGCATCAACACAAACTGACCAAAGACTGCAAACTGACCCATCAACACAAATTGATGCATCACTCCAAACTGACCATCAGCAGAAACTGACCAATCACCCCAAAATGACCCATCAACAAAAACTGAGCAATCACCCCCAAACTGAACCATCACACCAAACTGACCCATCAACAAAAACTGAGGAATCACCCCAAAACTGACCCATCAACACAAACTGACCCATCAACACAAACTGACCAACCAACCCCAAACTGACCCACCAGCGCAAACTGATCAAACATCCCTAAACTGACCCAATGCAAACTGAACTATCACTGCGAAACTGACCAATAACAAACAAATTAATCAATCACACCAAACTGACCAATCACTGCCAAACAGACCAATCCCCCAAACTGAAAAATCACTCCCAATCTAAACAAACACCCCAAACTGACCAATCACCCCAAACTGCCCCATCAACACAAACTGAACAATCACCCCAAACTGACCCATCAACACAAACTGAATAATCACCCCAAATTGACCTATTACCCCGCACTGACCAATCACCCAAATTGAGCATCAGCAGAAGCTGACCAATCAGCCCAAACTGAACAATCACTGCAAACTGACCCAGCATTCCAAACTGAACTAATCAACAACAAACTGACCAATCACCCCAAACTGACCAATCACCCACAAACTGACAAATCAACCACAGAAAGATCAATCACCCACAGACTGACCAATCACGCCAGCCTAACATTTTTTCAGAAGCAGTTTGAGTGATGTGCGGGGAATAAGATAACCAGCACCATGGGGGGATTTAACATGAAGCCATGCCAGGCCACTGTTTAGATTAACATTGGCAGTTCAACTAAAGTGCAACTAAGTGAGATGTTCAGAGACCTGTCAGTAAGTTTGGATATTTTAATCATTGGAATTACCACAGGAACTGTTGCTCTCGGAGTTTTCAATTACTGCATAACCCACATAAGTATTTTAAAACGCAACATAAACACCAGTGTCTGATTAAAAGCCCAAACAGCTGTCCACACAATTTGGAAATAAGCAGCAGACATGACAATGGGTAATGGGTAATCTAATTCCATCTTTACATTCAGCTGAAATCGGCCTTGGATTCCATGGAGCAGGATAAGCAAACTAAAAGAGAGTTAAACGGCTGCAGGAGGGGAATATTTCGGAACTGGATGAGAGTATTACTTCCGCTACCTTTAAACACAGCCACCCATTAACAACCCGCAACTTAAATGATTTCTCTCACCATCTTAGCAACTCGCAGGATCCCTGGAGCAGGACATCTCCACACAATTTGCCAAAATCCATCGATATCTTAAATCCAAAGAAAACATTTAATCGAAGAGCTGAGGAGAATAAAGGAGGAAGATCTGTGACCAATGGAGACGAACTTTGAAAGAATTGAACAGGAGCTGACGTCACTTCACGAGGACATACTGAACCTTTGTGTAGACGTCGAGCAGCAAGACAGTATCTCTTTTCTCAAGGTGACCCATTATAACCCAATCCCCAAGCTGTTGGTGTAAGTCTAAACAGCATTATAAAATAGGGTTCAAACCCCATCACAACAATAAACAATATGCAGTATAACTGAGGACAAATAGGTATCAGTCAGGACTGAGTATCGCGGAGACTGTCCCACAATGTTAGAACCGCACACTGGCCGCAGTATAACCGGAACCAGCGTGAAGGCAACTTATTAAAGCATTTGCTTGTCCCCTTTATGTTTTCTCTGTTAGTAAAGAACTGAGAGGACAGTCCACCCTTCACTGAAAGTAAGCACTTCACTGACACTGAAAACACGAGTAATATCTTTCAAAAGAGGTGCTTAGTCCTTGGCTTCAACGAATTTGACTGTGATGTGCAGTCGGCAGTATAACTGAGAACTGTGTTTACAGATGTTACAAGGGTTGCAGACCATACTGCTGGAAATCCCTCTGTGTTTCTCGGCACCTGTTTCTGAGAGCCTGCGTGAGGGAAAGATATGGATCTTGTCCTGTCACTCTAACCCTTACACTGTTTTTACTAGCCAAACAGTGCATACCAGCATCTAGTAATACATCATCAATCGTTTCACCATCCGAATAGCTCCTATAAGTAACAGAAATGTCTATGTTCAGGTTAAAGTTTGTCACCTTTCAATTTCCTCCCCTTCTCTTCTGTCCTTATATTAGAGTCAGGCTGGTGCACAGTCCGAAGTCTGCTATCCCTGAGAGCAGTGACATTGATGGTACAGTCCCTTGTGTGCTATCCCTGAGAGCAGTGACATTTGACGGTACAGTCGCAAGTTTGCTAGCCCTGAGAGCAGTGACTTTTTGGGGTGCTGTCCAATGGGTGTAACACATGCTCTGCTGAAAAACTGAGCAACAGGAAGCTATTCGACTACATGGGCATCACAATAAGCCTCATCCTTTTCTCGGCTGATGTGTACACACATGCGTGTTGCCACAGAGCTGCTTGGACGTGTCCAGGATCTGTTACATAGGCTGTTGTCTCCCTATCGAGGGGATGCTGAGGTTAGGTGTAACACCACTGTCCCCAGCTCAGGGCCGCTCTATTCCCACTCTCCTGAAGGTGCTGCCTCTTGCTGGGTACAAATGACTGGGGCAGCAGCTCGGGGGCCTCATTCAAGAGGCCATTCTGTATGTAGAACTTAGATTGAGCGATTCAGGCATGAGGTCATCAGAACATCTTATATCACATCCAAACATTCACACTTTCCAGTAGGGCTCACTGGACTGTAATCAGGCTGCCATCCCTGGTTGACAGTGTACCTTATTGACCCAGGACTCAACAAAAGTGATCAGTTTGGGAGCGGGGGCTGATTATGCTCCCCTCTGAACCTAGGACTCACTGGACAGTGATCAGATTGGGACCCCGGGCTGATTGTGTTCCCCTCTGACGCAGGACTCACTGGACAGTGATCAGACTGGGAACTCTGGCTTATTGTGTTCCTCTCTGACACAGGACTCACTGGACAGAGACCGGGCTGTGACCACTGAGTTATTGCATTCCTCTCTGACACAGGGTTCACATGCCAGAGATCAGACTGGGACCCTGTAATATCTGTTCACTGTAAACACGAGTCCAGGAATATATGCAAATGTACAGTGTACCCAGTCTGCAGTATCCACTGATACAGATATTATGGACTGGGTGACGAGTCCAGTTGTACAGACTCCCCCCCTCACTGTATTCCACTCCCCCCCCTCACTGTATTCCACTCTCCCCCTCACTGTATTCCGCTCTCTCCCTCACTGTATTCCACTCTCTCCCTCACTGTATTCCACTCTCCCCCTCACTGTATTCCACTCTCCCCCTCACTGTATTCCACTCTCCCCCTCACTGTATTCCACTCTCCCCCTCACTGTATTCCACTCTCCCCCTCACTGTATTCCACTCTCCCCCTCACTGTATTCCACTCTCCCCTCACTGTATTCCACTCTCCCCCTCACTGTATTCCACTCCCCCCCTCACTGTATTCCACTCTCCCCCTCACTGTATTCCACTCTCCTCCTCTCTGACACAGGGCTCACATGCCAGAGATCAGACTGGGACCCTGTAATATCTGTTCACTGTAAACACGAGTCCAGGAATATATGCAAATGTACAGTGTACCCAGTCTGCAGTATCCACTGATACAGATATTATGGACTGGGTGACGAGTCCAGTTGTACAGACTTCAGATATTAACCTGTGTCCATCGATATTCCTCTATGTAAAATTCTTAACATGATGTTATTTTTATTTCCGCAGTTCTAGCATCACTGACCCTGGAACCAAACACAACGCTTCATAAGCTCATCCTGTCTGAGGACTGGACCAGTGTGAGACACAGTAACGGAGAATTGCTGCTTCCTTATAAAGCAGAGAGATTCAATGCTGCTGCCTGTGTCCTGGGGTCACAGGGATTCACATCAGGGACACACAACTGGGCGGTGGACTTCAGGGACACGACTGAGTGAACGTTGGGTGTGATAGAGAGACATCCAATAGGAAAGGAGAGTTTTACCTGGGGCCTGAATATGGATACTGGATTGTGCATCCGTGAAATGAGAATGAAGATATAGCTGTTTAAAGCCCATTAGCGCCATTGATCCCGAGTGTGAATCTCAGGACTATTGGCGTTTACATGAATTATGAGGGAGAACACGTGACCGTTTACAATGCTGATGATATGTTCAATCTCTACAGGTTCACTGACACATTCGCAGAGAAACTTTTTAATTTTCTGTTTCTTAGATGGTGTTTTTTTTTATTCATTGATGCGATGTGGGCGTCGCGGGCTGACTCGGCCTACATTTAGTGCCCATTCCTAATTGCCCTTGAGAAGATGGTGGTGAGCCACCTTCTTGAACCGCTGCAGTCCATATGGTGTAGGTACACCCACAATGCTGTTAGGAAGGGAGTTCCAGGATTTTGGCCCAGCGACAGTGAAGGAACGGCGATACAGGTCCAAGTCAGGATGGTGTGTGGCTTGGATGGGAACTTGTAGGTGGTGATGTTCCCAGCCGTCTGCTGCCCTTGTCCTTCTAAGTGGTAGAGGTCGCGGGTTTGGAAGGTGCTGTTGAAGGAGCTTTGGCGAGTTGCTGCAGTGCATCTTTAGATGGTACACACTGCAGCCACAGTGTGCCAGTGGTGGAGGGAGTGAATGTTGAAGGTGGTGGATGGAGTGCCAATCAAGCAGGCTGCTTTATCCTGAATGGTGTCGAGCTTCTTCAGTGTTGTTAGAGCTGCACTCATCCAGGCAAGTGGAGAGTATTCCATCACACTCCTGACTTGTGCCTTGTAGATGTTGGAAAGGCTTTGGGGAGTCAGGAGGTGAGACACACGCCGCAGAATTCCCAGCCTCTGGCCTGCTTTTGTAGCCACAGTATTTATATGGTTGGTCCAGTTAAGTTTCTGATCAATGGTATCCCCCAGGATGTTGATAGTGGGGGATTCAGCGATGGTAATGCCATTGAATGTCAAGGGGAGATGGTTAGAGTCTCGCTTGTTGGAGATGGTCATTGCCTGGCACTTGTGTGGTGCGAATGTTACTTGCCACTTGTCAGCCCAAGTCTGAATGATGTCCAGGTCTTGCTGCATAAGGACACGGACTGCCTCAGTATCTGACGAGTCTCGAGTGGTGCTGAACAGTGTGCAATCATCAGCGAACATCCCCACTTCTGACCTTATGATGGAGGGAAGGTCATTGATGAAACAGCTGAAGATGGTTGGGCCAAGGACACTGCCCTGAGGAACTCCTGCAGTGATATCATGTGATTGAGATGAATGACCTCCAACAACCACAGCCAACTTCCTTTGTGCTAGGTATGATTCCAACCAATGGAGAGTTTTCCCGTTGATTCCCATTGACTTCAGTTTTGCTAGGGCTCCTTGAAGCCACTCTTGATCAAATGCCGCCTTGATGTCAAGGGCAGTCACTCTCACCTCACCTCTTGAGTTCAGCACTTTTTCCATGTTTGGACCAAGGCTGTAATGAAGTCAAGAGCTGAGTGGCCCTGGCGGAAAGCAAACTGGGCGTCAGTTAGCAAGTTATTGCTGAGTAAGTGCCGCTTGATAGCACTGTCGACAACACCTTCCATCACTTTGCTGATGATTGAGAGTAGACTGATGGGACGGTAATTGGCCAGGTCGGATCTGTCCTGCTTTTTGTAGACAGGGCATACTTGGGCTATTTCCCACATTGCCGGATAGATGCCAGTGTTGTAGCTGTACTGGAACAGCTTGGCGAGTGGCGCAGCTAGTTCTGGAGCACGTCTTTTGTACGATTGCCGGAATGTTGACAGGGCCCATAGCATTTGCTGTATCCAGTGTTTTCAGCCGTTTCTTGATAGCACGTGGAGTGAACTGAATGTGCTGAAGACTGGCATCTTTGATGCTGGGGACCTCAGGAGGAGGCCGAGATGGATCATCCACTCGGCACTTCTGGCTGAAGATAGTTGCAAATGCTTCAGCCTTGTCTTTTGCACTCACGTGCTGGGCTCCACCATCATTGAGGATGGGGATACTTTTGGAGCCTCCTCCTACTGTTAACTGATTAATTCTCCACCACCACTCACGACTGGATATGGCAGGACTGCAGAGCTTTGATTTGGTCCGATGGTTGTGAGATCGCTTAGCTCTGTCTATCGCATGTTGCTTCCATTGTTTGGCATGCAAGTAGTCCTGTTTTGTAGCCTCACCAGGTTGACACCTCATTTTTCGGTATGCCTGGTGCTGTTCCCGGCATGCTCTCCTGCACTCTTCGTTAAACCAGGGTTGATCTCCCGGCTTGATGGTAATGGTAGAGTGAGGGATATGCCGGGCCATGAGGTTACAGATTGTGGTTAAATGCAATTCTGCTGCTGCTGATGGCCCACAGCGCCTCATGGATGCCCAGTTTTGAGTTGCCAGATTTGTTCGAGGATAAGAAGTCTTCCCCCACGAAACTGCGTCATTCCAAACAATAGGTTCCTGAACTGATGTTTCAGAGTACAGAGAGAATGTATCCAATGCTGAGCGAATATTGCACATCTCACACAGTAAGTTGGAGACAGAGCAGGAAACAGCACTGGGAAAGGTGCTTGGCAATAAATGTTGGTGTTGAGAGTGCTGGGCTGGTGAACAATAAGTGTTCCTTGTGCAGAGCTCTTGGGCTGTGATCATGGACTGGGACGTGTGTTACTGTGCAGGGTGATGAGGTTTCAACGTGAGCTCCTTGTCGATTGCACCAGCTGTCCAATCTGGAACTCTTCACTCCTGGTCATTCCACCGTGTGAGGCCTTGCTGCTCTTTGTGAATCCGGGGTTTGTGTTACAAATTCCAGCCGTGCTGCTCACCATCAGGAAACCGGAGTAATGGGATCCCGGAGTCACATTGCACTGTTAACACAAACGCAGGTGTTAGCAGTAGAAAAATACATAAAATACGCAAAAATGTTAACTAAGTGGGCAAAATTGGTTCCGGACGAGTTGATGCAGCGAAGAGTCGCTGACTTACACCTCCTGGTTCTAATAAGAGAAGAAAAGCTCATGATAGGAACTTGCATAATCTGGCTCCAGACCAGCTGAAGATCTCCATAACCTGTCTCCAGACCAGCTAAAGATCAACATAATGTGATTCCAGACCAGGTGCTCTATCAAAACCAGGTGGCACCGAAAAATGTTGAGGTCCTCGGCAATTCTGAGCCAACCATGAGTAGATGTAAAACTTTCTTTAAGATGTTGTTCTGGGGCAGGCCTTTGTTTTCAGATAAGGGAATCTAGTTTGGAAGTTCGTATTGTTGTTAAATCAATTCTAAATCCTGCATCAATTGTAGATGTTGATTAATTTCAACGTGGTATTTTCTGCTATATAATAAATCACTCTTTTGTTTATAAAGCCAAGGGTTATGCCTGAAATTTATTATTAGCTAAAATAGCCATTAAGTGAAATAGAAAGGCGAAGAGTTTCTGTTTGTTTTATCTTTGCAATCTGGGTTAAATTAGCCGAAGTAGTGCTAAAGCTCATGGAAACTCAAGCATGAGTTACATCAAGCATAAAGCAAGTCTCGGCGATTTTTAACCCTGGGTAAAAAGTGATTTTGCCCGAAGCTGGCCGCGCCTACAAAGCTGGCCACACCCCAAGTTGGAAATAATGAGCCTGGTTACTTTCTGCTCATTGCATCGGTTCGACAGCGGTCTTCTAATTTAACTTTTCTCAGGCACACATTCATCAGCCGGCACGGTATAAATGTTTCTAAAGTTTAAAAAAAATGATTAAGTAAGAAACTGACCAGTGTGCACCTAAAAAACTACTCAATGGTTCAGTCTCATTTTTTAATTCATTTTCAGTGCATTAAAATTCAGAGGTGGGAGTGACTCACTGACCTTGGGGTTTATATGCAAAAATCGTTGAAGGTGGCAGGGCAGGTTGAGAAAGTGGCTAAAAAAGCTTACGGGATCCTGGGCTTCATAAATAGAGGGATAGAGCACAAAGGCAAGGAAGTTATGATGAACATTTATAAAAAACTGGTTATGCCGCAACTGGAGTATTGCATTCAATTCATGGTAACCGCACATTATGAAGGATGTGAAGGCCTTAGAGAGGGTGCAGGAACGATTTACAAGAATGGTTCCAAGGATGAGGGACTTCAGTTACGTGGATAGACTGGTGAAGCTGGGGTTGTTCTCCTTAGAGCAGAGAACGTTGAGAGGAGATTTAATAGAGTTGTTAAAATTCATGAGGGCTGTAGTCCGAGTAGATAGAGAGAAACTGTTCCCATTGGCAGAAGGGTCATGAACGAAAGGACACAGATATAAAGTGATTGGCAGAAGAACCAAAGGTGACATGAGGTTAAACATTTTTACGCAGTGAGTAATTAAGTTCTGGAATGCACTGCCTGAAAGGCTGGTGGAAGCAGGTTCAATCGCGGCTTTCAAATGAGAATTGGATAAGTACCTGAAGGAAAAATACTGCAGGGCTTACGGGGAAAGGGTGGGATACTTGGACTAGCTGAATTACTCTTGTAGTGAGCCAGCAGGGTTTTGATGGGCCGAATGCTCTCCTTCTATGCTGTAACCATTCTATGATTCTATGATGTATAATCATAGAAGTGGTTCACGGTTAATCAACGCTTCATTTTCCAAATGTTCATCCTTGTTTTCAAATCCCTCGATGGCTTCACCCCGCCCCATGTCTGTAAACACCTCCAGCCCCACAACCCCCAGAAATATCTGTGCTCCTCTAATTCTGCCTTCTTGAACATCCCTGATTATAATCGCTCAACAATGGGTGGCCGTGGCATCTGTTGCATTGTCACTAATCTCTGGAATTCCCTGCTTAACATCTCCACCTCTCCACATCTCTTTCCTCCTTTTAGCCGCTCTTTAAAACCTACATCTTTGATCAAACTTTTGGTCACCTTCCCTAATTTCTCCTTATGTAGCTCGGTGTCAAAAATGTTGTCTTATAACATTTCTGTGAAACACCTGGGGATGTTTTACAACGTTAAAGGGGCAAGTTGTTGTTGTTATTGTAATATTAACCAAATGAATCTTACGGCAGACCAGCAAATGGATCGAGATAGATATGTGATGCTAATTATATTGAAGCCTTAAATATGCCCACGAGGGATCGCCAGGGTCTGTTGGAGATTAAGGTTGCGAAGGAGTAAAAGTAACAATTATCTTGGATCACTTCTGTAGTTTAAAACCTGAACATTAATTAAATGACTTATATGAAACACTGTAATTTTGGCGTTGTACATGGGACATCTACCTTTGGAAATAATGAATCATGTGTTTCGGTTTAAAATATAGCTCAGCACCATGGACGAGCATTATTTAGTATATGCAGTCAACCTCAATATATGAGCATGCATTATCAGAAATAAAAAATGATGGATATTTTGGACATCCTGTATAGCTGCATGTTGGTGATCGTGTGAGGAATGCATAATTTGTCTTCTGCTAAGTGAATTGCTTGTGTAAGGAAATAACTGACAGTAATGACGTCAGCCATGAGGGATTATAGCGTAACTTTTGGGGCTAGGTTAATAAACATAGGCAGAGGTATCCCTTAGCTCTAGTATTGAACGAAAACTGTTAATAAAGCCTGTTCTTCAGTGAGACAATGAAGTGAGGTCATGAAGTCTTGTTTGAGAGAAATAGCTTTTGAATGAGCAATTACAACTAAATAGACTCCCTTTAAAGGATTTGCGAACAGAAACATCATGAAGTCTGATCTATAACATCCACATGTGGTGTTGGCAAAATATGAGCCCAGAAATTCAGGTCGGTGGCTTCCCATGGGTGCAAGCCCCGGACCTGCACTTACCTACCGCGCCAGCCGTTGAGCTGTGGGCCCGCATGGGATTCCGATCCTGGGCCTCCTCCCACTGCCGGCGCGCAGAGCTTGCATATCCCAGGGCACAGTTAGTTCGATGCATCCCCTGGGGTCACGGGGGCCATGGAGAACCAATGTTAGCAGGGAATGCTTCATTCATATGTTTGAAAAGAAGACCTGTCAAACCTATAAATACTATATAAGGCATAAAACTATAAGGCACAAAGGACTAACAAGGGAAGGGAATACACAATGAATGGTAAGACCCTAGGAAAGACAAAGGATCAGATGGACCTGGTGTGCATGTACATAGATCCGTGAAGGCAGCAGAACAGGTGGATAAGGTGGGTAAAAAGGCATATGGGATATTTGCCTTCATTAGCCGAGGCATAGAATATAAGAGCAGGGAGGTTATGATGGCGCTGTACAAAATGCTGGTAAGGCCACAGCTGGAGTACTGTGTGCAGTTCTGGTAGCCACACTATAGGAAGGATGTGATTGCTTTGGAGATGGTGCAGAGGAGATTCACCAGGATGTTACCTGGGCTGAAGCGCTTCAGCTATGAAGAAAGACTGGACAGGCTGGGGTTGTTTTCCTTGGAGCAGAGAAGGCTGAGGGGTGACCTGATTGAGGTGTACAAAATTATGAGGGGCAGAGATAGGGTAGATAGAAAGGAACTTTTCCCCTTAGTAGAGGGGTCAATAACAAGGGGGCATAGATCCAAGGTAAGGGGCAGGAGGTTTAGAGGGGATTTGAGGAAAAACTTTTTCACCCAGAGGGTGGTTGGAATCTGGAACTCACTGCCTGAAAGGGTGGTAGAGGCAGGAACCCTCACAACATTCAAGAAGCATTTGGATGAGCACTTGAAATGCCATAGCATACAAGGCTACGGACCAAATGCTGGAAAATGGGATTAGATTAGACAGGGCTTGATAGCCGGCGCGGACGCGATGGGGCGAAGGTCCTCTTTCTGTGCTGTATAAATCTATGAATCTAAAACATTATTAAATCTTCAAAAAAAAAATTAAAAATCACATTTTTAGAATAACTATAAATTATATGAAAAAACTATTTTAAACATTGGCCCAGAAATTCGGGTCAGCGGCTTCCCGCAGATGCAAGCCCCCGATCTGCACTTACCTTGCGCGCCGGCTGTTGAGCTGTGGGCCCCTGCAGAATTGTGATCTGGGGCCTGGTCCAGCTGCCAGCGTGCAGTGCTTGCATATCCCAGGGGCACAGTTAGTTCGATGCGTCCCCTGGGATCACGTGGGCCACAGGGAGCCAATCGGAGCAGGGAATGCTCCATTCATAAGTCTGACAGGAAGTGCTGTCGAGACTAATAAATACTACGGCCCCAAAACAGCTCTAACTCTTCAAATAAATTTTTTAAAAATCAAATTTTTTAAATAAACTATAAATTAAATGAAATAACTATTGTAAGCAATAATTTACATTTTTGAAAAAAATGATTATATTTTCTAACAGGGCTAAAAATAAACTTACCTTGCTTTAAAGTATTTAAAAATTATAAACCTGTGGAAAACATGTTTTAATTTTAATTAATTCACCACTTACCTTGTAAAATGCAGGCCTTACGCCTGCTTTTTAAATGTCTAACTTCTGGAGAATTACACTCCCGGGCAAACCTGTAAAGAAAACTGAAGTTCGATGTGCACATGCAGCCTCTACTGCGCACGCGTTCGACCTCTTAACCCCTCCGTTCAGGGGATTGGAAGTGCCAGTTTCCCGCGCATGCGCAGTGCATGCAGGAAACAGGCACTTCCATTGGGCCTACGGTGACTACCCCATGCGTACTCACCTGTGGAGACCCGAATTTCTGGGCTATTAATTTACATTTTTGAAAAACTTAATTACATTTTCTTAAAGGGCTAAAAATAAACTTACCTCTCTTTAAAGTATTTAAAAATAACAAAGCTGTGGGAAAAATGTTTTAATTTGAATGAATTCACCACTTACCTAGAACAAAGCAGGCCTTACACCTGCTTTTTATAAAAGTAGCTCCTGGAGACTTACCGTCCTGGAAAAACCTGGAAAAAAGTTCGATGCGCATGCACTGCCTCTCCTGTGCACGTGTTCCACCTCTCAACCCCTTCTTTCAGGGGAACGGAAGTGCTGGTTTACCGCGCATGTGGAGTGCAATAACGAATCCGACACTTCCATTGGGCCTACAGGTGAGTACCCCATGCATATTCACCCGTGGAGACCCGAATTTCTGGGCCAATATGTTGCTTTAAGCTGGAGTCAGTAAGTATTCTGAGGCCGCAAAGCAAAATGAGACAAGTGCCATTAAAGCATGTCCAGATACTGCTGCGCTGTTGTAATTCTAAATCCAAGTGGTGAAATCTTGGATAACCATGGAATGAATTTTAGTCTTTACATCCGGGATGTCTTGCATCACCTGGGCCAAGCATACAAAGCCGAATCCTCCGCAGAGGAGAGGCTTCCATAAAAAACAGCGTATTGCCCTCCATTACTATCAATGGAAAGAAATTCGGGAGGGTTCTGTTAACACCTGCGGTCATGGCTGACAGATGTTCCTTTCTGCAAATGGGGTAGATGGCGCTATCATGTCTGCCTCTCACTCCCCGTCTGATGTTTAGTTCTATTAACATCAATAAACCTGAATATCAATCGGGGCTTATAACTGGCAGCCCATGTGCTACCTCATGTTCAGCGCCACTGACCAAAACCAATTTCTACCCCATAGAGTCGACCGATGTTTAATGCCCAGGCGATAAAAACTACAAATTATCCCAAGTTTCCTATGCATGGTAGAAGAAGAGCGAATGAAATAGAATTTCCACGAGACTTCTCCTGCGTTTGATGTAGTGTATATGGACTTCAGCAAGACTTTTGATAAGGTTCCACATGGCAGACTGGTCACGAAGTTAAAAGCCCATTGGATCCAGGGCAAAGTACCAAGTTGAATTCAAAACTGGCTCAGAGACAGGAAGCAGAGAGTAATGATTAATGGGTGTTCCTGTGAATGGAAGTCTGTTTCCAGTGGGATCCGCAGGGCTCAGTACTATGTCCTTTGCTTTTTGTGGTATATAGCAACGATCTTGACTTGAATATAGGGGGTATGATTAAGAAGTTTACAGATGATACTAAAATCGGCTGTGTGGTTGATACTGAAGAGTGAAGCTGTAGACTGCAGGAAGATATGAATAAACTGGTCAGGTGGGCTGAACAGAGGCAAATTAAATTATATCCGGAGAAGTGTGAGGTTATGCATTTGGGGAGGCTAACTAGGAAAGAGAATACACATTAAATGGTAGGACGCTGAGTAGTGTTGAGGAACAAAGCGAACTTGGAGTGCATATCCACAGATCCCTGAAGGTAGCATGCCAAGTAGATAAGATGGTTAAGAAGGCAAACGGAATGCTTGAATTTATTATCCATGGCTTAAAATACAAGCATAGGGAGGTTATGCTTCAACTGTATGAAACAATAGTTAGGCACCAGCTAAAGTACTGTGTGCAGTTCTGGCCACCACATTACAGGAAAGTTGTGACTGCACTAGAGAGGGTACAGAGGAGATTTACAAGGATATTGCTGGGAGCAGAGAATGTTAGCTATGAGGAAAGACTAGATAGGCTGGGTCTGTTTTGCTTGGAACAGAGGAGGCTGAGGGGAGACCTTATTGAGTTGTATAAAATTATGAGCAGCATAGACAAGGTCGATAGAAAGGACCTATTTCCCTCAGTAGAGGGGTAAAACCAGGGGGCACAGATTTAAAGTAATTGGGGGAAGGTTTAGTGGGGATTTGAGGGGAAATTTCTTTAGCCAGAGGGTTGTCGGGGTCTGTAATTCACTGCCTGAAAGCGTGGTAGAGGCCAGAACCCTAACCTCACTTATAAAGTATTTGGATGTGCACTTGGGATGCTCTAACCTGCAGGGCTACGGACCAAGAGCTGGGAAGTGGGATTAGGCTGGATAGCTCTTTGATGGCCGGCGTGGACACGATGGGCTGAAATGGCTTCCTTCTGTGCTGTAACTTTCTATGATTCTATGATATCCCACCACAGCTTTGGAAAAAATCTTTGTAATCCAGGAGAAACGGTGTAAGGTGTTAAATTTATCACAGGAGATCGTCAAATCCCTCACCAGTAATTGTATTCAATGGTGTTGCTGCAGAAACTACACCCCTGATGCAGGGGTCATTTCCAGCTTCAATAATTGGATGGAAGTCAGGCAGGGTGTACAATGGGCAGGTCGCACGCTCTTCACATTATCGTCCATGTGGTAAAGGTGAAAATTACCGTCTTTTCTAGTCCTATGGTCCCTTTCGATAAACCGAGAGATAAATAGTTCAAATCAATAATTAACTTTAATTGATCTGTTGGGAATTTTTTTTTTAATGTTTATTAACGCAAAAACTGGAGGAAAGAGTAATACCATGTCACACATCAAGTTCAGACGAATGATAGAAAAACTGGGATTTGCTAATTATATAGGATGTCCGTAATGTCAAAGGGATTTCCAATGCTATGTTTGTACAAGCTGCAGTGCTCAAAGCTTACGTTTCCACTCTTGACAGATTTGGATCTGAGACAAGAGCTATTGCTGTTTACATTATTCAGCACAGTATGGAAGCTAAAGAACCATTTTATGCCGACAAATAGAGGAAAATAATTATTTTGTTGATAGGTTATCGACCTGAACTGTTATAACATAAGAAATAGGAGCAGTAGTAGGCCATACGGCCCCTCGGGCCTGCTCCGCCATTCAATAGGATCATGGCTGATCTGAATCTAGACTCATGTCCACTTCCTTGCCCTCTCCCCGTAACCCCTAATTCCCTTATCTGCTAGGAAAATTACTATCTCCATTTTAAATGTATTTAATGTTGCAGTTTCCACAACTCTCTGGGGTAGCAAATTCCATAGATTTACTACCCTCTGAGTGAAGAAGTTTCTCCTCATCTCAGTTTTGAAAGGGCAGCCTCTTATTCTAAGATTATGCCCCCTAGTTCTGATCTCACCCATCAGTGGAAACATCCTCACCACATCCACCCGATCAAGCCCCCTCACAATCTCATATGTCTCGATAAGATCGCCTCTCATTCTTCTGGACCCCAATGAGTAGTGTCCCAACCTACTCAACCTTTCCTCATACGACAACCGCCTCACATCTGGAATCAACCGAGTGAACCTTCTCTGAACCGCCTCGAGAGCAAGTATATCTTTGCTTAAATATGGAAACCAAAAATGCACGCATTATTCCAGGTGTGGCCTCACCAATACCCTGTATAACTGCAGCAAGACCTCCATGTTTTTATACGCCATCCCCCTTGCAATATAAGCCAAGATTCCATTGGCCTTCCTGATCACCTGCTGCACCTGCATGCTAACTTTTTGTGTTTCATGCACCAGGACCCCCAGATCCCTTTGTACTGTAGCACTTTGCAGTTTCTCTCCATTTAAATAACTTTGTCTTTGATTTTTTCTGCCAAAGTGCATAACCTCACACTTTCCAACATTATATTGCATCTGCCAAATCTCTGCCCACTCACTTAGCCTGCCTATGTCCTTTCGCAGGTTTTTTATGTCCTCCTCACTCACTGCTTTCCCTCCAATTTTTGTATTGTCGGCAAAATTGGATATGTTGCACTCAGTCCCTTTTTTCCAACTCGTTAATATAGATTGTAAAGAGTTGGGGTTCCAGCACTGACCCCTGCGGAACAGCACTAGTTACTGATTGCCAGCCCGAGAATGAACCATTTATCCCAACTCTTTGTTTTCTGTTAGATAGCCAATCTTCCACCCATGCCAGTATATTACCCCCAATCCCGTGATTTTTTATCTTGATCAGTAATCTTTCGTGTGGAACCTTGTCAAATGCCTTTTGGAAGTCCAAATACACTACATCCACTGGTTCCCCTTTATCCACCCTGTATGTTACATCCTCAAATAATTCGAGCAAATTTGTCAAACATGACTTCCCCTTCGTAAAACCATGCTGACTCTGTCCTATTTAATTATGTTTATCCAAATGCTCTGTTACTGTTTCCTTAATAATGGACTCCAACATTTTGCCAACCACAGATGTTAGGCTAACTGGTCTATAGTTTCCAGCTTTTTGTCTACTTACCTTCTTAAATAACGGTGCTACATTAGCAGTTTTCCAATCTGCCGGGACCTTTAATGAGTCCAGGGATTTCTGGAAAAAGATCACCAATGCATCCACAATCCCTACCGCCACTTCTCTCAAGACCCTAGGATGTAGGCCATCAGGTCCGGGGGATTTATCCGCCTTGAGTCCCATTATTTTACTGAGTACCATCTCCTTAGTGATTTTAATCGTGTTTAGCTCCTCCCCCCCCCCATTGCCCCCTGTTTGTCCAGTGTTGGGATATTTTTTGTGTCCTCTACTGTAAAGACTAATACAAAATATTTGTTCAGCGTCTTTGCCATCTCCACGTTCCCCATCACTAGTTTCCCAGTCCCATCCTCTAAGGGACCAACGTTCACTTTAGCCACCATTTTTCTTTTTATATAGCTGTAGAAACTCTTGCTATCTGTTTTTATATTTTTTGCTGGTTTACTTTCATAATCTATCTTCCCTTTCTTAATTAATCCTTTAGTTATTGTTTGCTGGCTTTTAAATGCTTCCCAATCTTTTATCCTCCCACTAGATTTGGCTAATTTATATGCCCTTTTTTTCAGTCGAATACTATCTTTTATTACTTTACTAAGCCACGGATGGCTGTCTTTTCTTTCACTCCCCTTTTTCCTCAGTGGAATATATTTATCTTGAAAGATGTGAAATATCTCCTTGAATGTAGACCACTGCTCTTGTACCGTCTTACACTTTAATCTGTTTTCCCAGTCCACTTTAGTCAATTCTACTCTCATACCTTCATAGTCTCCTTTATTTAAGCTTAGTATGCTGGTTTGAGATCCAACTCTCTCACCCTCAAACTGAATATGGAATTCAACCATATTATGGTCACTCATTCCAAGGGGATCCTTTACTTGGACATTTTTTATTAATCCTGTCTCATTACACAGGACCAGATCTAAGATTGCCTACCCCTGTTTGGTTCAGTTACATACTGCTCAAGGAACCCATCCCTAATACACTCTATGAACTCTTCCTCAATGCTGCCATGCCCAATTTGACTAGTTAACTCTGTTTCTCTCTCCACAGAAGCTGCCTCACCTGCTGAGTATTTCCAGCATTTTCAGCATTTATTTCAGGTATCCAGCATCCACAGTGTTTTGCTTTTGACAATAATTACACTTGCATTCAAACACACAGCTTAAAATACATTTAGGATAATTGATGAGAAATTATTTAAGGAGAGCTTCTCTTGTAGCAGCAGCTATCTGGGGTTAGGAATCCTTGGGCGGAATAGCACAGTGGCCTGTTATCCGCCCCTCCCGATATTCAGCTCCTCCATTGGTCTAAGAAACTGGACATCGAGTGGGCAGATAATGGGCAGCCAACGCACTACCGCCCAAGAAAATCATGGTCCTGTTTACAAAGCACAGTCATTCTTTCCAGAGCTCCACTTCGTATGGAAACATAGAAATTAGAAAACATAGATACATAGGAGCAGGAGTAGGCCATTCGGCCCTTCGAGCCTGCTCCACCATTCAATATGATCATGACTGATCCTTTATCTCAATAGCATATTCCCGCTCTCTCCCCATACCCCTTGATGCCTTTTGTGTCTAGAAATCTATCTATAACCTTCTTAAATATATTTGGTATTAATAGCTATTGCACATTATTAATGAACTAAGTTGTAAATCCGCTTCTTAATGTTTGCATCTGAGGCAAATCAAGTTCCACATTTCTAATAATAACTGATATATCATAAAATTCCCTCTGGTCATGCTCAGATCCCACTTATTGCATGTCATTTAACGGGCTGCATTGCTGCAAGCGATTCCGGTGATAAAAGTTGGAGCACAATACATAATGAAATGCCTGTCATTATACTGTACACATAAATTAATTTATCACTGAGAAAACTTCCTTTGCGCATCATGTGTTGAGAAACAGCACGGGGTGGAATCCTGGTAGGAATTTTAACCAGCTTCCAGAAGACTAAGCAATAGAATATTGCAGTCAGGATCGTGTAATCACACTGAAACCGACATTGCCTGATTATTGAGGATAATTGAAATGATGAGATACTGGGCTACATTTTGAAGCTAACATTTAGCTTAAATCTGGCAATGGCGCTCCGGCCTCTTGCTTTTATCTGTTAGCAGATCTTCAATGACGGTTTACACCAGGAAAGGCAGATGGAAATCTAACTATGTGTATGGATAGACAGCAATAAGCAGATCAGCCGCACTTTTGGCTATTTTGCACCGAGCCAGAAATTCCTTTCTGTTGATGTGAATGGAATTTAAAATTAGGCAGATTTAATTGTGGATGCCACGCGGAAATGCCCATTTTTTGGCCGGGCATTCACTGCACCGTTGTTTTCTTTTGAAGTAACTCAGAATAAGTTTGCAACGTGTATTGATAAAAGAAATGTATCTTTTTAGAACTTCTAGTCTTATCCGCAGGATTTGGTGAAATAGAGTGGGAGATTTGAGTGAAAAGAAAACGTTCCCTGAATTTCATACCAAGAGCTGGCGACTGATCATCCTCTCAGATTAAGGAGTTAGTAATTTAATTTACACTTTTTTGCAGCTAATTAGGTGACAATCGTCATTCTCTCCCGTGGAAAGTGCGGTCACTCCAAATGCATCACCCGTTACCTGGTGGCCATGGCAGCTGCTGATCTAATGGTCCTGATATTTGAAATAATTCTGCATCAGATTAACGATGCATATTTCCCATTTTCATTCCTGAACTATACTCCGATTTGTAGTCTCAATATCGCCTTGCACTTTGTTTCCATTGATTGCTCTGTCTGGCTAACTGTGGCTTTCATCTTTGACCAATTTGTTGCTATTTGTTACCAAATGTTGCGAACAAAATATTGCACCGAACAACCTGCAGCTGTGGTGATAGCAGTTGTGTGTTTCTTAAGCCTTTTTGAAAATGTTCCAATCTACTTTGTATTTGAACGTTGGGAAATAATTGACAATGTACCATGGTCCTGCTATGTAAAATCAAGCTTCTACACCGTGCCCATATGGGTAGCATTTTTGTGGTTGGACACCATTTTGACCCCATTTGCACCATTTGTGTTGATTGTGCTGCTCAATCCCCTGACCATCAAGCACATTGTACTGGCCAATAGAGTGAGGAGCCGTCTCCAAGGAAACAACAAGGTTCAGAATCACATTGATCCAGAGATGGAGAACTGAAGGAAATCAATCATTTTACTTCTCGCCATATCTGACAATTTTATACTATTATGAATGGTAAATGTCATAGTTTACATATATGTGCAATTTACAGATACACAACTTACGGAAGCAAAATACAACAACTCCTTCACCATTGCGGAACATTCCGGATATATGCTGAGGTGTTTGAGTGCTTCCGCAATCACGTTTCTTTATGCAGTGTCCCAGAGAAAATTCAGGGAGGAAACAAAGAATGTGATTCAGCGACCACAGGCTCTCATTACTGATTAATCAGACAAATTAAATCGTCCATGTGACTAAAATGTAATTATATCCATCGCAAGCGAGCAGAAGTTGTTCAATTGACATCTACAAAGAGGAATCTCGAAAGGACATGGCAGCTTCCATCTGTTCCCCATATTAGATATCATATTGTAGGAGATCAAAGATGCTTGGGATATTATTAACTTTTTCCGAAAGTGTAAGGCAAGCGATATAGGATCTGAAAAAAAAATTCATGCCAAAATAAATCAATTACACAAACATATCCGTTCTTTTACTGATCTCAACCCAGCATCGGTTTCCTTAACATGTCCCATAATCCCATACTCCTGTCAGTAACACATGTTATCTGTTGAAACAGCCATCTATTCCCATCAAAGGATTCATTTTGTAAATGGACCTCCAGGCATATGATTCTTTCAGTGACCAGGTCCTGCCTGACCTGACATTTTTTCCCAACTTAAGGATTTACAACTTTAGAATGGACAACATTTGTTCACAATTGCTATTAACGATTTAGACCTTGGAATCAATAACACAATTTCTAAATTTGCGGATGTTAGTGAATACTGAGGAGAACTGCAACATATTGCAAGAAAACAATAATCAACTTGCAGAATCCGCATACAATTGTCAAATTAATTTACCATAGGTAAATGTGAGGTATCACATTTTGGTAAGAAGAATTAGCCACATATTACTTGGACAATATGAATCTAAATGGTGTAGTGGAGCAAAGGGATCAGGGCGTACATAGAACCCAAATGATTAAGAGTTTCGACGTAGGCCAATAATGCCATTAGAAAAGCAAACCAACCATTATGGTTTATTTCTAGGGGGATATAATTGAAAAAGTAGAAAAAATAAGCTAAACTTTTATCGAACCATGATTAGAACACGCTTGGGATTCTGTGTATGGTTATGGTCAACATATTATGGAAACATGATATAGAGGCACTGGAGAAGGTGCAATAAAAACATTACAAGGATGAAACCAGAACATCAAAGTTATACATATCAGGAAAGGATGAACAGTCATTTGAAAGGCGGCTACATAATAGAGGTTTTGAAATTATGAAAGGTTTTGATAGAGTAGACAGAGTGAGAGAGCGTGTTTCCACTTGTGGGGAAGAACAAAACTAAAGGCCATCATCATAATTTAGTCACCAAGAAATCAAATACGGAATTCAGTAGACACATCTTTACCCAGAAAGTAGTGAGAATAAGGAACTCGCTAACACAGGGAATAGTTGAGGCGAATACATTAGCTGCATTTCAGGGAAAGCGAGATAGATGTATGAGGGAGAAGGTTATAGAGAGTTATGCTGAAAGATTGAGAAACATTGCGAACAAGATACTGCACCGAACAAACTGCAGCTGTGGTGATAGCAGTGGTGTGTTTCTTAAATCTTAGAGTCATAGAGTCATAGAGTAATACAGCACGGAGAGAGGCCCTTCGGCCCATCGTGTCCATGCCGGCCATCAAGCCCTGTCTAATCTAATCCCATATTCAAGCATTTGGCCCGTAGCCTTGTATGCTATGGCATTTCAAATGCTCATCCAAATGCTTCTTAAATGTTGTGAGGGTTTCTGCCTCCACAACCCTTTCAGGCAGTGAGTTCCAGACTCCAACCACCCTTTTAGAATCTTTTAGAAAATGTTCCAATCTACTTTGTATTTGAACGTTGGGAAATAATTGACAATATACCATGGTCCTGCTATGTAAAATCAAGCTTCTGCACCGTGCCCATATTGGTAGCATTTTTGTGGTTGGACACCATTTTAACCCCATTTGCACCATTAGTGTTGATCGTGCTGCTCAACCCCTGACCATCAAGCACATTGTACTGGCCAATAGAGTGAGGAGCCGTCTCCGAGGAAACAACAAGGTTCAGAATCACACTGATCCAGAGATGGAGAACTGAAGGGAATCAATAATTTTACTTCTCGCTATATCTGACAATTGTATACTATTATGGATGGTAAATTTCATAGTTTACATATATGTACAATTTACAGATACACAACTTACGGAAGCAAAATACAACAACTCCTTCACCATTGCGGAACATTCCGGATATATGCTGAGGTGTTTGAGTGCTTCCACAATCACGTTTATTTATACAGTGTCCCCGAGAAAATTCAGGGAGGAAATAAAGAATGTGATTCAGCGACCACAGGCTCTCATTACTGATTAATCAGACAAATTAAATCGTCCATGGGATTAAAATGTAATTATATCCATCGCAAGCGAGCAGAAGTTTTTCAATTGACATCTACAAAGAGGAATCTCTAAAGGACATGGCAGCTTCCATCTGTTACCCATATTAGATATCATATTCTAGGAGATCAAAGATGCTTGGGATATTATTAACTTTTGCCGAAAGTGTAAGACAAGTGATATAGGATCTGAAAAAAAATATCATGCCAAAATAAATCAATTACACAAACATATCCGTTCTTTTACTGATCTCAACCCAGCATCGGCTTTCTTAACATATCCCATAATCCCATACTCCTGTCAGTAACACATGTTATCTGTTGAAACAGCCATCTATTCCCATCAAAGGATTCATTTTGTAAATGGGCCCCCAGGCATATGATTCTTTCAGTGACCAGGTCCTGCCTGACCTGACATTTTTTCCCAACTGAAGGATTTACTGCTTTAGAATGGACACCATTTTTACATAATTGCTATTAACGATTAGACTTTGGAATCAATAACACAATTTCTAAATTTGCGGATGTTAGTGAATACTGAGGAGAACTGCAACATATTACAAGAAAACAATAATCAACTTGCAGAATCCGCATACAATTGTCAAATTAATTTTAACATAGGTAAATGTGAGGTATCACATTTTGGTAAGAAGAATTAGCCACATATTTCTTGGACAATATGAATCTAAATGGTGTAGTGGAGCAAAGGGATCAGGGAGTACATAGAAGCCAAATGATTAAGAGTTTCGACGTAGGCCAATAATGCCATTAGAAAAGCAAACCAACCATTATGGTTTATTTCTAGGGGGATATAATTGAAAAAGTAGAAAAAATAAGCTAAACTTGTATCGAACCATGATTAGAACACACTTGGTGTTCTGTGCATGGTTTTGGTCAACATATTATGGAAAATGATATAGAGGCTACATAATAGAGGTCTTTGTAATTATGAAAGGTTCTGAGAGAGCGTGTTTCCACTTGTGGGGAAGAGCAAAACTAAAGGCCGTCATCATAAGATAGTCACCAAGAAATCAAATACGGAATTCTGTAGACACATCTTTACCCAGAAAGTAGTGAGAATAAGGAACTCGCTATCACAGGGAATAGTTGAGGCGAATACATTAGCTGCATTTCAGGGAAAGCGAGATAGATGTATGCTGGAGAAGGTTATAGAGAGTTATGCTGATAGATTGAGATGAATAAGGATGAGAGGAGGCTCGAGTGGATCATTAACGCCAGCATGTACTGGTCGGACCGAATAGCATATTTCTGTCCTGTTTATTGTATGTAATTCTGTGTAAACCCAGCGTTCAGATCTCCAGTCAGCATTAAAGACAGGGGAAACCTTAGACAAACTGTTACTACAGAAATTATCGTGACGTCAACAAAACGGGAGGACAACTGACCACTCTCTAGTGAGGAAGTACTAAATGTATTGGCTCCTACCAGTAAAAGTGGCCTTAATTGATCCACAATTAGAGCGCTTAAACCGCCAACTACAATGTCCCAGAAATTCGTGTCCCAACGCGTGGTTAAACACGGAGTACTCACGCGTGGACCCGAAGGAAGGGCAGCTTTCTTGCATGCACTACGCATGCGTGGGAGAACGGCATTTCCGATCCTCTGAACGAAGGGGTTCAGAGGTCGAACGCATGCGCGCGGGAGCCTGCGCGTGCGCATTGAACTTCCTTTCTTTTTACAGGTTTTTCCATGCGTGAAGGCCTCTACATTTTACACATTTAAAAACCAGGCGTAAGGACTTCATTTTAAAAGGTAAGTGGTCAATTAATTAAAATTATAATATTTTTTTCACATGTTTATTATTTTTAAATATTTTAAGGAAGGTAAGTGTATTTTTAGCCCCGTTTTTTAATAAAATTATTTTTTTCAATAATTTAAATTGTTGTTTAAAATAGTTATTTAATGTTAATTGTATTTTATTTAAAAAGTGTGATTTATTTTTTTACATTTATTTGAAGGGTAAGCACTGTTTTGGTGGCCGGAGTTTTCATTAGTTTGACAGTTCTTTCTGTCAATCTCATGAATGGGCTTTTCCCTCCTCCGATTGGTTGCCCATGGCTCACGTGATCCCAGCCGACACATTGCACTAACTACGCTGCTGGATCACACAAGCACAGTGTGCCAGGAGCTGGACCGAGACACAGTAGAGTAAATCCACACAGGCCCAGGCCTCAACTGCCGGCGCGCTAGTTAAGTGTAGGTCGGGGGCTTGCACCCACGGAAAGCCCCCGACACGAATTTCTGGGCCATTGTTTCTCATTCTATATGCATTCACTTTACAACTAGGCTATTTTCTTCACTGAACATCATTTTCCCCTTAATTTATTTCCAAACAAAGGCACGAAGAAAGCAAACAAACCCCATCAGATTCGATGTTTCTTTTGCTCAGACTGACAGATCTGCACAGTTAACGTCATCACTGGCGTCTCATCAATGGAATTCTCATAATGATGCAGTTTGCTCAATCTATGTATAAGTTATATAACCTTCCTATTTCAAATCATGCTACTTAAAATACAAAAAATCTGATTTTGTGAAAAAATCCGTGAAAAAGATCCCATCAAACTTTCCCAACATGCAAAGTTTATCAGGGCCGCTAATATCAATTCGGAGATGGAAGCAAAATATATTTCCTAAAATAATCGAAGGGAGCTGAGACGGATTTTACTGGCTGAAATCACTGCCCTGACTGGGTTCAGCTGCCTCAGTTCCAACTGGGGATGCAACTTTTGGGAAGAAGTTTGGAAAGTACTTAAGGAAAGTTTATGGTAATAACATTCAAGTAGCACAAATTGGACAATGTAACTTTCCTAAACAAAACTGGCAGCTCCGCCCGCCACCCGCCCAACAGCGCTCCCCTTCCCAGCATCTGCCGCTGTGAGAATTGTAATCCATTGGGGAACAATCTGAATGTACATCATAATTTTACATAAATCACACCAAAATTAATCTTTGACCAAATGGTAAAATATTCAAAAAGGCGACGGGCATTAGGAGAATGAGACATATTTCTTAAATAACTCTGTTTCAGGCAAGGCTACTTGCCATTGACCCGAGTGCTGTTAGCGGGCCCCGCTCCAAATTCCGGTTACACATTCCATGTGAAGTCTCCTTTTTCCCTCCATCTCCTCAGAATTTGACGGCCATAAACTCCATAGCCCTTCCAAATGGCTAATGAGATGGTTATCCACATTTATCTTACTCACACCTGGTATGTATCAGACCAGATCCTGTCTCCTTCCCCTCCGCCGAAAACCTGTTGATGCTGAAATCCAACATCTCAGCTTATCTGCAGGGCTGCTCAGCTCTACACAACTGACTATATCACTGTCTGTGTGTATCTGTGAACGCTCTTCGATCTAACGGGCACCACGGGTCCTCCCTATATTGAAATTATATTGAATACAATTAACAAATAAGATTTATGTTCCACCTAAAATGTAGGTAGTGACTAGCTACCCGTAATGTGCACAGTTATTGCATCAAATGTCTTCCATGAACCTATGATGGAATGACCTCAGTTTCAGGAGTCTGTACCTTTACCATGCAGATTTCAATCTATTTTATTTTAAAATATGATCAATGTAATATTCTAGGTTTTTTTTGGCATGTGAAACGTTCTGCTCCCTGATCAGTAGGAGCAAATACGGCATGGCTTAATCTGTTTGTTCAAATACCTTTAACTATTGCCTATTTTTACGCCTGATAAAAGCCTGGCATAAGGCCTGCTTTTTCCAGCATAAGAGTACAATAAAATCGAAAAATAAAATGTTACCACTGACTTATACATTAAAAACCTTATCCAATTAGGTAAGGTTATGCTCAGCCCGTTAAGCGGATATTTTTATTCAAAAAATAAAATTTTTGTTTAAGAATTCCGCGGCCTTACATTGGGCGGAAGTTTGGCAAATAGCGCAACTCTCCACCCGCAGAGGTACTTTTGCTGGGGATGTGGAGGATCTGTCAAGAAGATTATTGAGAGATTGCAAGTGCCGGGTTTTAGCACGTGCACTTTGCATGCCTAAACCTAGAACTTGCGGGGCCCCCACGGGTGTGGACAGATCTCGTCCGCAGCTGTGGGGGTCACAAAATACGGCCCATTATGTCTTTGTTTTGATGTGCTTGATTTGCAGACATTAATTACCGCCAGGAAATAAATTATCAGAAAACTCCATGTTTCCGACATATTCCTCATGTAATAAATGGAGCGGCAACACAATTTGTTCTGAAGTTTTAATTCGAACAATTTAATGCAGATTTCATCGCAATTGTAGATAGTCTTGTACTATGATAAATGTTCTACTCAGATAAATATTAGCATCGCAGCTTTGTTCTGGTTGGTTAATATTATTGAGTTAATTCAGACATGATCTGACGAGTAAGATTTAGCGTCCCCTGGCTCCAATAATGTATTCATTTAACTAAGATAAATAGCTTCACCGAATTTTAAAAAATGAGAATTTTAATTTGGGTAATTGTGCAAAACAAGCACAATGGAATTACACGCCCATTATGCACCCAGCCCCATTGACTTAAATGGAAAGAACAATCAGGCATGATGCATAAAGGGAGCGAATTCAGTGTCGTCCATTTTACTCTATGGCCTAAAGTTAAAATTAACCAATTCCATCCCCCAACTATAAGAGGAGTACTTCAATAGAAATGACGAGTGCACACAGGAAACTCCCCTCGACTTGTGTGCAATCAATGGAAGCATGTGCTTCGTGTTTCCATGATCATCAGTCTGTTTTTTTGTTAATTATGTTGCTCTGTTTTGTTCGGTGCCTATGTGTACTTATGTGATGCGAACCCTCCTGTAAAGGCCCCACAAGTGACGGGTTTTCGCGCGCAAATGGCATACACGACAAACCAGAAATTGCGATCTGTCAAGAATTGATCTGTGAAGAATCCAATGCATCCCCGGGAGAAGGACATTCGTAGGCAGGGAGCTGGGCTATTTGTCCAAACACTAAATAGGATTACATAGGATATATGGTACAGAAACAGGCCGTGCGGTCCAACCAGTCCATGCCGGCATTTTTGCTGCTCTCGAACCTCCTCCCATCTTTCCTCATCTAAATCTATCAGCATAACACTCTAATTACTTCTCCCTCATATGCTTGTCTAGCCTCTCCTTAAATGCTTGTATACTTTTTGCTTCAACCACTCTGTGTTAGCGAGTTCCACATTCTCAACACTCTTTGGGTAAATAAGTTTATTTTGAAATCCCTATTGTTTATCTTGGTGACTCTCTTATATTGATGGGTCCTAGTTATGCTCTTCACACAAGTGGAAACACTCTCTGTATCTACTCTATCAAAACCTTTCATAATTTTAAACACATCTAATAGGTCACCACTCATCTTTCTTTTTTCAAGAGACAAGAGACCCAGCCTGTTCATTCTTTCCTCATATGTATACCCTCGCATTTCTGGAATCATTCTTGTAAATCTTCTCTCCACCCTCTCCAGTGCTTCTATTTACTTTTTATAATATGGCGACCAGAAATGTATGCTGTACTCTAAGTGTGGTCTATACAAACTTCGATGCAGATTTATCATAACTTCCCTACTTTTCAATTCTCTCCATTTAGAAATAAATCTTAGTTCTTGTTTTTTATGGCCTTGCTAACCTGTGTCACAACTTTTAGTGATTCGTGTATTTGTACCCCGGGATCCCTTTTTTCCTCTGCCCCACCTCGACTCGCACCCTCTAAGTAATAATTAACCTCCTTATGCTTCCTACCAAGTTGTAATACCACACATTTATCTGTGCTGAACTTCATATTGTCAATGATATTGCTATTCTGCAAGTACTGTATATTAATGTCCTCCTGTAATTATTTGCAGTCCTCCTCAGTGTTTAGTATCCCCACCCAATTAGGTGTCATCCCCAATTTAAAATTGTGTTTTTGATTCCAAAGTCTAAATCGTTATTATAAATTGTGAACAATGGTTATCCCAGCACTGATCTTGTGGAACACCACTACTCACATTTTGCCACTGAGAAAGCTACCCTTTACCCCTACTCTCTGCTTTCTCTCTTGAAGCCAGCTAGCTAGCCATTCTGGTACTTGTCCCCTGACTCTGCATTCTCTGGCCTTGTTCCTCAGTTTATCATGGGCTACCTTATCGAAGGCCTTTAGATATCTTAATCAATTACAGCAACTGCATAACCATTGTCTACTCTCGCTGTTACCTCTTCAAAATATTCAATGAGGTTGGTCAAGCAAGACTGTTTGTTTTGAAACGCATGCTCACTATTCACTCCTATGTTTTTGATTTCTAGATTTTCTTCTATTTTCTCCTTTAGTAAGGGTTACATTATTTTTCCTACCACCGATGTTAAGCTGACTGGTCTATGATTCCCTGGACATTATCTATCCCTCTTCTTAAATATAGGTAGTACATTACATAATCCGCCAGTCCTCTGGCAGTATACCTTTTTCGAATAAATTATTAAATATGTATAGTAATGACAGCTATCTCTGCTTTTCCAAGATCCTCTCCAGCCGCGGAGAGATATCATTTAACCTGGCACTGGATAAGCAACTCACACTTTGGGATTCTCGTTCTTGGCTGCAGAGGACGCTATCTATCCAACTGCTGCCCAGCGAATCTCTGTGGAATTCTGACATCTGGTGAAAGCAGGCATAAGGCTTGCATTTAGCAGCGTAAGAGATTAAATGAATATAAAAATATTTTTTAGTTATTTAAGCATTAAAACGCCTGTAAATAATTTAAAGTTATTCTCTGCCTGTTTTAAACATTTAAAATTATTTCATTTTCAATGTTTTTTTATGTGATCCCCATTCATGCTCATGGGGATTCTGTACATACGGAATCTTCATAAGAATGAATTGGGATCCTGCTTCTATCATTGCTTGGGCCACAGTTTTTGGGCCGCCCTCATGATCCCAGGGCGCTTGCAAACTGCCTGCACCCCTGGGATATGAGCACCAATCCGCAGGCATATGTGTAGATGCTCACGAGCGCAAGTCGCCCATGGATCACATAAATCCCAAGACAGAAAGTGGGCTCGGATTATTTTTGCAGATCGGAGGAATTTCCCCACGGGAAGCCTCCAAGAGCAAATTCAGGCCCTTTAAATAAATGGGGATGAGAGGTTGAGAGCACTCAAACTGAAATCCCTGGCCATGCTATTTGTAGCTACAGATGTGATATTTTCAATAAGACGCAATTTAATACTGTCATGAGGCTTGATTTAAGATGGCTGAATAAGCTTTTTTCATTACATGACATTCTGCGCTGCTCCTACTATTCAGACCTGTAAGGCCAATTCTAGCCAGTGATGGGAGTGTTCTACCATTCACTGCTGCTGGGAAACGATATTTATGTTTAGAAGAATCGGATTAAGTTTCCAGGATTAAATAGTAGCAGATGTGCAGTAGGCGTGCTGAGATTCGAAATCACAAAATAATGGTTCTGCATTGCAGCAGCGGATCTGAGGTTTGGGGGGGTGGGGATTGGCTTGGTTTTAGGCCGCACTGGGAAGTGGGTATTGCGAGAATTATCCCTTCGTAAATGCTTTCCTTTGGCAGCACCGCAGAGGCAGAACATGCAGTCTGGTAGCCCTGGGGATTCGAATGTGTTTTCTGGCAGGGGGAGGAGGTGGAAGTGTCTGATTCCATGGGTGGGAGTGGGAGGACCCCAGGACCTGACAACACTTCGGTTGTTGGCCATGAATGTGAAGTGAACTTTCTCGGAAATCTCTCTGCAGATTCTGAACTCTGCGAATCTCATTGCTTCTTTGAAAATGAAATGTTTTTATTATTTTAACAAAAAGTGACTGCTTTAGCAGACCAATATTACAGAAATACATAACCGCTCAACGCATCATTTTATTTCAAAGAGTCAATCAAAAATCTTTATTGAAATTAAAGACTGTTTTTAGAACTGTACAGACAATCGTCATGTAAAAATAATAAATTGAACGAGTATAAGCAACAATTGGTTTGAACAGCGAATTTCCCCTGAACTGCATTACATTTCTTACATAATAAAATAAGTAGAAATTATCTTCATGATCAATTAACATCAAGCATGTTTTTGCATTATCGTTTCCGCTGTTTGCCCTCCCCATTTTATTTGCAATAACAATGTGCCTGATGATCAGAGCATTGAGCTCTAAAATCAAAACCAATGGATCTAATGGAGATTCAATAGTCTCCAAGTACAGAAAATGCTCCCCATATGGGTTAGCTAGATGTTACACGTTGCACATTGTTAATTATTTCAAGAGGTTCATCTACAAACTAGATTGGAACACTTTATAACAGGCTCATGGAAAACGCCACTGTAATAACCACAGCCCCAGTGTCTTCAGTGCAATATAATGTTCGCAACCTTTGCCAACACATGGGGACACACTGATCAAAGGTGAATGTTACAGTGAACCAGACAGGACAGTCAACAGCTGTAAAAAAATAGGGCGAGGTTAAGCCAGCAAATTGAGTATAAATCTAGATTGAATATGGACAACGAGCATCTTGAATCTCATATTCTATTACATCAAATATCAGGACCAGCAGACCGCCGCATCCATGGCCACGAGGTAACCAGTGATGCATTTAGAGAGGCCATAAGATCTGTGGGAGAGAATCACAATCATCAGCAAGTTAATTGCAGAAGGGAGGAAATTAATTTAAAACTCTTTGGCCTAGAAATTGGGTTTTGGCTTAGCCAGGGCTTTAGCGCCGGAAGTTAGTGCCAGCGCTAAGTCCCCTGCGCGCGCCAAAAATTCAGTGGCGCCATGCCCAAATGGCTGCCGGCGCTACTGAAGGATCTTTGCGGCGGTACATCGGCGCTAACTGCCGTTTCGCGCCACAATTCCGGCGCTGCGGCACCCGATGCGGTGCAGCAGGCTGGGGACGTGCAGGCCTCCTCCTCCCGTTAAGGAGGAGCTGCCTGCACCCGGCCGCGGCCCGCGCAAATCAGCTTAAAAATGAGCCCGGCACCTCGGACAAGTGCCGGGCTTGCATCTGTTCCGGGGGGTGGGGAGAAGTCCGGGGAGGGAGCTGCGGGCAGGCGGCCGGCGGGAAAGTGGCCGGCCACCGCGGGGCCTTTAATGCGCCGGCGCAAACTGGAGTAAGGCACCTCTGCCAGAACGTTGCTTGCGGCTGCCACGGGCGAGGCGGCCGCAACTCAATTTCGGAGTTCGGGCGGGTTACCACGGCAACCGGGACGCTGCGCACACCGATGACATCATCGGTGCCGGCGCAGCGCTACCGGTGCAACGCCGATTTAGGGCCCCAGGGAATTTTTAAACTGGCCATAACTCTGGCACTAGTCCCTCTAGCGCCTCAAAAGCGGCGCGAAGGCTAGTGAATTTCTAGGCCTTTATCTTGAGAGGATGATCAATTGACAGTTCTTTTTAATGGAAGTTCCTGCTCCCTTTATATTGTCACTCTTAACACCTCTGTGGCCTAAGTTGAACCAAACTTCAGGGCGGGATTCCCATGGAACCGCTGGAACACAGGTTTTATGCCACGCGCAATAATACTCTCCAGTAGATTCATTCACTATGTGATAGAAGATTACATAGGATATACGGTACAGAATCAGGCCATGCAGCCCAACCATTCCATGCCGGCGTTTATGCTCCACTCGAGCCAACTCCCATCTTTCCTCATCTAACTCTATCAGCATAACCCTCTATTTCCATCTCCCTCATATGCTTATCTAACTGCCCCTTCAATGCATCTAAACTAGTCATTTCAACCATTCCCTGTGGTAGCGAATTCAACATTATCACTACTCTTGGGCTAAAGAATTTTCTTCTGAATTCCCAATTCAATTTCTATACTCAATCCCACATTTACCTCTATCCCTCTATTTGTGTTTCCCCCTCTCATTCACTGTGCTCAGTCTCACCTTTAACCACCTCCCTCTGTTTGTGTCTCTCTGTACCACACATTGTACTCCGTCTCACCTTTATCTATCTTCCTCTGTTGGTGTCTATCTGTATCATTAACGTACTCACACGCAACTTTAACCATCTTAATGAGGCTCGTTTTACACCTCGATCGATAAAGAATATTGATCATGTTGTAAAACGTGCATAATACGAGCGATTGTGTAACAGCTGCATATTTTATACCTGTAATTATTACAGGACTCAGTAAACCAGGGAAACAAACCAGGCCCTGGTCTGAGGGAGTCTCTAACAATTACATGACTCAGCAAAGCAGGGATACATTCCAGGCCCTGGTCTGAGGGAGTCCCTAACAGTTACAGTACACCGAAAGCCAGTGTACATTCCAGGCCCTCGTCTGAGGGAGTCTGTAACAGTTACAGGACTCAGTAAGCCAGGGGCACATTCCAGGCCCTGGTCAGAGGGAGTCTGTAACAGTTACAGGAGTCAGTAAACCAGGGATACATTCCAGGCCCTGATCAGAGCGAGTCTCTAACAGTTACAGGACTCAGTAAACCACAGATACAGAATCCCTCTGACCAGGGCCTGGAATGTATATGTGGTTTACCGAGTCCTGTATCTGTTAGAGACTCGCTCTGACCAGGGCCTGGAATGTATCCCTGGTTTACTGAGTCCTGTAACTGTTACAGACTCCCTCTGACCAGGGCCTGGAATGTAACAGTTACAGGACTCAGTAAACCAGGGATACATTCCAGGACCTGGTCTGAGGGAGTCTGTAACAGCTACAGTGCTCAATAGACCAGGAAAACATTCTGCCAGGTGAGGGAGAAATGGCAGAGAGAGAGAGATAAAGAGAGAGTGACAGACAGAGAGGCTGATATTTAGACAGACAGAGACAGGGCAAGACATCTTGAGAGACAGAGAACGATGGAGGCAGAGAGCGAGATGGATAGGGAAAGGAATCTTAGCGAGAGACAGACAGAAAGACAGATAGGGACAAAGAGAGTGAAACAGACATGGACTGTGAAAGAAACAGGGAGAAAAAGAGATAGAAATAGAGAGACAGTGACATAATACATGGCGATGAAGAGACACAATGATGAAGAGAGATGGGTAATCAGAGAGTGAGAAAGAGAGTGATAGACATTGAGAGAGACACAAATAGACAGAGACACGATAGAAAGATAGAAAGATAGAGGACAGAGTGGGAAAACGGCACAGGGAGAGAGAAAGGAGGAGAAACAGATGGGAAAGAGTATGACAGAGTAAGAGCGACACACAGGGATAGAGAGAGAGACAAGAACAGTGTGATAGAAATGTGCAGAGAGAGGGGCAGGGACAATGAGAGAGAGGCAGGAGTAAAGAATGAGAGACAGTAACAAGGACAGACACAGGGATAGAGGGACAGGGACAGACTCTGCGACAGGAATAGAGATAGCCAAGGACAGAGTGAGGCACAGGGTTTGAGAGAGAGAGAGTCAGGGATAGAGAGTCGTGGATAGAGTGTGGCAGCAGCAGAGAGGCAGAGAGATATAAGTAAAATTAGAGAGAGGCGGGGATAGAGAGCTAGATAAGGACAGAGAGAGATATTATGATTCAGAGACTGATAAAGAGACAGAGAGAAATAAACGGCAGGGATAGAGAGAGGGAAATTTCAGAGACAGAGGTAAAGAGGCAAGACCAGGACAGAGGTAGAGAGGGCTAGGCACTGCGGCAGTGAGGGAGGAAGAGGAAGGGACAGAGACAATAGTATCAGGAGCAGTTGTAGAGAGTGACGGGGCACTGGTAGTAAAGCAAAGATAGAGAGAAAGACAGAGATAAAGAGAAAGTCAGAGATTGAGAGAAAGACAGATACAGAGAAAGACAGAGATAGAGAGAAAGACAGAGATAAAGAGAAAGACATAGAAATACAGAGATAGTGAGAAAGACAGAGATAGGGAGAAAGACAGATAGAGTTAAAGGCAGATAGAGAGAAATATTGAGGTGTGGACATAAAGAAAAAGAAGAAGACAGGGACAAAGAAACAGACAAGGACAGGGAAAGGTGGAGAGAGAAACAACAACAAAGTGCATTACACAGCTTGTTTAATGTGCCATAAAATCCCAATCCGCTTCATGGGAGCAGAATCAAACAACATTACAGAGCGAGCTACATGAGAAATATCAGGACAGCCGACCAATAGCTTAAGGAGGTAACTGTTAAGGAGTGAATTAAAGGAGGAGCGAGAGGTTGAGAGCCAGAAGGTGTAGGGTGCTCAGGGCTCAGGTAGCTGAAGTTACGGCCGCCAATGGAGGAGTGATGGAAATTGGGTATGCGCAAGAGGCCAGAATTGGAGGAGCGTTGAGATCTCTGGGGGTTATGGGTCTGGAGGAGGTTACTGAGATAGAGATGGGCGAGGCCATGAAAGGATTTGAAAACAAGACAGAGAATTTTAAAATAAGTGCATTGCCAGACCAGGAGCCAATGAAAGTCAGCGAGCAGAGGGGTAATGGGTGAACGGGACCTGGTGCTAGTTAGGATAATGGCAGCAGAGTTGTGGATGAGCTCAAGTTTATCAAGGGTGGAGGATGGGAGGACTACCAGGAGAGCATTGGAATAGTCGGGTCCAGAGGTAACCAACGCATGGATGAGGGTTTCAGCAACAGGTGATCGGAGGCAGGGCAAGGAGAGGGGGTGTTACAGAGGTAGATGTATCATGGTGATGGCACGGATATGTGGTCAGAAGCTCATTTCGGAATCAAATATGACACCAAGGTTATGAGTGGTCTGTTTCATACTCAGACAGCTATCATGGAGAGTGATGGAGTCGATAGCTAGGGATTGGGTTTTGTGCCGGGGTCTAATGACAATGGCTTCAGTCTTCCTAATATTTATTTGGAGGAAATTTCTGCTCATCCAGGATTGGATGTTGGACAAGAAGTCTGACAAGTTTGAGAGAGTGGAGGAGGTCAAGCTAGGTCCTGGTGTGGTAGAGCTAGGTGTCTTCAGCATATGTGTGGGTCCTGATGTATTTTCGGATGATGCGCCAAGGGGCAGAATGTAGACGAGAAATAAGAGGGGTCCATGGATAGATTACTGGGGGACTCCAGAGGTAACGGTGGGGGAGTTGGAACAGAAGTCATTGCAGGTGGTTCTCTAGCTACGACTAGAGTAACTACTCACTGCTTTCTCTTTTGTAGACAGCTTGCTATCCATTCTGCTTCTTGCACTCTGACTCCACATGCTCTGACCCTGGTCATGAGTCTACTATGTGGTACCTAATATATTAAATCTACATTATTCTTGTCTACTCTTTCTGTTACATCTTCAACTAATTGAATAAGTTTGGGCAAAACCTGCCCTTCCCTTTTAAAATCCAGGAGAGAGGTGCTAGGGTGCAATTAAACTCCAGATGAACTTATTTAGGTCATTACACCACAGGGAACTGCAAAAAAGTCGAAGGCCAGAATTTTGCTCTGGCCAGTTAGAAGTTGTGTTCTTTAAAGGACAGATTAGTTGAACCATAACTTCACCTTAGCAGGAGAACATTTTCCTCAATACAAATTATTTACAATCAATAGCAATCCTTTCAAAATGTAAAACTCTGCAGTTATGTAAGGAAACATTCTGCATTACACTGTGCAAAGCTCCTGTCATAGAAATAAATAGATTTTCCAACATACGGAGAACAATGGTGCAGGAAAACCACTCGGAAAAGCATTAAGAGATTGTGTGAGAGATGGAAGGAAAGAAAGACAGATTTGTTAGAATGTGGTCATCTGAAACTAAATCCAAACTGAAGCATGAATGGGTAGCGGTGCTCTCCAAGAAATTGACGCAGATTATTTTGCCAAGCAATTGATCCCCAGGAGAATCATGAGAACTGGGTGTAAACCCAGAACAAGACCACCATATACTTAGGCAATTTAGTGAATAAATAGGACCCTAAATTTATGGGTACCGTCAAATGCTCTGGTTGTATCCTATGAAATTGTTCTGTGGATACATAAAAATGTATCGGATAAATCCTGAAAGAACCAAAAACATAGAATAGTGCATCAGTAGGTGGAAATGTGGCATCACATACACTTCACTGCGGCGGGAATGTAGAGGGTTATATATCTTGTCAATAGAGATAAAATAACAGTGCATGTTTGTTAACAGCCATTCCTTTTCCAGGATATCAGCAATTTAACCCAGGCATATTATCTCCAACAAGGTTACATTTCTTCACAAAAACTATTTGATGATTTCGAGATTCTTCTTAATTTGCCCTAAACCAACAATTCCAGCTTACTTATTTTCCAAAATCCTAACGACATACTTCTAAACTCTGTCACACAGAGTAAAGTGTTCAACAAACATTGATAAGTACATACGAAAGAGGAGCAAAGGTAACACCAATTGACCCATGGAGCCTGCTCCACCATTCAATAAGATCATGGCTGATATTCTACCTCAACTCCACTTTCCTGCACTATCCCCATATCCCTTGATTACCTTAATACCCAAAAAGCTATCGATCTCTCTCTGGAATGTACTCAACGACTGAGCCTCCATGGCCCTCTCGGGTAAGAGAATTCCAAAGATTCACCACCCTCTGAGTGAATAAATCTCTCCTCAACTCAGTCCTAACTGGCCGACCATTTATTTTGAGACTATGATCCCTGCTTCTGAACTCCCCTGCCAGGGGAACAATCCTAGAGTGATAGAGTCATAGAGTTATACAGCACAGAAGGAGTCCATTCGGCCCATCGGCCATCTAGCCCTGTCTATTCTAATACAACTTTCCAATACGTGGTCCGCAGCCTTGTATGCTATGGCGTTTCAAATGTTCATCTAATTGCTTCTTGAATGTTGTGAGGGTTCCTGCTGCTACCATCCTTTCAGGCAGTGAGTTCCATATTCCAACCACCCTCTGGGTGAAAAAGTTTTTCCTCAAATCCCCTCTAAACCTCCTGCCCCTTAAATTGAAACTATAGCCCCTGGCTATTGACCCATCTACGAAGGGGAAAAGTTCCTTTCTATCTACCCTATCTATGCCCCTCATAAGTTTGTACACCTCAATCAGGTCCCCCCTCAGCCTTCTCTGCTCCAAGGAAAACAACCCCAACCTGTCCAGTCTCTCTTCATAGCTGAAGCGCTCCAGCCCAGGTAAAATCCTGGTCAATCTCCTCTGCAACCTCTCCAATGCAATCACATCCTTCCTGTAGTGTGGCGACCAGAACTGCAAACAGTTTTCCAGCTGTGGCCTAACTATCATTTTGTACAGCTCCATCATAAGCACCCTGCTCTTATATTCGATGCCTCGGCTAATGAGGGCAAGCATCCCATATGCCTTTATAACGAGTTTATCTGCCTATCCTGCTGCCTTCAGGGATCTATGTACATGCACACCAAGGTCCCTCTGATCCTCTGTCCTTCCTAGGATTCTGCCATTCTTTGTCTATTCCGTTGCCTTGTTAGTCCTCCCAACACCCATCACCTCACAGTTTTCTGGTTTAAATTCCTGTTGCCACTGTTCTGCCCATCTAAACTTCCCGTCTATATCATCCTATAGCCTGAGGCTTCCATCCTCCCTATTTACCACTCCAACAACTTTTCTGTCATCTGCGAACTTACTGATCATACCTCCTACATTCATATATAAATCATTAATGCACACTACAAACAACAAAGCACCCAGCACCGATCCCTGCTGTACACCACTGGAATAAGGCTTCCTGTCACAAAAACATCGTTCAAACATCACACTCTGCCTCCTGCCACTAAGCCAATTTTGGATCCAATGTGCCAAATTGCCCTGGATCCCATGGGCTCTTACATTCTTGACCAGTGCGGGACTTTGTCAAAAGCCTTACTGAAGTCCATGTAGACTATATCAACTGCACTGCCCTCATCCACACACCTAGTCACTCCCTCGAAAAATTCAATTGGTCTGACATGATCTCCCTCTGACAAAGCCATGCTGACTATCCCTGATTAATCCCTGCCTCTCCAAGTGGAGACTAATTCAGTTTCTCAGAATTTTTTTCCAATATTTTCCCTAGCACTGATGTTAGGCTCACTGGTCTGTAATTCCCTGGTTTATTCCTACTACCCTTCTTGAACAATGGTACTGCGTTAGCTGTTCTCCAGTCCTCTGTGACCTTCCCTGTGGCCAGAGAGGTTCTGAAAATTTGCGTCAGAGCCCATGCAATCTCCTCCCTTGCCTCACACAGCAGCCTGGGTTACATCTCATCAGGGCCTGGGGATGTATCTACTTTTAAGCCCGCTAAAACCGTTGTACATCCTCCCTCTCAATAATTATTTGTTCAAGTATATCACAATACCACTGCCTGATTTCTATGCCTACATCACCCTTCTCCTAATTTCTTTTTTAAGTACCCCCTGCACTTTCTATACTCCTCTACGGCTTCCATTGTTTCTTGCCATTTGTACCTGCCAAAGGCATCGCTTTATTTCCTAATCCATTGTTGTATATCCCTTGATATCCAGGGTCCCCTGGGCTTGTTGGCCCCACCCTTGACCTTTACGGGAACATGTTGGCGTTGTACACTCTCTATTTCCTTTCAGTAAAACTCCCATTGCTCAGATGTGCATTTTCCTACAAGTAGCTGATCCCAGCCCATTTTGGCCAGATCCTGCCTTATCATATTAAAATCGGCCTTCCCCCATTTTAAAACCTTTATTTCCGGTCCATCTTTTACTTTTTGATGACTACCTTAAATTTCACTGAATTATGGTCATTGTCACCAAAATGCTCTCCTACTGACACATCTATCACTTGCCCGGCTACATTCCCTAGAATTAGGTCCAGTACTGCCCCCCCCCTTGTAGGACATTCTACATGCTGGCTAAAAAAGCCCTCCTGGATGCACTTTAAGAATTCTGCACCCTATAAGCCTTTCACACTCTGACTATCCCAGTTAATATTGGGGAAGTTGGAAACCCCAACTATTATTACCCTATTATTTCTACACTTCTCTGAGATTTGCCTACATATCTGTTCCTCTATCTCCCCCTGACTGTTTGGGGGCCTATAGTACTCTCACAGCAAAGTGCTTGCCCCCTTTTTGTTTTTATGTTCTACCCATATGGCCTCATTAGAGGAACCTGCTAAGATATCATCGCACCTTACTGCAGTAATTGACTCCTTGGCTAATATTGTGACACCAACTCCTCTTTACACCCCCGTCTCTCTAGCCTGAAGATTCTATACCCCGGAATATTGAACTGCCATTCTTGCACCTCCCACAAACGTGTCTCTGTGATAGCAACAATATCATACTCCCATGTGTTCATCAACATCTTCAATTCATCTGGCTTACCCGCAAGACTCGTTGCATTAAAATAAATGCCATCCAGCCTTCTCATACTCTCTTGTGCCATTAGATATGTACTCTGGCTTCTAGGCTGACTTATTTTTCCTGCATATTTGGCTGTGCATCACGCCCTACTATAGCTCCACTCCGTATCCCATCCCCCTGCCAAGTAAGTTTAAACAGCCCCCAACAGTACTAGCAATCCTCCCCGCAAGGATGTTGGTCCCATTCCGGTTCAGATGCAACCCATCCAACTTGTACAGGTCCCACATTCCCCAGAAGCAGACCTAGTGATGCAGGAAACTAAAGCCCTCCCTCCTGCACCAACGCTTTAGAATGCATTCAGCTGCTCTATCCTTCTATTCCTATACTCACTAGCACGTGGCACCGGGAGTAATCCATTGATTACAACCTTTGAGGTCCACCTTTTTAATCTGCTACCTAGCTCCCTGAATTAATGTTGCAGGACCTCATCCCTATTTCTACCCATGTCGTTGGTAACAATGTGAGCCACGACCTCTGACTTTTCGCCCATCCCCTTCAGAATGCCCTGCAGCTGTAAATTTTCTCCCTTTACCTCCTTTAAATTAAAGAATATTAAATACAATATGGACCTTATTTCCCTTTAAACACTACTTACTCTAAACTAGAGACCTTACTTTTACTTTAACAACTGGATTGTAGAAATACTCACCAGGTCCTATTTATCAACCAGCTGCTTCCCTGGTTGTGAAGCCCCTTTCACGGTTTCGCAGTTGTTGTTGTTTGACTGCTCCCGCTCTCAGACTCTTTCTTTAGTGTAAACTAAGAACCAATTCCTACAGGGTGAAAAGTTAGGGAAAACAAAGACGAAGCAAGGGAGCTCCTCCTTCCACCCGTCACCTAACTCCATGACTCACCCAACTCACAGCACTCTGTTCAAACCGCTCTTCGTGCAAAATCGCACTTCATAGCCTTTTTTTATAGGCTCTGAAACAAAGGAGACTTGCTGAGCCCATCCTTCCTACTTCTACCCGGCCATGCCCTGGAAGAATTTTGTATGTATCAATGAAATCACCTGTCATTTTTCTAAACTCATTCCTGAACTCCACTCCTGTTTGCAGTCTCAGTCTTGCCCTAGGTTTTGCTGCCACTGATTGTTCCGTCTGGTTAACAATCTCTTTCACATTTGATCGATTTGTGGCTATTTGTTACCAGAAGCTGAGATTCAAATATTGCAACGAAAATAGCAGCCATCGTCATAGCAACAATGTGTGTGTTAATCATTGTGGAACTATTCCATTTGACTTTATATATGAACGTCGGGAAATTATTAACAACGAAAAGTGGGTCTGTGCTTTAAAATCAATCTTCGCTACCTCACATGCCTGGGTAGCATTGTTTGGTTTAACAATATTTTAAATCCATTTGCTCCATTTGTTTTGATTTTGGTGTTCAATGCTTTGACAATCAGGCACATTTTATCGGCCAGTAGATTCAGGAGGCAAGTCAGGAGAATAATAATACTGAGAATCACAATGATTCAGAGAAGGAGAGTCGGAGAAAATGCATAATTTTAATTCTCGTCATCTCAGGCAGTTTTATCCTTTTATGGTTGGTAAATTTTGCAATATTTGTGTACAAATTACAGACTTTCAATTTATGCCCACAACTTCCGATAACACACTTACCATTTTGGAGGAAACTGAGTATAAGCTTCAGAGTTTGTATTCCTGAAAAAATACATTTATTAATGCAGTTACACAGAATAAATTCAGAGGACAGCTGAACAATGTGATTAAGTGTCCCTTTGATCTAATTAGTAAGTTAATGAAATGATTAAAATAACTTATCTCAATACTAGCTTACTCATGCTTAAGTGATCCAATAGCTATCACCGTATATTGTATAATAATATTTTTAGTTGAATGACATTTTGACATATCTATCTATCTATCTACATGTCTATCTATCTATCTGTCTGTCTGTCCATCTATCTAGCTTTAGACCCAGTTTTATAATCTTTCAAATTCCTTGACATAGCATGACTCGGAGATACACTGGGATGATACCTGGAATGTTAAGTGTTCGTTATGAACACTTGACTAACTTGGGATCTATTCATTAGCTTAGAGAAGGTTAAGCATATAAAGGACTGATATGTTCAAGATCAGATTAAGTCATGTTCAAGTAAATGATGGAAGAGTTAATACTGGTGTTGAGTTGATAACTGGAGGGCATCAATTTAATATCACTACTAAGTGGACAAAAAAAACTTAAGGATAAAGATCTATAGTATATGATTGCCAAGAGTGGAGAATACTCTCAGAAATAATCAGAATAGGGAAGTATATCAATATTTGAGAAAAGCAATGGCCAACTTTTTGGAAAAGTCAGAGGACTGGGAATAAGTCGATAGCTATTTCAGAGAGTCAGTTTGGTTAGCATTTGGAAACCTGCTTTGGTATTGTTGGACTGCTTACTTGTTCTTTTTCATCTTGTTACTTTGAACACCAGATTAAGCACACGTTCATAAAATCATAGAATCATAGAATGATTACCGCACAGAAGGAGGCCATTCAATCCGATGAGCCTATGCCATCTCACTGCAAGAGCAATTCAGCTAGTCCCACTCAACCGTCCTTTCCTCGTAGCTCTGCATTGTTTTTCCTTCAGGAACTTATCCAATTGCCTTTTAAAGCCGCGAGTGAATCTGCCTCCACCAGCCTTTCAAGCAGTGCATTCCAGATCCTAAAAACTGACTGCGTAAAAAAGTTTTTGCTCATGTCACCGTTTGATCTTCTGCCAATCAGCTTAAATCTGTGACCTATACTCTTAGACCGTTCTGCCAATGGGAACAGTTTATCGCTATCTACTCTGTCTAGCGCCCTCATGATTTTTAACACCTTTATCGATTCTCCTCTCAACCTTATCTGCTCTACGGAGAACAACCCCAACTGCTCCAGTCTATCCACGTAACTGAAGAAACTCATCCCTGGAACCATTCTTGTAAAACTTTTCTGCACCCTCGCTAAGGCCTTCACCTCCTTCTTAAAGTGCGGTGCCCAGTATTTTTCACAATACTCCCGTTGAGTTCGGACCAGTGTTTTAAAGCGGATGTAAGCAGTTGTAGCAATGCAAAAGCGGGTCTTTTTTAAAACAGCAAAACTATTATGAGAGCTGTATCATACTATCCAGAATCTACCATGAGAGTTGTTGAGATATCATAATATCCAAAAACCAGTATGAGCTGTGATACAGGGGTTCACTCATGTCTCTTATTTTAGCTTTCATCACTGCCTTCCATGCAAACCAACAATAAATCACAGTACATCAAAGATACATACTAATGACGACAGAATAACAAGATCTAAACAAACGTGCACATAGCTCTTCTAATTATTTCATTACCATTGTTATAGTGCCCTACCATAAAATCATCCCATTATTTTATTGCCATTACCATAAGTGGCCTGATTGCCTTCATAAACTCTTCCCGTTCTCATAAGCACAAGAGACTAAGTTTACATATTCCAGACCTATACCGACATGGCTGACTGACTCTTACAGATTTGACAATCGTCCTGTTCTGTGGAAAAATATTTGCTTTTGGCCTCTTTACACAACCCATCTCATGTACAGCAGAAAGCTGTTATATCTCATCGTGTGATTGTTGAGCAGAAAGCCGAGAAAGAACATCAAGGCACTCAGGAAATGTGAACACTCTTTACCACACTCCCCCGATTCTTCTCTCTATCCTTGCTGCCAGCAGTAATTCTAAGTAAATCTTCAGTCATTTTAAGTTCGGTTTTTAAATCAAAGTTGCCTGCTCTGTTGAAGAATGTGTTCATATAATAAAACTTATTTTACTGTAGGACAGAGCAATTTCAGATCGTGATTTTTTAAATACATGCTTTGGTTCTGTCTTCACAAAGGAGGACACAAATAACCTACCCGAGATGTCGGGAGGAAATGAATGAAATCAGTATTAGTAGGGAAATGGTGTTAGGGGAATTGACGGGGTTGATGGCCGATAAATCCCCAGGGCCTGATAATCTACATCCTAGGGTGCTTAAGGAAGTGGCCCTAGAAATAGTAGATGCATTGTGGTCGTCTTCCAAAATTCTATAAACTCTGGCAGAGTTCCCATTGATTGGAGTACAGCTAATGTAGCCCCACTATTTTAATAAGTTGGTCGTGAGTAAGCGGGGAATTATGGACCAATAAGCCTGACATCGGTAGTGGGGAAAATGCTAGAGTCCATTATAAAAGATATAATAGCAGAGCACTTGGAAAACAGTGGCAGGATCGGACAAAGTCAACATGGATTTACAAAAGGTAAAACGTACTTGACTAATCTATTGGAATTTTTTGAGGATGCTAGAATAGATAAGGGAGAACCAGTGGATGTGTTGTATTTGGACTTCCAGAAGGCTTTTGATAAGATTCTGCATAAGAGATTAGCGTGCAAATTTAAAGCACATGGGATTGGGGGTAGGTACTGAATTCTATGGAGAACTGGTTGGCTGACAAGAAGCAAAGAGTTGGAATTAATGGGTCTTTTTCCGAGTGGCAGGCAGTGAATAGTGGGGTACCGCAGGGATCGGTCTTGGACCTCAGCTATTCACAATATATATGAATGATCTAGTCGAGGGGACTAGATGTAATATCTCCAAGTTTGCAGATGCCACAAAGTTGGGTGGGCGTGTGTGCTGTGAGAAGGATGCAGAGAAACTCCAATATGATTTGGACAGGTTGTGTGATTGGGAAGATGCATGGCAGATGCAGTATAATGTCGATAAATGCGAGTTTATCGACTTCGGTGGTAAAAATAGGAAGGCAGATTATTATCTGAACGGCAATAGATTGGGAAAAGTGGAAGTGCAAAGAGACCTGGTTGTCCTTGTGCACCAGTCGCTGAAGGTAAGCATAAGGGTGCAGCAGGCGGTTAAGACTGCTAATGGTATGTTGGCATTCATAGCGAGATGATTTCAGTACAGGAGCAAGGATGTCTTGCTGCAGTTGTTCGGAGCCTTGGTGATAACACACCTTGAGTACTGTGTGCAGTTTTGTTCACCTTATCTGAGGAAGGATGTTGTTGCCATGGAGGGACTGCAGCGAAGATTCACCAGACTGATACCTGGGGTGGCAGGAATGAGGCATGAGGAGAGATTGGGTCGATTGGGCTTGTATTCGCTGGAGTTTAGAAGAATGAGAGGGGATCTCATGGAAATTTATTAAATTCTAACTTTACTAGTCAGACTAGACGAAGGAAGGATGTTCCTGATAGCGGGGGAGTCCAGAACCAGAGTTCACAGTCTAAGGATAAGGGGTAAGCCATTTAGGACAGAGATGAGGAGGAATTTCTTCACCCAGAGAGTGGTGAAACTGTGGAAGTCTCTACCACAGAAGGCAGTTGACGCCAATTCATTAAATATATTCCAGAAGGAATTAGATATATTTCTTATTGCTAAAGGGATCAAGGGATATGGGGAGAAAGCAGGGACAGGGTACTGAATTTGGATGATCAGCCATAATTTCTTTAAATGGTGGTGGAGGCTCGAGGGGCCGAATGGCCTACTCCTGCTCCTATCTTCTATGTTTCTATGTTTTTATCCCCTTCGACGTATTTACAGTTTAAATCATATTTGCATCACATCACTATCTTAATCCATTCGCTCATCTAGCATATGATTCAATTTGTTAATATTACAGATCATGATACAGACAAAGAAATTCAAATTCACTGTACAGAATGTTTCAGTATTATCAATAAATTATGAACTTAAAATATTCTCCAGCTCTCCTTAACATTACCCATCTTATGGATATACTTGCAAAGTATCATTTCCCACCACCTTTCAGTTATTCCAGTTTCGTTGGTAACAAAAAAGGAACTCAATCATTAATTTTAGAAATCCAAATTATATGTCCCTCTTTGTTTTAAATTCAAACCCCCTGACAGTTACCACTGCATGTGCATCAATATTGTTTTATTTAAAATGCCAGTTTTGCACTGGAGTATATGTCAGTGCCTTAATGAAAAGTTGTCACACTCCCCTGAGCCACATTAAACATTTCATGCCGTGCTGCTGTCAAATAACAGAGCATGCTGAGAGCCATTGATTCGTGTAGCTTCACCATGCATTTGATCATTCTAGTTGCCTCATGTGCAACATATCACATTTGCACACACACACTGGAAATCCCAATATCATACAACACTTGACATCAGATGCAAGCCTTTCTTGGTCTTTTAAGCTTTCTGATTAAAAGATCGAGTTATTTGCTTATCTCTCCCTGTACAGTTCCAATGTCTAGCTTAGTGGCGAGGCTATCACATACATTTTTCTCATTGTTCAGTATAGAGAAAGACACATACATCTCCAGGGAAAACCTATCAATTAATTGCTTACACATATACTTCCTGGAATTCATAGCAAATTGTAATCTTTTTAGGGACCATGTCGATGTGATTTATAGTGCTAATGGATGCACTCACAAATCTTTTCCTCACCCCTGCTTGCGTTTCTGAAATTCACCCATAATCACCTAGGAAAATTATTTGAGAAAAATTCTCATTTAGTGCTGTAACTTACCCTTGTTTCTATCTTATATCCTAGATCACTTCCACTGATCCAATTTTAAACATGTCATTATGTTACCATTTTATCTCATTCATGATCCCATGGAAAAACTTTAATGTGCTATGCAATATGATCAACACCCCTTAACAAAGATCCCAAATCAATCCAAGATATCAACACATTTTATTCATTCTACTTACACATGTAGTGCACCATTTATGTCTCAAAAATTGGGCTTGAGTCCATTCTACCATTTCAAAATTATAACAATTCCAGAGAGCAATTCAGTCTGCAAATGAGGCATGTTCGTTACTTTTAGCACAAAAGCCTTCCCAAAAAATGTTATTTCTTCATACACAGTTTTGGACAGAACTATTTAGGCACAGTTGTGGTGTATGTGCCTTTAAGAGCCCCTGTGTACTGTAATGCCGGTAGTGGCCACTCGGGCTATATAAGCCTGTATAATGTCTTGTATCTGTTAGTTCACCTCCAGACTTTGTCCAGTAAACACCTGTAAACCAACTCCTGCATTCCGTGTCTCCCTTAACACACGGATACAACAGTGGCGACAAATTGGAAACGGACTTACCTGCAATTCGGCAGCAACTCAAGGAGATCGATTCCTCAGACGAAGGAAGAAGAAAAGAAAAAAAAAGAAAAAAACTGTGGTTTCACCAGCTAGCCGGGTTGGTGGCAGGTACTGCAATAATCCTTCCTGGGTGGTGGGCTGGGGCTCGATCGGCTGGCTGTACAGCGGGGCCAAGCAGTGAAGGCGCAGGCAAACAGAGACGAAGGGTGGAGCACTCGGGAGACGGCCAGCTCTGCAAAGCAGGTCGGCGTTCGGACCACGCAGAGGGAGGGGAAAGTCCCAGAGAGTCCGGCAGGAACAAGTCTCCGACTATTAAATATATTTGTATAATTAAAAACTGCAGAGAACAGCGTTGTCAGCAGCAACAGCGGCAGGAAAGCGCGGGAGGCGCCATTTTTTTTCAGCAAGGAATTAAGAAAAGCACGGGAAGTGCCATTTTTTTTTTCAGGATGCCTAAGACTGGCAATATTACTGCTTTCGATGGTGATGTACAGGATTTGACCACATATGTGGAAAGAGTGAAGGTATATTGCACAGCAAATGAAATAGAGGATGATAAAAAGGCATCGATACTCCTAAATCTAATGGGCACAAAGACATACGGGCTGTTACAAAACTTAATCACTCCAACCAAACCGATGGACAAGAATTTAAAGGAAATTGTTGATACCCTGCAGGAGCACTTAAACCCAACACCGCTGCTGATAGCGGAACGGTTAAAATTCTTCAGGAGGAATCAGCATAAGAATGAAAGTAACGCTGATTACCTCACCGAATTAAGGAAGCTATCAAAACACTGCCAATTCAGAGCAGGACTGGCAGATTACCTTCGAGACAAATTCGTCTGTGGTCTCCTAAGTGAATAAACAAAGAAAAGGCTACTTTCTGAGAAAGATTTAACACTGGACAAGGCTTTCAGTATGGCTGTATCATACGAAGCAGGAGCGAGAGGAGTTGCAGAGATACAGCAAAAGCCACAAGATTTCGGCACCCATGAAATGACACAGGTTTTCGAGACATGTTATCAGTGTGGCAGATCCACCCATGACCAGAGAGACTGCTGGTCCAAGGACAAAGAATGCAGGCAATGCGGAAAGATGGGACACATTGCACGTGTATGCCGATCTGGAAACAAAAAATCCACTGTCAAAAAAAAATCAATAAAGAAAAGTACAAAAAGGTACAAATGATGATGGACAGTAGCTCCGAAGACCAGAAGAGTGATAGCAACTCCGGAAACAAGAGACAAAGCTGTCTCAAATTACATAATGTAATTGCCAAAGAAGATTACCAGACCATTTGGGTTACCCTCACGATAGCAGGGTCCCCAGTTAAAATGGAGCTAGATACAGGATCAGCTCTGACTGTCATAAGTCGACAGGATTATGAGCGGCTATTTCTGCATATACCCTTGAAAGACACATCCATTATCTTAAAAACATACACGGGGTAGAAAGTATAATCACAGAGGGAAAATAAGGGTGCCTGCTGTATACAACGGCAAGGAAATACAAAAGTTGTATTTATACGTTCAGCAAAATGGTGGTCCACCGCTGTTGGGACGTGAATGGATCAGAAAGATACATTTAGACTGGCACTCCATTCAGGCACTGACGGTGACCAGTAAGAAAAAAAATGATGATGACGTCATACCTGACCGATTGAAAGACATCTTGGCCAACGCCAAAGAAGTGTTCCAACAGGAACTAGGAACCTTGAAAGGCATCACCGCCTCAATAAAGGTGGAAGATGCGGCAATTCCCAAGTTTTTTAAGGCAAGGCCGGTGCCATACGCAATTCGTCCAGCAGTTGAGGCAGAGCTGGAGAATTTGGAAAGGACAGGTGTGTTATCCAAGATAGATTGGAGCGAGTGGGCAACACCCATCATCCCGGTCATGAAGAAAACTTTGAATAATGACAAATCTGAAGAACAGAGAAAAATTCGCGTCTGTGGGGACTTCAAGGTGACTGTAAACGCGGTTCTTCACACGGTACAGTATCCTCTTCCGAGGATAGAAGATATTTTCGCCTCACTATCCGGAGGGAAACGTTTCACAAAAATTGACTTGGCACAGGCATATCTACAGATGGAGGTTGAGGAGGCCTCTAAAAGGTATCTCACAATAAACACACACAAAGGCCTGTACCAGTACAATCGACTGGTTTTTGGAGTAGCATCAGCTCCAGCTATCTGGCAAAGAGCTATAGAACAAGTCCTGCAAGTGATTCCTGGGACTCAATGCTACCTAGACGACATCCTTGTAACAGGAGAAAACGACAACGAGCACCTTGCCAATTTGGAGCAGGTGCTCACTAGGCTGAGAGAACGGGGCCTATGAGCAAGCCGCCCCAAGTGTGAATTTTTCCAGAAACAAATATCATATTGTGGCCACATAATTAACGAAGAAGGGTTGCATAAGTCCCCTGAAAAAATTGAAGCGGTCATAAAAGCCCCAGCACCTGAAAATGTCTCACAATTAAGGTCGTTCCTGGGATTGATAAATTACTATCTTAAATTTTTACCAAACTTGTCAACTGTTCTGCACCCTCTTAACGAACTGCTACAAACGGGAGTAATTTGGGAATGGAGCGAGGACTGTAAACGTGCCTTCCATAAATGTAAAGGCTTGATCACGTCCAAGGAAGTTTTGGCTCATTACAACCCATCATGCCAATCAGACTGGCGTGTGATGCATCCCCTTACGGCGTAGGAGTGGTATTATCGCATAGATTCCCTGATGGCTCGGAGTGGCCGATAGCTTTTGCGTCATGCTCATTGAACTCAGCTGAGTGTAACTATGCCCAGATCGATAGGTAAGCACTCAGCCTGGTATGGGGAGTGAAGAAATTCAACCATTACCTACACGGACAAAAATTTACCTTGTTGACTGACCATCAACCCCTCATCTCCATATTCAACCCTAAAAAGGGCGTTCCCATTATGACAGCACAAAGGCTACAGAGATGGGCCCATTTCCTAGGGGCACACCGATATGACATAGAATACAAAGGATCAAAACAGCATGGAAATGCTGATGGTTTATCGCGTCTACCGTTGCCAATGGTAGAAGAAGCACCTACAGTGGACCCAGTGGAAATGTTCCACTCTACCATAGTAGATTGCCTACCAGTAACAAATTCCGCCATTGAAAAGGAAACGAGAAATGGCCCGACTCTCTCACGAGTCTACGATTTAACGGTAAAGGGATGGCCAGCACATGGCGAACCACTGTTGCTAGCATTCTCGCAAAGAAGGGAACAGCTGTCAATGTGCCGAGGAACCTTGATGTGTGGATCCAGAGTGGTGATTCCACCCAAACTCCAGGATAAAGTGCTAAAGGAGCTTCACGAGGGGCATCTGGGTGGAGTGAAAATGAAGAACCTAGCCAGAGCATTAGTGTGGTGGCCAGGTATCGATGGAGACATTGAAGAAATGACCAAGAGCTGTCTAGGATGCCAGAAGGTCCAAAACGCCCCACCACAAGCCCCTCTACATCCATGGGAGTGGCCCTCATCTCCATGGCAAAGGGTACACATCGACTTTGCTGGTCCATTTATGGACTCAATGTTCTTAATCACGGTTGACGCACACTCCAAGTGGCTGGAGGTAATAAAGATTTCCTCGAACACCGCGGAAAAAACCATCACAGTATTAAGGACCATATTTGCAAGGAATGGGCTGCCTGAACAGATCTGTTCTGATAATTGACCACAATTTGTGTCCTAAGAATTCAGAAAGTTCTTAAAAAACAATGGGGTTAAGCACTATACATCCGCCCCATACCATCCCGCCACCAATGGATTGGCTGAAAGGTTTGTCCAGACCTTCAAGAAGGCCATAAAGGCTATGGGTAATGAAGGCATCAATCTACAGCATAAGGTAGATAACTTCTTGTTTGCCTACAGGAATGCAACACATATGGTTACAAACCAAACTCCCGCCGTGATGTTTTTCAATAGAAGACTAAGATGCCGGCTGGATTTGATAAAGCCAAACATCAGAAGGGACGTAGAGAACCGGCAATTTCAAGCATGAATGTTAGGCCAACTAGAACCTTCCAGATAGGTCAACAAGTTTTAGCCCGGGACTACCGTACCGAGAAATGGCAGCCTCGAACTATTTGCACATTACTAGGACCGCTGATGTATACCGTGGACATTGGAGAAAGCATAATAAGGCGCCATGCTGACCAGATCATAGAGTCATCCGAAAAGGGACAAACTACACCACCACTCTATACGCCTAATGATGAAGTAGAGATACCCATAATATCTACCTCCGATCCGGTGATACTGGAAGTGGATGAACCCGACACTGGCAGTCAAGCCAAATCGACCTTACCAAAAGACCTTACTACACCACCGAAAACTACTACACCACCGAAAACTACTACGCCACCGATGCGTTATCCAGACCGAGTCAGGAAGCCTCCAGAGAGACTGACTTATAATTGATTAACTGCAGCAAATGTTTAGATTATTGTTCTTGTACACATGTTAATAACAATTACTTAAAATGTTATGTACTGGTTGTCTAAAAGGGGAGGAATAGTGGTGTATGTGCCTTTAAGAGGCCCTGTGTACTGTTATGCCGGTAGTGGCCACTCGGGCTATATAAGCCTGTATAGTGTCTTGTATCTGTTAGTTCACCTCCAGACTTTGTCCAGTAAACACCGGTAAACCAACTCCTGCATTCCGTGTCTCCCTTAACACACGGATACAACAATGGCCTTCTCAAAAACAGTATTAGATGATCCCCTTAAGCATCAGATACATTTGCCTTCTCGAGTGACTCAAGAGCAACTCCTACCAATTTATCTAATCAATTTCAATTTCACATTATTTCACAAATTATGCTCTGGTTTCGTGGTTATACATAGAAGACAAAAATACTTGCAATTGCGTTTGGATATAAGCCATTGAGCAATGTGTCTTATAAGTAAATAAACGACCCCGAATAGGTTAAATCCAAGCATTGGAAAGACAATGTCTTAATTCCAATTTTTGTTAGCACATCGTGACATTCAAGATCCATCGGTGTGTGTAGGGAAGAAATTGAATTCTGAGCATTACTGGAGCTCCCACAGCAGTTTCCCAGCAAAGGTCAGACTCTGTAAAACCTTGAAGTGGTTTTATACCAAAGAACGACTCTTGGTAATATTGCACCATCAACACATTAAAGGAAAAAGCAGAAAATCTATTGTGTCTTTTATTGCAAACCCAGTGGTTTAATTTTTCAATTGATGATGCTCTTCTGTCTGCGCGGGGAAGCATCCGTTTAAATGAAAAAAGTTAAAATTCTAAAATGCCCAAAATGTTAACATTCAGCAATGCTAAAGTTGTTATGTAGTAAATTAGAAACATAATTAATCTGATACTAGAAAGCAAACACAATAAATTCACACACAGCTGCTTGTGGAAAGACTTACATTCTTTTGTGTATTTCAAAAGGAGACACACACAGACATCATCAATCAATGTCACCTTGTCTCACACAATCTCTCGCACCTATCAAGTAAATTTAAAAAAAACTTTTGACAAGTAATGAAAATGTACCAAACTGGTACTTTAACAATCTTTGTTACTTTATAACTTGCACAGAGATCCTTATCAATTCAAACCAGGAATACATTTCAGCTTCTCTTTTATGTCCAATTTGCAAAATGTGAGCCATGAATGCACAAAAATGTTAGCAAATGTTTTATCCATCCCTAGGAATTAAAAATCAGTTAAAAACAGCAGGAATCAGCTGTAACACAACAATAGCACATTAAACATTCTGTGAAACAATGCTGTAGTACAGTCCGACTAGAGAATGCCTTCAGATCATTATCAGATACACAGCAGTAGCTTTCCCCGTTATTCCCTCGTCACAGATTCCATTACCACTAAGATGAATAAACAATCAGAATAACCTCAAATCATGTAGTCCTGGACATTGGTCAGAAGTTCAAAAAAAATACCAATTTTTGATATGATTGTCTCGTGTACAGAACTAGAAACTTTCACACAATTTACAACAACCAGAATTTCAATTTTGACCACGATAATAGTCAAGCTTTCACAATTTAATAGGCAGCTAACCTCAACAACTCCAATTTAAATCTGACTAGTATCTTAAACAAAACACAATACAGTGTGATAAAGAGGGTGGAGTCACAGTCAGTGATACAGTAACATTCAGGCATCCTTTGGAAAGAGACATTATCATTCACACTGAAAATAAAAATAAGCGTCTGTGGAACAGTAAAGTAGAGACAGGATATTCCTGTTTCTCCTTTATTCCATCGTAGACTATTTTATCCTTTTTCACTTAAACCAATTTTCAATTTCTGACGTTTTCTATTGAATCCCATTCTGTACTGATTGAAAATCTTAAAATCACAGTCCGTATCCTCAACCAAGCCTGTTACCGCCTGTACAATTCTTAACACTTTCCTCTGCTTTATGGGAGGTGTAACGACATAGAGTAAAGGGTGAAGGGAATGCTGAAAATTCAGTCGACATTCCCAATCCTTTTCTCAGTCCACCCTTCGGAAATGCTGAAACTGCCGCTCCAAACATTTTCCACATACGATGTCCCAATCTGCATCCGTTTAGAACATGCCTACACATCCAGAAATGTAGCTTTTCACTGAACATCTCATCAGTTGTGACAGCCCATTCTTACAGCTGCGTTAAGTGTTTCTGAGCAAGCTTCTCCCATTGTTTTCATCGCTATGATGCCTCGATTGTGGAATTGACCCCAACCTCACCATTTGAACCGAGGTCTCATTCCCGTCTGTGATTACTGCTTCCTTTTCCCGTTTCATCAAATCTGATATTAACTTTTCTACTTCTTTAACCAGTCCATCCATGTCCTCTATCAACTTATGGGTCTGCTACCTTCGTGCGACCCCTCCCGGGATTTATTCACTCAGGTGTGTAGGGGGTTTTTTCCTGCTCTCTTGCCCGTTCTGGCCTCCTGCCAGGCTTCGTGCAAGAATTACCCTTGAGTGGTTCGACCCACTCCCGCTACGGTTCTAGACCTTGGACTTAGATGCAGAGAACAGTAGTGCAGAGAAAAGGACTCAATAGATCAGGCTGAATAGCACGAAATGGATGCTTTTATTTTTAAACAGTTTGAAGCATTACAAAATACATGTCATAGGCACAGATTAAAGTAACTACAATCATGCACAAATTTATGAACTTGACTCTATGGAAATGGGGAACACACGGCACATCGTAAAAGGGGAAACACATTATGATTTCCCTTAACTCCCTCCCCTATACCTAAACTAAGCTTCGGCCTGGGGAACCTGGGATCATGCTCACCACTCTCGAAATCGCGAGAAAGGGGGGGTTCGCAGCCCTTTTGGCACCGCTTTCTGTCATCACGTGGATTTGGAAACTTCTGGCGTAGTCGATATTCTCCCTCTCTCTCTCTCGAACGAGGCGATGGGGTAGACACAACCTCGATGAGCGCTCGTCAAGGTTGAGATCCACTAAGCCTGTCGTGGATTTTTGTTCGTGGAGTAGAACAACAACCCAATGGGATGTTGAGACACGGAAGTGTCAGGCCTGGACTGTCTTTTTGTCTCCGGCCTGGACGGTTCTCCAGAGGGTTTCTTCTCCGTCGGCCTGGGTCGTCGATGATCTCCCGACCCCAGTACCCGGGCCACCCTCGTCGTCTTCTCATCGTGGCCGAGCCTTGTTTGGCTGAACACTGACCACGTTGTCTTTTTACCGAAACCGTCCGTCTTTAAAAAGACGAAAACGTTTTCACCAATTCTGCATCTGCCGAAGTGGAAGAGGCGCCGATCCTGGCACCGTCCGAAGAAGTTGAAGTAACGTATATGGACTTTCAATCCATAGTTATACTCTTTTGGAACAGTCTTATCTCCCACCAAATCATAGTCCTGTCTTTGTATTAATTTTGGCGGGCAGAAATCTCTGCAGGGGCGCTTTGTCTTGTAACAGAGCCGGTGATAACTTAAACTGGCCTTCCTGGCCGATAATGTCTTTTAATGTCTTTTGCATTGTCACCGCGGCTCGGTTCGCATATTGATCGGTCCGGAGATTTTCCTTGATGGCTGCTAAACGGTTTTTCCTTTGTACAATAAATGGGTATGAGTGATTTTGCATTGTCCGCCCATATCTTGATGGGCCCCATCCTGTACTTGTAATCTATTGAATATGTATGCTGTTCCTCTGAGTTTCGGTTCCCAGATACTGGCTTTCGCGGGCTCACTGTCTTCAATCCACAAGCCTGTCTGGCTTGCAGTAACAGAAATAAAATTGTTCAGAAACTGATCATGGGGCCTGGCGGCCATTTTGTATGCCCTTTTATCAAAGGTTTTTCTGTGCAAGCTTACTTTGGTCAATAAACAGTCTTATTTTATCCAGTTTTCTTGCGTGATTTTTGCTGAAAATTGCGAATCTTACAGGCCCCCCTGTGATACTGATAGCTTGCTTAAAGTATCAATAATCCTTGATGAGCAAATTTTCCCTGATTCCCCACATCCAAACATTCCTGGCACTTAGCTATCTATGACCCTCACGACACATGCAGTTCCCATTTCCGCAGAAAACGAAAATTACCTTTTGTACATTTGGACAATCATAGACAGCGTATTTTAAACTATAACACATTCACTTGTCAGATGTGCGGGGGTTGATACCCCCTGGCACCATCTGCATGCATCTTTTATTAATCCAAAAAAACTTAAGATCGAATAATAACATAACAATACTTATTTCCTTATAACCCAAAACAATCACACAAAAATTTAGAATGGAGGGACGCTTAATCTTATACTAGCAGCTTAGAGTGGGGTATCTGCTTCCCCCATTCGCACATAGCGTTCTCTCCATTCTCCTGTGTTCTCGTGCCTCTGGAGGCGTTTGCCTCTTTTGCAATGCACGAAGAGCAAAAATATCACAATCAAAACCTGACATACTACTAGGATATGGGATGCTATTCTAATCCAGGCGGGGACCTCTATGTTGGTGAACAAGTCCCACCATGGTGGGATGGTTATATCCAATATGTCTTTTCCTATCTCTAAAGTCTTCTGCTCCAGTGTGTAGAAATGTTTCTGTGAAATTATAACGGCTTTTAAAATCTTGGTGAGGTGTTCAGGAAGAGGGGGAATGACATAACCAAAATGCGCGACAAATCATTGTAAGTCTGTGAAATTCTCTTTGATAGTGATGTGAACGGTGGAGGGCGCAGGAATGGGGACAATTCGTTGTTGTGCCACTTGAACCTCGGCCCTGGGTTTGAAACAGAAACTGCTATCACCGACCGAACACCACTTGTGTTGTCCATATCGGTACTGAGGCGCTGCAGTGGTGACGCAGTATGTTCCACCCCTGATATATGCTACCTGTGGGGGCACATGGTCCTCTGCCATTGCCTCCATGGTGCAATTCACTGTCTTTGCGCTAGCAGTCCTGAACCCACACTGCAGTTTCAGAAAGGCGTTCAAGTGCTGGGGACACAGGATGATGTGTGCTCCCCGGCTCCGACATCCCGAGATGTCGGTGCCTGTCATCGTACGCTCCCATCTGATGACGTAAGGCGGGACCGCTGTGTAACGAATGTGTGCACACCCCCGAATGACTCCAATGTTCTCTGCTCTGTACACCGGGGCGGGCTTTGCTGCGGGACCCAACACCGGCATTCTTACTACTATTCCCATAATAGTGTGATTTGAATGTCCGCAGTCCATTGGGACTGGGTATGCTTCTGCGGCTAGTCTGCTCTGGCACGGGCTTAATGCATTCTCAAAAGGGTGGAGCGCTTGCAAGTGCTTGTTGCTGATCCAGGACGGGACCAAACCCTGTTTTAAATCCTCAAGATTACTGCGGCCCTCGCCCAGTAACCACGCCCCATACAGCACACAGGCCTCGTTTTGCGCAGCTTGATCGGACGCATTCCGATCCTCCTTAATGAGTGCATTTACCGTTCTCGCGTGTTTCTCCAGCTCAGCAATTATGTCCTTAAAGTGTAGTGTCATGGCCTGGTCCTCATGCAACTCAGAACCCACTACCTTGTTTTCGTCTGTCAATATGTTCCTTAACTGGGCTTTTAAACCGTTGATCTGTGTCTGCAGCTCCACGTTATCTAGAGCGTTGACAACAGATGTCCCGGTATTAAAAGCAGTGAATATGTCATTTACAGTACCCCTTCTTTGCCTCCCGACTCGATCCAAAACTTCTGGCGGTGCGGTGTATAATTTGTCTCTGTCGATGTCGGCAAAGTCAAATTCGTAAAATTGTCTAAACATACGGGTTAACAGGATCTGGTATAATTGTTCCATTTCGTTGGGACACCACTCCGGCAATCTTACCTCAGTGAGATTTAAACTCACTGAGGCCACCGCGTAGTGTACCCCTTGGTACAGCACCTGACCGGTGGGTACCAATACTAAACCGTTCCCGGGTCCCTTGGTGGTGGTTGGGCACCCTCCTTTCTGGGCTAGTGCTACCGGAAGCGTGGGCAGGGGCGTGCGTGGGCGGGTGATGAGTTCAGTGGCGTTCACCAGAATAGGGGTGTATGGGGCTCCACACGCTCGAGTGCTAACATCACATCTCATCCCCTTCCCTTCATCCTGCCACTGCCTCTGGAAGAAGATGGACACGCCCTTGGGACAGACGTGTCTCGAACCCCACATACAGACATATATTCCCTCATCTGGTTCCCACCATTTGTCCCAACACACACGTAATTGTCCGTGAGTTCCCGTAATAGTCCGATGGGTATTATTACCCAGTTGCTCCCACTCGACCGTAGAGTTTCTCATGTCCTTTCCCAGCTTTCGTAGCCACCACCATCGCCTTAGAGGTACGTTCCCATTGCACACCAGACAAATCCTCTTTCCCACGGTGACGCTGACTCTGGGCGCAAGGATCCTCACTCGAGGGCACGTTAACGAAGTCTCTTGGTAGGCAAAACCGAAGTTGCTGGAATATTCCGTGGAATTTGTTCCCAACCAACCTGGCCATCTCCCTTGGTGGAAGTAGGTGGTGGTTCCCTCAACCTCTCGCTTCCCCGTCCCATCCGTTGCGATGGGGGCCGTGTCCCCGGAGCATCCGAAAATGATGACGTCCTTGGTGCGGCCTCGGTAGGCCGACCCGCACCCGATCGCCATGAACGCGATGAAAATCCTTTCCATCATATCCCAGGTTTCTGCAACCAACAAAATGATGTAGCCGGGCTCCCGATAGGTGCTGGCCTAAATTAATTGGACGCGCGGGTTCCTGGACCCCGCTCCCTAACAAACATACATACCGGGCAGACCTTAAAATTGTACTCTTAACACCATATACTTTACATTCCTTAAAACTATGACCATAATTACCTAACTTAACTTATCTACAGCGCCGCCCTCCGTGGGGTGGCTTTCCGAATCCCTATGAGGCCTGTCATGTGCCACACCCTGCGGTGGGGCTGCATTGATCTTTGGCTTTGATCCCCCGCAGCCTGTCGCTGCTGAGCGGGGATCATGCCTTCCTGGGGCTGCTCTAAACCATGGTTGGGAAGGATGGGGAGAATCTGGCCAAAATTTTCTGGGCTGTGGCGCTCGAGCCGACCTACGAGGGGCTGCTTTGTGTCGGGCTCCCGGGGCCGATGGACCGGGGGTTGGGACTGTTACCATCACAGCCTGTGGTTCCTCCACAGCTGCCGGCTCCAGCTCCCCTTCCTCAGGCTCCACCTCCCCGGGGTCGGGATCTGTGGCTTCTGACTCCACCTCCCCTGTCCCTACAGGTAGTGGGTCTCCGCCCCCATTCCCTACCTCCCCCAAGCTTGAGTCGAGGGCGGGATCGTCACCCTCTGACTCTTCCTCCTCCATGACTGGGTCTAAGGCGGGGTCGAGCTGTTCGTGCTCTCTCCTGCCTAAATCCCATTCAAAAGATGAGACCTCCCACTCCAATGGGATGGCCTCTCCCTTTACGCAGGCTACGGCACCAGCCTGTGTGGTCTGTGACTCTGTTACAGGCTGAGGATCTTTGTTCTCCGACCTGGTCCCCTTTGATGGCCCTTGTGCACCCGATTTAAATAGTTTACACTGGTTGATGTGAAACCATTTGGTACGTCGGGGCGTTTTCACTGCATAAACCATGGGGCTGGCCTTGTCCACAATGCTGTAGGGCCCCATGTACAGTGGTTCAAAACTCCCTACCCTGGCGTAGTTTCGGACCATGACCTGGTCTCCGACTACCCACTCTTGTTGTTTCCGAGGTGCCAACAACAGTTTATTTCCCTGGTGCTGTCTACCCATGTTCCCAGCCGCCTGCCCATAAATCTGTCTCAGGCGCTCCAAGAGGGTTTGGGCGAATTTGTCCCGTTTCACCTCTCGGAGCTGGCCCTCAGTGAGCACCGGGGCTAGCACATGGGTGGGTGTTCACATGATGCTTCCAGTCATTAACTCGTGCGGGGAATACCCCGTGCTTTTGGACTGGCTGGCTCGGATCCCCATGAGGACTAAAGGCAGGACCTCCGCCCATTTCTGGGGCAAGCCCATTGTCTCTTTCCTCAGCTTTTCCTTGAGGGTCCAATTCATACGCTCAACAATCCCGGATGACTGAGGATTGTATGCTACGTGCCACTTTCCCTCAATGCCCAAGAGCATGAGGGCGTTCTGCATTACTTGACCGGTGAACTGACTCCCCTGGTCGGACTCTACAAAACGGGGGAGTCCCCACCGTGAGAACACTTCCCGAATCAAGATCTTAGCAGTACCCAGTGCTGTAGCTGTTCTGCACGGGAAGGCTTCTACCCATTTGGTGAAAACATCTACCAGGACAAGGCAGTACTTATAGCCTCCCTGGGCGGCGGGCAGGCGCCCTATGTAGTCGACCTGAATCGACTGCCATGGTCCCTCTACGCTCCTGATGTGCCCCATGGGCACCTTCCTTTTGTGGGGGTCTGGGTTGTTAGCAGCACACACAAGACAGCTTGCGCAGAACTCGCGGATATCGTCCCGAAGTCTCGGCCACCATCCCGCCTGCTCAACGCGTTGCCAGGTGACCTCAGGTCCGGGGTGTCCCGCTCCTGGACCCTCGTGGGCCAATTGCAGGAATTCCCTCCGGTGCTGCTGCGGCACAACCCACTGCTCCTCTCGGAACAGCATACCTTCTTTGACTGTGAGGGCTGCCGTACTGTACGGACCTTCTACCTCTTTGCCCTCTGTGATGGCTTTTAGGACTGCTTTTAGGGCGGGATCCAGGGTTTGGACGGTCTTTAGGTCTGGGGGCGGTGTCACCCCTGTGTTCCCGGGAATTCCCTCCCTGCCTTGGATCGCCGCCACGGGTCCGGGTTCATATGGGTCCCAGAGAATGCCATTGCGGGCACCCTCCCTGGCTAGCACATCCGCCTGATGGTTGCCCTGACTGCGGGGTTCTGTGGTGGAGTGAGCCTTCACCTTATGGATGAACACCTCTCCTTTCACCCCCACAGCTGCTAGGATCTTCTCCAGCAAGGGCTTAACTGTTAAAGGCCGCCCGTCCGCGGAGGTGTACCCGCGTCGGGACCAGATGGCGAGGTACTCTGTACACGAATTGCACGTGAACATGCTGTCTGAGCAAATCGTGTATGGGGTTGGGAAAATCTCGGGGTGGGTAACCACGTACGCCATCGCGGACAGTTCAGCCTGCTGCGCGCTCATAGTGCTGGGGAGCTTAATTGCCAGGGCAATGTTTGCCGCAGGGTCATAAACTCCACACCCTGTGAGTCGCTTGCCGTCAGCTACAGTGCTAGAACCGTCTACGTAGATCTCGCGGCCTGTGGGATGTATCCCGGCCCGTAAACCTATGTTAACTTCCCATACCCCTTCTACGGAACATTGATGGGCTGTCCCGGGATATGCCATATTGGCTGCGAGCCTTGGCGCGCAGAGGCCTTTAACTTTGAGGTCCATCTGGAAAAGGAGGAGGGTCCAGCGCGCAATCCGAGCGCTGCTTACGGTCCCATCCCTAATCCTCCCATCCAGAAGTATCTTCGTGGGGGTGTGATGGGTGAGGAGCGTAATGGGAGAGGTCCCTGTGAAGATCACTGATCTGTTCACAGCCCAATGCATGGCCAGGAGATGCCGTTCGCAATTGGAGAAACTCCTCTCCACATCCGTGAGCACCCTGGAGGAATAAACTACTGGTCTTAGCTTGCCGTGCCGCTCTTGGAGCAGCACTGTGCTCAGGCTGTCCCCACTAGCGGCTACCTCCAGAAAGAACTCCTCTCCCCCATCTATGGCCCCTAGGGCTGGCGCGGTCTGCAGATCTCTTTTCAACTTCTCGAACGCTGCCTGGCACCCCTTGTCCCAAGACCACTCGACTCCCTTGTGTAAGAGTCGAAGTAGCGGGGCCGCTGTGGCAGCATAGTCCTCGATGAAATCTCTGCAGTACCTGGTCAATCCCAAAAAGGACCTTACACCCGTTACTATGTTGGGAATCGGCAGATCTTGTATAGATTCCCGCCTGGCCTTATCTATGGCTCTTTCTCCCTCGCGGATGGCCAGACCCAGGAATTTGATTTCCTGCTGGCCGATCTGGGCTTTCTTTGGGATTACTTTGAAACCCTTCCTTTCTAACAGTTCCAACAATTCGGCTAACAGTGGGCCGTGCTGCTCCCTTGTATCTGTAAACAGGAGTAAGTCATCCACATACTGCACTATCTGGTTGGGCTGGCTGAACTCTTTCAAACTCCCCGCCATGCACTGATGGAAAATGCTGGGGCTGTTGTGAAACCCTGTGGTAAGCAGTTCCAAGTGTACTGTTCCCCTTTGAATGTAAAGGCAAACTTGTACTGGTCCTCCCGCCGCAGCGGAATGGACCAAAATCCGTTCGAGATGTCCAGCACCATGAATGTGGTCGCCGATGCTGGAATACTCCCTATTAAGTCTGCAACTGCTGCTACCGTGGGCGCGCAGGCCGGGATATTACTATTGAGGACTCTGTAGTCCACCGTGGCTCTCCACGAATTGTCCGGTTTCTTTACCGGCCATAATGGAGAGTTTACGTGGGTGGCTATCGTCCTCAACATGCCCTGCTGTACCAATGAAGATATTGCTTTCTCCATGTCGGGTTCTGCCTCCTTGGGGAAATTATACTGCTTTTGGGGTCGGATCATGGGGTCCCCGTCTACGCTGACTTCGAACACAGTGACTCTCCCGCAGTCGTGCTTGTGGGTGGCGAACGCGGTCAAATTTTCTGACACACACGCCTGCAAGTCCGTTGGGACGTTTGTTATCATGAGCTCGAGATCGTAACCTCCTGACGGCTTCATAGTGCACAGGGTCCCCTTTTCTTCCTTCTCCGGGATTACGACTACCTTACCTAAACCGCCCTCGGCTCCCCAGAGACAGTGATTTCTCAGGTCCACGAGGATCCCGTGTTCCACCAAGAAATCAGCCCCGAGGATGCCTTTTCCCCCCTCCTCATTCCACTTCAATAGGATGCACATCCATGTGGTGTGGAGTGCTCCCAACTGAATGGAGAGCGGGAGGGAGTACGTGCCAGCCTGTTCTCTACCTGTGAAACCCGCTACTAAATATGGAGCCTGGGCGGACAGAGGTGAGGCAAAAGGTTTGCCCGTGTGGATCACGGTACACGAAGCTCCCGTATCCAACAGGTTTGTTTCTCCACCTCCATCTCCACCACAGGTCTTCTCCAAGCATCATAGCGGAGCGGACACAAGTAGACGGGCTGCGCGGGCGTCAGTCATTTAGGTGTTTCGGCTGGGGTCTCGGGGGCGATAGGGCTGTTAGCAACCGCTACCTTCCCCTGCCAGGTCATCAGAGACCGCATAGTCTCCAAGACTGACTCGATCGCAGCGGGATCCACAACCGCACCACCCGCTTTAGTCAGGGCAGAGGCTACGGTTGGGTTCTGGACTGGTGTTGGGGCAGCGGCCTGCACTTGTGGTTGTACTGGTGTTGGGTAAACTCTCGGGCCGTTGGTGACTCGGGCTTGGGCTTGATCTTGGGCTGCGGCGAACGCTCTCTCCCTGTTATCCTTCCAAGGATTCCTACAGTCCTTGCGCCAATGACCCTCCTTCCCACACCCGTAACAACTGCTATTGGCTTGAGGAGGGCGATTTCCCTCCTGACGCCATTCCCTTTTAGCAGAGCCTGCGGGCCTCACCTCATGCACCTTTCCTTTTACAACAGGCGTTTTCTTGCCCTTGTTATTCCTATAACTGATCGTGAGCTGATCTAGCACTAGATCCTCCGTGGAGCGGGCGTTGGTGGGGTCAAACCATGCTTTGGCCTGTTCCTTCACTACTGGCAGGCAACCTGCTACCAGGCACCGAAGCCAGTGAGCCCTTTGTTCGCCATCCAGCCCGGCCTGGGCCGGCCCGCCCGGGCAGCTGCGCCGATACACTGGCCACAACCTGTCGGCGAAAACCCGTGGGGGTTCTCCCTCTAGCTGCACTGTCTTTTCTAAATGGAGGAACGGAGTTCCGTCCCCCTCTCCCATGATCTCCAGAATCTCATCCCGTAGCAACTCATAGTCCCTGTGCCCTCTCTTGCTCTCGTCAGGGAGACACTGGAGGAGCGAACTGTCCAGGGAGAACAGCAGCATTTTAGACTGTTCAACCCCGTCGCAGCCATTGACTGCTGCGGTCTGCTCCACGTCCCTGAAATGCACGGAGGGATATCCTGACTCGGAGAGTTTTGGGATGTGACTTATCATCTCTCTTAGCTGTCGTGCGCTATGAGGCATTATGATCTGACTCTCAAGGGGTCCGTCATCGCCATTTTCTTCATTTGGACCGAGCTTCCGGTGCCTCGTTGGACACAACGGCGCTGGCCCCGACTCTACTGTCTGGGGTTGCTCTACCTCAGGGCTCTCTTCCTCTACCGCCTCCGTCTCCTGTCCCGGAGTCCAAGACTCCTCATAGGCAGGAGGCGCAGAGGGTTCGGGGGTTGGTACCCCAACTGCCTCTTGTGGAATCGGTCTTTTGGATTCCTTGGCTAGCAACAGCTGACTCGCTGGTGGATTTATGAGACACACCAACCCGTTTGCCTTCGCTAGGGCCTTTCTCAGGTCCTCTAGCTCCCGGCGGCAAGCGCTGTGGTCAGTGTTCTCAGATCTATCCTCCATGGCCATCTTATATGCTGCCCTGGCTCCCAGGAGCTTTTCCTCTTGGGCATCTACTTGTTTGGCTAGACGGAAACACATCTCTCTCATTCTACCTTCACTGGCCTTGGCCTCAACGACCTGACATTTTAAATATTCTACCCGGGTTTCGTGGCAGCGAATTACGGAGCGGCGTTCCTGATTCAGCACGTCAAGTGATTCAATCAGTTTTTGACCTCCCGCAACCTTTTCCTCTACGTCTTTAAGCAAGCCTTTGATCTGGACTGTCTGTGCTGCAACTACCTGGTCCAAAAGCTGGACTTGCTTCTTGTAGCACATCAGCCAGACCACCTTTTCTACAGATTTCTTATGCTCTCTACCCGCTGTCCACTTGATGACTGCGTCTAGCGGGTGCCTATCCCTTAATAGATCAGATATCCATTGTTTTGTGAGGTTGACTTTTCCGAAAACATAATCTGCTATTCTTTCATCCATCACATTTCGTTTATTCAGATCTTGATCTAACACACTACTTTCCTGCTGCCAAGGTCCTGCCGCGGTCGCCATTTCTGTAGGGTTTTTTTTCCTGCTCTCTTGCCCGTTCTGGCCGCCTGCCAGGCTTCGTGCAAGAATTACCCTTGAGTTGTTCGACCCACTCCCCCTACGGTTCTAGACCTTGGACTTAGATGCAGACAACAGTAGTGCAGAGAAAAGGACTCAATGGACCAGGCTGAATAGCACGAAATGGATGCTTTTATTTTTAAACAGTTTGAAGCATTACAAAATACATGTCATAGGCACAGATTAAAGTAACTACAATCATGCACAAATTTATGAACTTGACTCTATGGAAATGGGGAACACACGGCACATCGTAAAAGGGGAAACACATTACGATTTCCCTTAACTCCCTCCCCTATACCTAAACTAAGTTTCGACCTGGGGAACCTGGGATCATGCTCACCACTCTCGAAATCGCGAGAAAGGGGGGGTTCGCAGCCCTTTTGGCACCGCTTTCCGTCGTCACGTGGATTTGGAAACTTCTGGCGCAGTCGATATTCTCTCTCTCTCTCTCTCTCTCTCTCTCTCTCTCTCGAGGCGATGGGGTAGACACAGCCTCAATGAGCGCTCGTCAAGGTTGAGATCCACTAAGCCTGTCGTGGATTTTTGTTCATGGAGTAGAACAACAACCCAATGGGATGTTGAGACACGGAAGTGTCAGGCCCGGACTGTCTTTTTGTCTCCGGCCTGGTCGGTTCTCCAGAGGGTTTCTTCTCCGTCAGCCTGGGTCGTCGATGATCTCCTGACCCCAGTACCCGGGCCACCCTCGTCGTCTTCTCATCGTGGCCGAGCCTTGTTTGGCTGAACACCGACCACGTTGTCTTTTTACCGAAACCGTCCATCTTTAAAAAGACGAAAACGTTTTCATCGATTCTGCATCTGCCGAAGTGGAAGAGGCGCCGATCCTGGCACCGTCCGAAAAAGTTGAAGAAACGTATATGGACTTTCAATCCATAGTTATACTCTTTTGGAACAGTCTTATCTCCCGCCAAATCATAGTCCTGTCTTTGTATTAATTTTGGCGGGCAGAAATGTCTGCAGGGGCGTTTTGTCTTGTAACGGAGCCGGTGGTAACTTAAACTGGCTTTCCTGGCCGATAATGTCTTTTAATGTCTTTTGCATTGTCACCGCGGCTCGGTTCGCATATTGATCGGTCCGGAGATTTTCCTTGATGGCTGCTAAACGGTTTTTCCTTTGTACAATAAATGGGTATGAGTGATTTTGCATTGTCCGCCCATATCTTGATGGGCCCCATCCTGTACTTGTAATCCATTGAATATGTATGCTGTTCCTCTGAGTTTCGGTTCCCAGATATTGGCTTTCGCGGGCTCACTGTCTTCAATCCACAAGCCTGTCTGGCTTGCAGTAACAGAAATAAAATGGTTCAGAAACTGATCACGGGGCCTGGCGGCCATTTTGTATGCCCTTTTATCAAAGGTTTTTCTGTGCAAGCTTACTTTGGTCAATAAACAGTCTTATTTTATCCAGTTTTCTTGCGTGATTTTTGCTGAAAATTGCGAATGTTACAGGTGCTTCTGCCTTCTATCGCTGTAATCCCTGTCTCACTTCCATGACTTGGATACCAGCAGCTGTCTAATACATTCTTTTCACCCCATCATCCATGTATCAAAACACTTGTCCCCTCCCCAGGCATTAACTTCCAGCACTACTGAGGTGATAGAAGAGACAAAATGATCTCTCTATGGGCACCATCTCCATAATAACTGATGTCCATCCCGTTTGTTCCCAAGGTTTTAGACAATTGGAAGTTATGTACCATCGCTTCCCTGGGTACTTCCTCTGGTAATAATGCAAGGCACTTTCTCAACAGTGGCCCTGCATGAGCACCAAAGATCACGACAATTATTCTACCATTTAGGGACCTGCGGTTTGTTTCAAAATCTACCACCTTTCTCCGGTGATTACCTAAAGCTCTAGAATTATAAGAACCATCTGTGCATTCGATAGGTCCTCCGACTATCTTCCTCCCAGAATATTACTATACCACCATTGGGAAAACTTACTAAGATCCTGAAGCCGTTCAGGTCTCACTTCACCAAGGAGAGCTCTAATGTCCTGTAACTTTACCCCTTCTCACTTGTACCAGGAAACCCCAAACCACTAAAGGTAACGTTCCCTTTACGATTTCCATAGGGAGTGGAAGATTCAAGATCATGCTCTCACTGTGTCCGCCCCAATGTACTGCCCCCACACACCGCATTACTAAAAGGTTGGCTTAAATGTCCCGGGGTGAAAGGTGTCTGAACAGCCGAAGACGAATCTAACTGCTCCTCCGGGGTACGTTACATCACCAATCGAACCATGCAGGTTCGGGGCTCGGAAGTCAGAGATGGGAAAGGGAATGGTGGCCATTCCCCCTGTCCCTTAATTCACTTTTCAACACTTGGACTTGGGGAATTCTTTGAACAGCACCAGACTTCACCAATTTTTGTCTCCGCTGGGAAGCTAATGCCATCATTGCTGCCCTTCCATCCCCGTCATATATGGCTGGGTGATCGGGGCCCCTCCAACTGCTATGCCCCTGCCTGTGTGTCCGTCAACTTTGCATACTGCAGCTTAGATATTTCTTTCTCTAGTTACTTATTTCTATTCTCTTCATCTGCAAGAGGCTGATCCAGCGTCGGAACAGTTCTGGCTGCTTCGAGTGCCTGGAATCGCCAGTTTATTGTCTTTCTTGACTGCTGCTCGCAGCCCTTTAAGTTCTGCATGCTGCTCTATAGTTCTGAGATTACTCTATCTCTGGCCTTAGCCGCTTCTCCTATCTCCTGAATTTAAGTATTAGACACTTTAACACTAATGCCTTTCTCTCTTTTGTAATCACTTGTTAACCATAAGACCTTCATTTGTTTTAACCAGACACTCTCCACTAAGGACTGTCGTATCTCTCTCCATCCTCCTGTGATTTTTTCCTACACTATCCAGTGGGGCCCCCCTTTAGCTTCAATCCCTTTATTAAGACATGACCGACCTCATCCGGATTATTCTCTGATCCTCCCATTGCTTAATGGAGGTCCCTTTAGTTTGCGACAACCAATAGAAAACTTACCCATCGAATTGATGTGTGGGAAACCAACTCCGACTTAACAAAATACGAAAATGTCACATCCGGGTCACCAAGATGTTGGGCTGCTTTCTTCTTCCTTTTCTTCTCGTTACTTTCAATGCCAGATTACCCACAAATACAGTTGGAGCAATGCAGCATGGAGTCCTTATTGAAACAGCATATTACATAAAACCAGCATGAGAGCTTCATCATACTATCCAACAAACATTTCGAGAGTTGTTACAACATCATACTCTCCAGAACCCAGTAAGAGGTGTGATACAGTGGTTCACTTACGACAACAGAATGATAACATGGTCTAAACAAACATGCACTTAACTCTGCTAATTATTTTATCAGCATGTTTATATCGCCCCATTATAAAATCTTCCCATCGTTCTATTACCACGTACACAAGTGATCCGATTACCCTCATAAACTCTTCCCACTCCCATAAACACAAGTGCCCAATCTGACATACATTGTAGACCATTGCAAACATGGCTGAGTGACGCTTCCATGTTCCGTGAAACTCATTTTCTGTGAAGATATCCATGCTTTAGGCCTCTTTGAACTATTCATCCCATGCTCAGGAAAAAACTGTTTGTTCTCATCGTGTGCTGGCCAAACAGACAGCCTAGAAAGGACATTGATGGACCCAGGTGATGTGAACATACTCTCCTGCAGGTATCACACTGATTTGGAATGTGTAGTTTTAGTAGGGCAGGAATTAAGGTAATGAGAGTTGTGGGACTGCTGGAGAAGGAGAAGAGGATTGCAGTCATTTGTGGAGGAAGCGGAGTGGTTAAAAGAGTTTTGGAAGCAAAAGGGATAGAGTAGGAGGGATGGGAATGTTATAGTGCAAAAGGGCTATCTAATCTATCAAAACCCTTAGTAATTTTGAACACATCTATTAAATCCCCCTTTAACGTGCACTGCTCTAAGGAGAACAATCCCAGTCACTAGTCTCTACTCTCTAGCCTCTCCACATCACTGAAATCCATCATCTCCGGTAGCATTCTAGTGAATCTCGTCTGCACGTACGCCAATGCCTTGACATCCCTCTTAAATTGTGGTGCTCAGAATTGGACAACATACTTCTCGCCATGAAATTTGAAGTGATCATTGGAATTCAGCCGCTCTTTCTGTGAGCTTTGCAGACCGTTAAGTCATGAAAATGACAAGGTGCTTGACGAAATAATATGCAACACATTGCAAATTATGTACATGAGCAAAAATCCAAAGACATTGCTGTGGTTGTGCAGAATGCCCCTGATATAATGCCCCGACTACGTGACTGGTGAAAGCGCCAACCGCATATTTATGATAGAGAGATACGAGCACCCAGTTGCAAATTGTTGAATGCATTTAATGTTTCTTTCAGTAAAAATATGTAAAATAAATAACACTTAAATTTAGAGGGCACCTTATAATATATCTGAGAAATTGCTTAAATCACTTTCCTGAAATAACTTTTGAAGTGCAGTGCTGTTTTGCAGGGTAACTTGCAAAACGATTCATTCAGCGCCAAGTACTACAGATAGCAATGAGGTGAACAGTTAATGAGGCTGTTTCTATTGGTGGTTATTGAAGAATGAATTTTGGCCAGATAACTGGGAGGAATCTGGGTTATTTATCATTCATGCCATTGGGTCTGTAACCTATTACCAAACAATAAGACAACAACTCTTTTATAACATGCAGATAACGGTGCCTCTCAGACTACAGTACAGCAGTGGCGTGTCAGCCTGGAGGTGGAATTGACTCAAGGCAAGCATGGTGTCAATTTAGCCAAACTCTTTTGTTTCTTACTTTTTTTTCGTTTTTTGGTTACTGGTTTAATTCTGATGTGCTTATTAAGTGACGACTTAGTGTGAAATAATTTGATTAATAAAAAGCAAGAAGGTGGCTAAAACCATTCCAAAATTATTTTGAGCAATTTCTTACATTCAGTTTCTTCTCACACTCTGTTGTTTGCTGGACCCTTGCTCCCTGTTTATTGACAGGGCTCTTATATAATTTATACAATCAGCATTGATCCTTTAACAATGAATTAGTGATGCAACCCAGGCAACGGGCAACCTTTACAACTACAGTTATGGGGTTACCCCTTGCCGAGAGGATATGGATTGTGCTGTAGGCTCGCCTTTGGCCCATGCGCAATGCCGTTGTGGATTGGTGGAGTTACCAGTGAGAGGCACAGATGTTAACTTGAAGAAAAAAACCTGAATATTGAATCAAAATTGCACGTCCATCTTTATTTTAATTTTATTCTTCTGATAGTTAACAGTGTGTTGATCTCTATCCTGATTGTTTCATTAAAAAGACGGTTTTCTACAGAGCTTGTGTCAGTGTCTTGATTCAAATGTTTTCTCATTCTCCCGAGCTACATAAACAATTACATGTCACACTGTTGTCAAGTAACTGAGCATGTCTGAGATCCGTTCTTCAGTGTATCTTCACCACATTTGCACACACTCACATCAGTATCCGAACATCTTGACATACAATACAAACTATTCTTGGCTTTCTGTTTATCTAATCATAAGATCGAGGGTGCCTGCAGCTCATTGCTTATCTCCCCCTGCAGGGTTCCACCCTGCAGGGTTCCAATGTCTCGGGCAGTGCCAGGCTACCAAATGCAGTTTTCTTATTGATCAGTATAGGCACGAACACAAAATATCCGAGAGAAAGCTATCAATTAACTATTCTTAACTACATGCTCCTGACATTCACTAGATTTAACATTGATACCAGTTTGATACCTTTTGATGAAGTGTGCCTCAGTGATCTATGTTATTCCTGGCTGCACTCATACATCTTTCCCAAACCCTTTGGATTGAGTCCAATTCACCCATTATCACCTCAGAATATGATGTTAGAAAAATCCCATTGGGTGGTGTAATTTCCTGTTTCTAACTTATATCCTCAATCAGTTCCTCTCATCCATTTTTACACATCCCATTATGTAACCATGTCAGCTCATTTATGAGTCCTGGGGAACTATACTATCCAATAAACTATTCATAATTTGGTCCAATGGCTAAATACAGATACTTTGGTTATTTTGCTTAAACTCTTCTTGGACTCCATAATATCCCGCTCTATCCCCACTTCATACAGACATATTCTGCTCTTCCAAACGATTTCTAATGGCTTCCACAATCATCAGTTACATTGTTTACAGTTGTGCTATTGCGTTCTTCTCAGTAGTTTATTTCTTTTGCAGAAATTTCTGAAAAAAATTGTCTTGTGATTTTAAATTCACAATGGCCCAGACATTAAAATCCACAATGTCCTAGGGATGTTAAAACCTTCCTTTCAAAAGTACTGGTAAATCTATCCGGCTATATCCTCACAAGTAGGTAAGCCATCGGGGCTGAGACTTCGGCAGTCCAGGTTAGCTCTCGGCATTGAATACCAATGGACAACTGTAACGCTGCATTTTAGACTCTGAAAGGGAACATTCATAAACAAGGTCACGTGACTTATTCTGATCCATATTCAGAGACTACTGTCATGTGATCCTCGTGTGTCATAGGATACTGCAGCAGTAGCTGGAAATGTTGCACCTCATAAATGAAGGGAATGTAGAGGGCCTCATTTCATATCAATAGAAAATAAGATTACTTTGCATTAATGCCATAATCCATCATTTTTCCCGGATATCATCAATATAACCCAGACATACTATGTCCAATCTATACCACATTGCTTTCCACAAACCAGTTGATGAATTCACTATTCTTCTTAATTTGTGTTAATCTGGCTCTTCCAGTTTGCTTAGTTTTAAAGGATTCTAACGACTTAATTCAAATAATATTAACCTCTACCACACTGAATAAATCACTCAAAATTCGCAGTTATAAGTACTGACTTCTATATTGTTACTGTATTTTTCATTATTTCTCAGAAGGTTTGGAGCCTGCCATTGGTCACGTCAATTTAATCTTGACGTTTCCCGACTTACCAGTTTACTGGACCCCACTATGCTTATTATCTTATGGTGTCCAGTACCTATGCAAAGCTCTTAACCTATTTTGGGTGGTTCTCGGTTTTTATAATAATGTGGGATGGTTCTGAGGTTTAACAGAAAGGGGTCAGTATCCGAAAGATTGAAATAACTGCTGTGGGACAGCTTGAATTTGACAGCATTAAAGTAACAGGACCGGAGGAGGAGACCAAATTTAGTCCCACTGTTGCTTAACTTTATAAGGGATCTCTGTCAATATTAAATATGATGAATGGTCTTTGGTTTATGGGCACAGGTGATAATCAGAGCTGTCAATTTGCAACACAGTCGTTTTATGATCAAAGTAAGTTAAAATTGAACAACTAAAGACACTCTGGAGTAGATTTTCAAATTAAGCACTGGGCCTTTACATATATACTAAGTGGAACGCAAACAGGACAGGTCAGCTGGTAGGATCGCACACATTAATTTCAGAGGAAGGAAAATCAAGCAGGCTCTGTTTCTGGTTTAGGACGCAGCCTGACAGAGGTTCCTTCTAGTGCTCTGCCCAAATGATGCTTAATGCCCAAGCAGCAAATATTAAATTTACCCCACTGTCTCAATCTCTCCATATATTATATCTCTCATCCTCTCCCTGACTTCCACTCTGTCTCACAGCGGTTCCTGATTATACCGTTAATATGTCTTATCTATCAATATGTCACCGGTGATCGTTATTTAATAATTAGAGGCAGTTTGCTTCAAGAGAGGTGCAGGGAGAGAAAAGGACAGATGGACGAGAAGAGCAGATAGAATCAAAGAGAACAGAAGTGAATACCACTGTTGAAAGATATCAAGAAATACTCGTGCAGACTTACCTTATGCTGTACTTGTAGTATAGGAAAATATCATAAAATTATTTGTTAAATCTGAAAAGAGGAGAGAACTATCAAATATAAATATCCAGAAATGGCGAAAGGTAGTTTCAATAAAAGCGAACAATCACAGAAAATGTGGAAATAAATATTCACAAATAAGGCAGTGCAGAGACAGTGGCAATCATTCAAACAGCGGAATATTAATTTACTGCCTATACATATTCCCACAAGTAATGGTAGCTCACTAAAGCTGGTGTGGTAAGAATGTGTAGTGAAATACAAATTAAAGTGATAGTTAGCAAAAATGTGACATTACTAACGCAAAAGTTAATCAAACTGAATAAAAAACTATAGACCAGAGGCAATCAATATGAGTACTGGTAATAAAAAGTCTGAAGGAAGACTGGCAAGAAACATTGAGTTATATAGTAAGGCTCTTCGGCAACAGATAAAAAGCAAAATTATAGTTAATGACAGGGGATGACACATTAAAGGAGGAAAATAAATGAATCTTCTGGAAGAATAGGGAATGGTAGAGATTAGAAAAATGTATTCTGCCCCAGTTTTCACCAAGGAATGCGATCGACGGAGTGAAAGGATACAAGGGGAGGACATGGATCGATTAGATTGGTTTTGTGACAGTTTCTGGAAGCTTAAAACAGGGTAATATTGACCCCACCCTGAAATGTGCAGGTCAATTAAGATCAGCCATGATCTATCTATAGAAACCAAGCGCTGGATGACAAATGTTAAAGAGTTGTTCGAGAAACTGCAAGTGGCAAAGTTATCGTGACAATCCTGTGTGTGACAATGGGTTAACACTTCTGTAAAGTTAGTGCGCACATGAATATAGGGCAAATAGGATAAAGTTCATCAGACTATTTCACTGATCAGCAGTTCCACCCTCCTAATAGCCAAGAATAATTAGAGTAAAAGCAGCTGCCTGATCTTTTTTTTTTAAAACACCATAAGTAATGTCAGTCATTGTGTAATCTAATTATCTCACACGAGATTTCACTCATATATAAATAAGGGATTGCATTGAGACGGTTTTACCTTCTTGTCAAACAGAGCTGTTGCCTCCAGCACTGGCATTGTGTGACCAAAATAGTTGGATCGACCAATCCTTGCCTAGATTGAAGCTGTTTACTACCCAATTCTCACAGTCTTTGGTATTTCTGGTAAGTCATTACCATCAGTTGTCAATGTATTTCGGGGTTTGCCTGTATCAATGCTCTTGTTGATTCTGTGATCTGTTTGTTTCACGGGGTTGGTCACACAACCCATCATTATTGAGATCAACTAAATGTCACCAACTTCTACTGAAGCCTTAATGAAATAACGTCACAGAAATTCCCAGGGAAGTTACAATTGCCTGTGCAGTTTCAGCAACAACAAATTTAACAACTTTCCTTACAGTCTCGCTGTACTGGGGGTGAAATTGATCAGCAGCAGCACGAGATGGGCTCACAGGGAATCCCAGCCCGTTTCATTCGGCCTCCAATATTCTTTACCTTTGAAATCAAATGAAAAGCATATCAGGAGCGGGAGAAAGCTAGTGCCAATTCAGGATCGCAAGTTTTGCACTAACGTCTGAGACCAATTTCACCCAGAGTCAGAAATGGAAAAAGTAAGAGAAGGTTAGAGAGCGACAGAGTCAGAAATATAGAACGAGGGAAAGCAAAGATAAAGGCAAAGGAAGTTGAGAGACTAAAGTGTAAACTTACCTTTTATCAGCACGCTCCTAACGGACTGTCAGCTTGCTTCATGCCTCGCTGAGCTTTGTTTTCTATTTAATTCAATGGTAACAAAAACCACTTGAGCCAACCTTTCACCCGTTTTTTACCCGGCGATCAAAAACGAATTTAACCCCAGAGAGAGAAAGAGTGAGCAACTGAGTGAGGCATTGAAGGATGTGTTTATCCACCGAGACATTAAACCAACCTGAAGTACTGCTCTTCTCCGAAACGGGTTCAATTTGTGTTCCTTCCTTTCCAAAGGATGGGAGCCTTGGCGACAGAAGGACTCACCTGAAACACATGGAGATTTGCGCTAATATTACTTCACAGGTAGCACGAAGCTAATTCCATTTCCTTTCATTAAGTTGTGCAGGATACCTGTTGGAGAAAACACTCACGGAAGTATGATTCCATGTTTATATGGGTGGTCATTCTTCTGGAGGTCATGGAAAGAACATTGGTTACACTATTGGATTAATAATTTGGAGATATGGACGAAGAATACAGAAATCTTGAGTTCAAATCCCAACATAGCAGGTTGAGAAATTTAATTTATTTAAACAAAAATCTGGAAAAAATAACTAATAAAATGAAAATTAATCTCTGTCAGAAAATTCCAACTGGCTCAGTAATGTCCATTAGGGAAGGAAAGCTTCCGTCCTTACCCGTCCGGTCTACAGGATATTTAAGTCCCACACCAACTTGGTTGACATGTAAATGCTCCCTGAAGCGGTCTGGCAAACCAATAATTTGTATTTGGTCAACGAGGGATGAGCAATAAATGTCAGCTTTGCGAATAACGCCCAAAAATGTTATATACAGTGAAGTTAACTCTGTTCTATCCATTTCGTAACTTTACTTCCCTCATTGCCATTTAACTTCTGATGGTCCTGCCAACTAATGCCTGCCTCTCGGGATTCTTTTCCCTTCTGGTTGAGGTTGTTCATTCTCCATAGCCATTTGGACTAAAATATAACTTATAGAAAATCCCAGCTAAAGAGAGAGAGACAGAGCGAATGAGAGATTTGATTTGAGCAACAAAGAAACAAAGTGAAACTGATAGAGAGAAGCAGGAGAACCGCAGATAGAGAGGAAAACTGATAAATTGTCAGAAACAGTGGCAGGGAGTCAGAGGAACACAGAGCGAGGCAGATAATTAGATAGAGTCAGAGAGAGAAAGAGAATGAGTTGTATAATAGACAATGATGAGCTGTAACTCCATACATTGTCATCACCTGTTGGTCCTTTTGTTCTGAGTACAATTATTGTTTTCTTGTTTCCCCAACTTTCTTGCAGCTAATTTGTTGACAATCGTGATTCTTTCCCGTGGAAAATGCGGTCTCTCCAAATGCTCATCACCTGTTACCTGTTGGCCGAGGCAGTTGCCGATTTAATGGTCCTAATATTTGATGTAATTCTGTATGAGATTAAAGGGATTTATTTCCCAAGTTCATTCCTGGACTACACTCCAATCTGCAGTCTCAATCTTACCCTGATACTTGATGCTATTGATTGTTCTGTCTGGTTAACAGTCGCCTTCACCTTTGATCGATTCATCGCCATTTGTTACCAGAAGATGAGAACAAAATATTGCACTGAAAAAACTGTGGCTGTGATTACAACAACGGTGTGTGCGTTGGACATATTAAAATAAATTCCTGCTTTCTTTATAAACGAATCTGGAGAAATAATTGATAATCTACAATGGTTCTGTGTTTGCAAAATCCACCTTCTACACCTTGCCTATTCGGATGGCTTATCACTGGAATGTGTCGGAAACCTTGAGTTTTCTAATAAATATTTGTTTGTTTCTGGTGATCAGTGTCTGCACAACAATCAAATCAAAAAAAATAAATACTATCAATACACCGCCAGCAGGAACAGTGAGACACTTTTAGAGCCGAATATTAACAGATTGGAAGCCAACTATTGCAAGAATAGGGAAGTAAATGCTTTCTATCTGTATGATCACCAGCTGTCCCATTTTCGGAGAGAAGTGATGCAGTCTGTTAGTGTTTTGGAGACACAGATCTTCTGCTTTCAATATAAGGTCTTATTTAAAACTGAGAGAAGCCTCGAGTGACACATTAGCATTGCACCATGATTGGCATTAGTTACAGGCATTAGAACAAACATGTTCAGCCGAGCCATATTTACGGCTACTGATCAGAGAGTGGGATACTTTGCAATAACATTTCACATATGAAAAATTTTAGCAATGAAACATTTTGAAAGCTGCACTCCTAAATTAATGGTACAGACTCCTGAAGCTGAGGATATTCGTATATAGGAACAGGGAAGACATTTGATGATATAAATGCGCACAATTGTGGCAGATTAACAGCAACTAACTTTTCGATACACATTTGTTTCCTTTTTAAAATTATGCTCTACATAACATACATATAAGGAGGCTCCGTGGTGCACTTGAGATCGATGAACGTTCACAGATACACAGAGGAAGTGAGATAGTCAGTTGTATACAGTTGACCAGCCCCTCGGATCTGCTGAGATGTTGGATTTCAGCATTAACAGGGAGGAGGTGAAGGAGACAGGAACTAGTTCCATCGAATTCTTCATTAAGACGGAGAATGAAGTAGTTGACTCAGAGACAAGGGTCCTCAATTTAAATAAAGGAAACTACGATGGTCTGAGGAGCGAGTTGGGTAGGATTGAGTGGGGAATGGTGCTCAAAGGTTTGATGGTGGATAGGCAATGGCAAACATTCAAAGACCAAATGGATGAGCTACAGAATTTGTTCATCCCAGTTTGGCGTAAAAATAAAACAAAAAATGTGACTCAACCGTGGCTAACAAGGGAAATTAGGGATAGCATAAGACCCAAGGAGAGAACATATAAATTGGCTAGAAAAAGCAATAATCCTGCAGATTGGAAGCAGTTTAGGATTCAACAAAGGAGGACAAAGGGATTAATTAAGAAAGGGAAAATAGAATATGAGAGTAAGCTATCAGGGAACATAAAAACTGACTGTAAAAGCTTTTATAGATATGTGAAGAGAAAAAGATTCGTGAAGTCAAGCGTAGGTCCCTTACAGTCAGAATCAGGGGAATTTATAATGGGAAACAAGGAAATGGCAGACCAACTAAATGCATACTTTGGTTCTGCACAAAGTAGGACACAAATAACTTCCCAGAGATGCCGGGGAACAGAGGGTCTGATGAAAGCGAGGAACTGAAAGAAATCAGTATTTGTAGGAAAATGGTGTTAGGAAAATTGATGGGACTGAAGGCCGATAAATCCCCAGGGCCTGATGGTCTACATCCCAGGGTATTAAGGAAGTGGCCCTAGAGATAGTAGATGCATTACTGATCATCTTCCAGAACTCGATAGACTCTGGAATGGTACACATGGATTGGAGGGTAGCTAATGTTACCCCATCATTCAAAAAAGGTGGTAGAGAAAAAGTGGGGAATTATAGACCGGTAAGCCTGACATCGGTAGTGGGGAAAATGCTAGAGTCTATTATAAAAGATGTAATAGCAGGGCACTTGGAAAGCAGTGACAGGATCGGACAAAGTCAACATGGATTTACAAAAGTTAAATCATGCTTGACTAAACTACTGGAATTTTTTGAGGATGTAACAGGTAAAATAGATAAGGGAGAACCAGTGGATGTGGTGTATTTGGACTTACAGAAGGCTTTCGATAAGGTCCCACATAAGAGATTAGCGTGCAAAATTAAGGCACATGGGATTGGGGGCAAGGTATTGACTTGGATAGAGAACTGGTTGGCGGACAGAAAGCAAAGAGTTGGAATAAACGGGTCATTTTCCGAGTGGCAGGCAGTGACTAGTGCGGTACCGCAAGGATCGGTCCTAGGACCCCAGCTGTTCACAATATATATTAATGATCTGGACGAGGGAATTGGATGTAATATCTCCAAATTTGCAGACGACACAAAGCTGGGTGGGAGGGTAAGCTGCGAGAAGGATGTCGGGAAACTCCAGTACGATTTGGACGGGTTGGGTGATTGGGCAGAAACATGGCAAATGCACTATAATGTGGATAAATGTGAGGTTATCCACTTTGGTGGCAAAAACAGGAAGGCAGATTATTATTTGAATGGCAATGGATTGGGAGAAGGGGAAGTGCAAAGAGACCTGGGGGTCCTTGTGCACCAGTCGCTGAAGGTAAGCATGCAAATGCAGCAGGCGGTTAAGAAGGCAAATGGTATGTTGGCCTTCGTAGCAAGACGGTTCGAATACAAGAACAAGGATGTCTTGCTACAATTGTACAGGGCCTTGGTGAGACCGCACCTTGAGTATTGTGTGCAGTTTTGGTCACCTTACCTGAGGAAGGACGTTCTTGTGATGGAGGAAGTACAGCGAAGATTCACAAGGCTGATACCTGGGATGGCAGGACTGACGTATGAGGAGAGATTGTGTCGATTGGGCTTATACTCATTGGAGTTTAGAAGATTGAGAGGGGATCTCATCGAAACCTATAAAATTCTGTCAGGTCTGGACAGACTAGATGCAGGAAGGATGTTTCTGATGGCCGGGGAGTCCAGAACCAGGGGTCATAGTCTAAGGATAAGGGGTAAGCCATTTAGGACTGAAATGAGGAGGAATTTCTTCACCCAGAGAGTGGTGAACCTGTGGAATTCTCTGCCACGGAGGGCGGTGGAGGCCAGTTCATTAAATATATTCAAGAAAGAGTTGGATATATTTCTTGAGGCTAAACGGATCAAGGGATATGGGGAAAAGGCAGTGACAGGGTACTGAATATGGATGATATGCCATGATCACATTGAATGGCGGAGTAGGCTCGAAGGGCCGAATGGCCTACTCCTGCTCCTATCTTCTATGTTTCTATTAGTCTTATGCTTACCGGTTGTGAGAACGATGAATGTGGATAAGGATCTCAATAGCCATTTGGAATCGATGTGGGATTTATGGCCGTTCAAGATAAGGAATTGGATGGTGAAAAAGAGCCTTTATGCCGGCTATCGAACAGGAACTGAAAGCGGGAAACGGTTTAGCAATCTCAGTCTTTCTATTTCAATTGATCTAAACTCAACAGCTTTTTGGAGGAGAGAGTTCCCGATCTCCTCCAGCGTTTGTGGGAAGAAATGTGTCCGGAAGTCACCCCTGAACGGCAGAGCTCTAATTTTAAGGTTCTGCCCCACCAGAGGAAATCGTTTCTCTCTCTCTAATCACTCACTTCTGTTATTTATCTTAAACTCCTCAGATAAATCCCCATGAATCCCCTATACACAAGGAGGTACAAGTCATGTATGTGCATACTGTCCTCATAATTTAACCATTTTAACCCGGTCATTATGCTGGTGAATCTGCGCTGCACCCACTCCAAGGCAATATATGTTTGCTCAGGTGGGGTGCTCAGAGCTGAATGCAGTGCTTTAAATGGGGATTGGCCAGATTTTTATATAATTGTAATGAAATTTGCCCCCTTTTGTATTCTGGCCCCGTTAAGATAAAGGCCAACATTACATTACACTTTTTAGCAACATAATAACATAAGAATCAGTAGCAGGATTAGGCCATATGGCCCTTTGAGACTGATCTGCCATTAGTAAGATCATGGCTGATCTTCGACCTCAATTCCACTTTCCTGCCGGATCCCCATATCCTTGAATGCCTCTGGAGTCCAAAAAACTATCTATCTCAGCATTGAATATATTCAACGACTGAGCATCCACAGCACTTTGGGGCAGAGCATTCCAAAGATTCACAAAACTCTGAGTGAAAATATTGCTCCTCATCACAGTCTTAAAAGCCAGCCCCTTATCATGAGACTATGCCCCCTAGCTCTAGTCTCTCCAGCCAGGGGAAACAAACTCTCAGCATCTATCCAGTCAATTTGCCCCGTAAAAATCTTATATATTTAAATGAAATCACCACGTATTCTTCTAATCGCCAGAAAGTATAGGCGCAATCTGCTTAATCTCTCCACAAATGACAAACCTATAATCCCAGAGATCAATCTAGTGACACTTCGTTGCACCATCTCTAAGGCAAGTATTTCCTTCCTTAAATAAGGAGATCAAAACTGTGCACAGTACTCCAGGTTTGGTCTCATCAGAGCCCTGTACATTGTTAGCATGACTTCCTTAATCTTGTACGACATCCCTCAAGCAATAAAGGCCAACATGTAATTTGCCTCCCCAATTGCTTGCTGTACCTGCATGTTAACTCACTGTGTTTCTTGTACTAGGACACCCAAATCTCTCTGAACAACAACATTTATTAGTTCTCACCATTAAAAATTATTCTGTTTTTCTATTCTCCGTACCAAAGTGAACAACCTCACATTTCCCCACTCTATACTTCATCTGCCACCTTATTGCCCACTCACTTAACCTGGCTCTATCCCTTTGAATGTTCTTTGTGTCCTAGTCACAACTTATTTTTTTACCAAGCTTTGCATCGTCAGAAAATGTGAATACATTGCACCCGTTCGCTTTGTTTGAGTCATTAAAATAGATTATAAATAGCTGAGGCCCAAGCACTGATCCTAGTGTCACGCCACTGGTTACAGCTTGCCAAAATGAAAATGACCTGTTTAATCGTACTCTCTGTTTTCTGTCTGTAAAACAATTATTTTCCTTGTTAATACCTTACCCCCAACCCAATGTGCCCTTATCTTGCTTAACAACATTTCATGTGGCACCTTATCGAAAGCCATTTGGAAATCCAAATATACTACATCCACTGGTTCCCCATTAACTACCCTACTGGTTACGTCCTCAAAAAACTCTAATAAATTGGTCAAACACGATACCCTTTCATAAAACCATGTTGACTCTGCCTAAACATATGGGCCTAGAAATTCAGTCTGGCCACTTTTGGGGCGGTAAAGTCGGGCGGTCGCTAAAGTTAGCGCCCGCCGGAAAGTGTAGGCCACTTCACCGAAATTCAGTAGATTTGGCCAAGAGTTTGGGCGAGCGCTGAAACTGGCGTTGCACTGCTATCTTCAGGCGCTAAGCCGGCGATGCGGACTGATAACGCCGAGGCCGGGCGCAGCGCAGGTGCGGTCATGTTTTGATTGACAGCAGACACCCTGACGCCGGCCAGCTCTTAAAGGGGGAAGGGTCCACTTTGACTGCTGCCACGCCCTGCATAGTGGAGCCCTGCAGCTAGGCCTCAACACTGCTGGTGGACCCAAATAGCGCCTGAAGCCATGGAGAAGGCCCTTGAACGAGCGCAGCGCTTCTCCCAGCATGCTTTGAGGGTGCTGGTTAATGGTGTGGAAAAGAAAAGAGAGATCTTGTGCCCGGACAGTGGCAAGAAGGCTCCCAGGAGGCAGTACAGGAGAGCCTGGAAGAAAATCGCCCACAGGGTGTCATCCACCAGCGATGTCCCCAGGAGTGTGGACCAATGCCGCAAGAAGTACAACGACCTCACTCGGATGGTGAAGGTGAGTACCCTTTCCAGTGTCCTCCTCATCCTTGAATGTGCACCTCACATTATGGGCAAAGGGACCTCAAAGGCCTAATGGCCAGCCCTCCTCCCGCAGCTATGGCACTGGCATGATCATCAATAGCACTTTCTGCACTTAACACACTGGCCAAGCTATTCGACCATGGGAGGCAGAGCACACAGCAACAGGGCACCACACTGGCCAAGCTATTCGACCATGGGAGGCAGTGCACACAGCAACAGGGCACCACACTGTACTTAGAGGCCGTCCTTTCTCTTGCAGGCCAAGCTGGCGCGGAATTTGAGGAGCCAGTTTGCCACTGGGGGAGGCCGTCCCCAGTACCAGGTGCTCAGTGAGCTGGAGGAGAGCGTGGCTCGACTCATGCGTGGCCGGGTGACTGGCCCTGTTGCCATTGGAGATGCGGACCCTGTACTGGGACCCACTGGTAAGGACATGACCGGTTGGAACTCTCTCGTTGCCCTTGCACTTCAGATCTACATCCTTTCCCACTGTCCGACCAATGCGCATAATGCCACCACTCATGCCTCCCTCGCTCATGCCCTGTCCTCACTCTAAAGCTACTCTTGTGCCTTCCTGCTTTCAGCTGGTGAGGAGGAGGTGGTCCCTGAAGCTCAGAGTGCCAGGCCCTTGGAGGGGGAGGACGATGAGGACCAGGAGGAAGGCAGCACATCGGGGGAACCCTCATCCGCGCCAGGGGATGGCAATGGAGGGGTGACGTCTGGCCTGGAGGAGAGGCAGGGGGAAGTGTTGCAGGGGGTTGTAGCTCCTGGGCCCAGTGGGGTCGAGGCACGTGGGAAGGGCCGGGCAGCACGGCGGCCTTCTCCCCGGAGGGGGGAAGTGTTGCAGGGGAGGGCAGTTCCTGGGCCCAGTGGGGTCGAGGCACGCGGGAAGGGTCGGGCAGCTCGGCGGCCTTCTCCCCAGAGGGAGAGTCTGCCCTCCAGTCCGGAGACAGTCCTCGCCCAGGAGGTGCGCCTCCTTGATGAGATGTCCGCGGCATCAGAGCGGCGCCACAAGGAGTTCATGGGAGTTGTGGGACAGTTGCCTCAGGCCATTGAGTCCCTGGCTCATAGTGTGGTTGCTTTCGGGGAATCACAGGCCAGGGGGGTCGAGCAACTCACGGCAGCACACGACAGGGGTGTCCAGCAACTCGCGGCAGCACAGGACAGGGATGCCCAGCAACTCGCGGCAGCGCAGGACGCGAGTCGCGAGTCCATGAGTGGTGCCGTCCAGACACTGGCAGATCTGATGCGGGCACATACCAGGGCAGTTCAGGCACTCACTTCTGCCACACTCACTGTGGAGCGGAGGCATCACCAGGGCACCCGCCGCCCTGCTGCAGCACAGCGGTCTGGTCTCCACAAGATTGCTGCGCTTGCTGCACTGCCAGCCCAGCCGCGTGCCAGTGTCTCTGGCGAACAGCGCGCACCTGGCATCAGCCAGCTTGCCCCCATTGGTGCAGCCGACACTGCCACTCCCCCAGCCAAGGTGTGACGAGCTGCTGCTGAGACTGATGCTGGCCAGCCACAGCTGCAGCAGTCAGCAGCCAGCCCCTCCCGGGACGGGCCTCGTCTAGGCCGACCCCCAAGGGCATCTGCCGTCACGCATTGTGGCCCTCATGAGCCTTCCCCCAGCCTTGCCACACCCACAGGGCCCAGGTTGAGGCGGAGCAGCAGGTCGGGCAGGGGCCGGAGAAGCCTGCATAAGGACTCGCCCTCTCGGCACACCCAGTAGAGTGTGGTGATAGCGGTTTTTTTTATATGGGGGTGTTTGTGTTCTGGGGGGGGCTTATTTTGGTAAGGCCGAAGATGAAGGCATTATTTGTTTTTATGGGGGTGTTTTTGTTGTGGAGGGGGGGCTTATTATTATAAGGCCGATGATGAAGGCCAATTGGATGGGCAAGTTTTGTTATTCCTCCCCAGGTTGTGGGAGTGACAGATGTTTTTGACTGTTTTTTGGGAATCTCGTCTGTTTTTCTGTTTCATGTGTGAAGGGCCCTGAGTTTGTAAAATAATGCTTTTTATTTATTCAGCATGTCCAGGTGTCATGTTTCAAGTGGTTGTTGCGTTAACTGGCTGAGGGCTTGCGGAGCGGCTGCATTCAGGTGCGTTCATTGCCACAGGCCATTCCCTGACAGGGGGCCTAGAAGTGTCGTTCAATAAGCCGCCGGCGGACGGCCCTTGGACCTTGTGGCTCCCTCCTGGGCTGGTACTCCTCCTCCTCCGCCTCCTCCTCCTCCTCAAGGTCCTCCTGCTCATCCTCCTGAGGTGGTGGTGCAACGTCAGGTGGCAGTGCCTGAGTCCTGCGGATAGCCAGTTTGTGCAGCATGCAGCACACGACGATGAACTGGGAGACTCTATCCGGCGAATACTGTAGAGATCCGCCGGAATGATCCAGGCAGCGGAACCGTTGCTTGAGGATGCCAATCGTTTGCTCTATGATGTTCCTTGTGGCTTGATGGCTTTCGTTGTTATGCCTCCTCCGCTGGGGTCCTGGGCGTGTGGAGCGGTGTCATGAGCCATGTACACAAAGGGTAGCCCTTGTCCCCAATAAGCCATCCCCTTGGTGGAGGCTGTGCCTCGAACATGTCAGCCACAGTAGTCTGGCGCAGGATAAATGCATCGTGGCTGCTTCCTGGAAAGCGGGCAATGACAGCTAGGATGCGCTGCCTGTGGTCACACACCAGCTGTACATTGAGGGAATGGTAGCCCTTCCGGTTGCGGTAATCCTCGGCATTGTCGATAGGTGCCCGCATAGCCACATGCATGCAGTCAATGGCGCCCTGCACCATGGGGAAGTCCGCGATCCTGCCAAATCCAACTGCACACTGCTCCTGCCTCTCTAGGGTCATGGGGAAGGAGATGAATTGGTGTCTCCTCGCAAAAAGTGCATCGGCGACCTGCCGGATGCAGCGATGCGCGGCGAACTGGGAGATGTTCGCTATGTCCCCAGCAGCGGCTTGGAAGGAGCCACTTGCATAAAAGTTCAGAGCCACCGTGACCTTCACTTCCACCGAGAGAGACGTCCTGCACATCAGCTGTGGACGCAGATCTCTGTGAAGCAGCTGGCAGATCTCTGCAACCACCTCCCTTCTGAAGTGCAGCCTCTTAACACAATGCGCCGCAGTCATGGTGAGATAGGACACCTGCTGCCGGTATTTCCTGAGTGGGTAAGGCCTACGTTGCCGACGCCTGATGGCCCCTCTGCGTCTAGGCATGGCTGGCCCTCTCACAAAGCGTCTGCGAGCCCTTCGCACATAATCCTGCAACTGAGGGTTGGAACCCCATACAGCCCCCATAATAAACTTGCAAACAGTGAAATCACAATGATTCAAATGTCAAAGCTCTGGCCAGAAGCCAAAAATACCTCTCCTATGTTGTCCCAAATCAGTAAGCTCTGTTCCTTGGTCTCTGTCCAGAAATCCAAAGCAGTAAAGTCATTGCAGCAAAATGGCTGGGCTTTATAGGTCAGTGTAAGTGCCCTTTAATTAGCGCTCCCCGAGGCCCACAGGGCCTCTGTTGCGTTCCACTTCACAGTTCTTAACAGCGCCACGCCCACATTGGGCGGGCGCCACTGAATTTCCGGTTTGGGGTGCACAAACAGCGTTGCACGACGAAATGACGTCATAAACTGCGCGCGCAGCTGAGCGGGCGCAAACACTTTGCGCCGGCGCTAAATGTCTACTGAATTTGGGCGTAGGCGCTGATCGGCCTGCGCCCGGGCGCTAAGTGCCTAGCGCTGGAAATATACCCCTCTTATGGCGTTAACGGCTGGCGAACGCAACTGAATTTCTAGGCCATGATTTTTTAAGTGCCCTGATACCACTTCCTCAACAATGGATTCCAGGATTTTCCTGACGACTGGTGTCAGGCTAAATGGCCTGTTTTCCCTGTTTCTCTCTCCCTCCTTTCCTTTACATTTGCTATCTTCCAATCCGCTGTGACATTTACTAAACCTAGAGATTTTTGGAAGATCACAACCAATGCATATACTATCTCTGAAGCCACATCTTTTCGAACCATAGGATGTAGGCCATCATGTCCAGGGGATTTGTCGGCTTTTAATCCTATTAGTTTCTCCCCTGATTTTAATTACTTCAAGTTCCTCGCTCTCATTAACCCCATGGTTCCCCACAATTTTGGGGATAACTTAGTGACTTCTACTGTCTTCTGCCATTTCCCTGTTCCCAATATAATTCCTCCTGTCTCAGCCTTTAAGGGACCAATGCTTACTTTTGCTACCTTCTTTCTTTTTACATACTTCTAGAAGCTCTTACAATATGTGTACATGTTCTTGATAATTTACTCCCATATTCACTTTTTTCCCTTTTCTTACATTTTTGTCATCCTTTTCTGGTTTCCAGAGATCTCCCATACTTAAGCTTGCTACTATCCTTTGCAACATTATAAGCCTTTTCCTTTAATGGAATACTATCCTCAACTTCTTTAGATATCCAAGGATAGATCACTTTTCCCATGGAGATTTTATTTCTCAATGGAATGTATATTCGTTGAGAATTTTGGAATATTTCTTTAACTGATTGCCACAGCTTATCTAATGTCATAGCATTTAATCTAATTTCCCAATCTACTTTAGCCAACTCGCCCCTCATACCTACGCATTTGGCTTTGTTAAAGTTTAAAACTCTAGTGTCCAACTTAAGAATATCACTTTCAAACTCAATGTAAAATTCTATCATATTATGATTACTCTTTCCGAGAGGATCCTTTACTATAAGTTTACTGATTAGCAACGTCTTATCAAACAAACCTAGATGTAAAATAGCCTGTTTCCTGGTTGGTTCCATGCTGTATTGTTCTCGGAATCTGTCTCGAATACATTCCATGAACTCGTCCTCCAGACCACCCTTGATAATTTGATTTGCCCAATGCAAATGCTGTTTAAAGGCCCCCATGGTTATTGAATTACCTTTCTTACACTCTCTTATTATTTCTTGATTAAAACTCTGTCCAATGGTACAGCTACCTCTTTTTTCTGCCCCTTGCTATTTCTTATCTCCATCCATTCTGATTCTACTTGCTGATCTTCTGAGCCAAGATCCATTTTGATTATGTTTTTTTAACTGTCCACCATTTTTTTTTCATAATTTCTGTACTTGAACCTCTAAATCTCTCTGCTCCTCCTCAGTTCCTAACTGCTTACCAATTGCAAAAAACTCTGGTCTATCATTCTGTGGTCCAATGTGGATGACCTCATTCTTCCCCTGGTTGAACTCCATCTGCCACAGCTTTGCTCACTCAATTAATTAATGAATTACCCATTGCAACCGTCTGTCCCATCTACACATGTTACTGTCCCACCTCGGTGTCATCAGCAAACTTGGATATATGGCTCTATATCCCTTCATCTAATTCACCATATTTGGAGCGAAAAGCTGATGCCCCAGAACAGTTCCCTGGGCCCACCAGTAGTCATATTCTGCCAATCTGAGTATATACCCATTATCACTGCTCTCTGCCTCGTATTGCCGAACAGGTTTCCTACCCATATCAATGATCTCGGATTCTAACTCCGAATTGATATTATTGATCTCTCACAAACTGAGCGTGTTTTGATAGTTGGCCGGGAATTTAATGCTGCCACTCTGTAACAAAGTATGCTTTATGTTGGTGTGATGATTTTTAATTATAAATAAGCAGGGAAAATTTGATTTCAAATTAGATTGACAAAGGTGTACCATTACGGGAATTCCATTGCTCCCATGGCAGTGGTGACATTTACTGTGCAGACCCGTCAGGCTGTGTAAAAGGAAACATCGAATCTGCATGGGGTTTATTTGCTTTTCTCCGTTCCTTTGTATGAAAATAAACTAAAAACAAATAGATGATTAGTGAAGAAAACAGCCAGGCTTTAAGGCCAGTGCATTTGGATTGACAACTGAAAGAGGTAAATGATTTAATCTTTCTGATTGTGGTACAAATAAGGCAAATTTTATTGAAAGATGCAAGAATATATAGACATTATAACATTGTCTCACAAGCTATAAGATTTGTCCATCGCCCTTTTTTTGACTTCAAGTTACTGTCTGTAACCGACGACATTACCACTGCCACATTCTAAGTTTTATATTGCCTTTAAATCTGACTGGAGATCTGACATCTGTGGGTTGACTAGAAATATTCATTATCCAGCCTTGGGAAAGTCAAGGTAAGATTTTTTTCATTCCAAAATCGTCGTGCCTTATAATACTATGTAAGAAATTCTCCCACGGGAGGGTAGATTGCCACCTTCTGAGTAAATAACTGCTGATATTAAAATACATTACATGGCACCCTCTTGTGAGTTACCCAGTCGATGTATTGTACAGCCTGTGATTAAACTCTGATCGTTAGATTTAGCCTGTGAATTCATTTAGCGACTGTTACTTATCGCTTTTCATATAATCAGATGAATTTGTTGGGCGTACCACTTGATCGCTAGTGTTCGTTTCCAAAACCGGTGTGTAATGTTTGGGCCAAACCAAAACAAGAGAATATCAGCTCCTGAGTTATATGCCTAAGGGAGCTGATCAAGTGATCCCTAGATCAATGCCTGGGAGCCAAAGAAGGGTATGATTCGACAGACAGGTATCTCAACAAACCAGCTAAATTTGTTGACACCCAATGAGATCAAACTGTGCAACTCACAAGGTCACAAAACGACAATTCTAGGTTCATTTGATATCATAAATGCAACCGATTGGACACAAAGACAGCGGCTTATGGCCCTAAAGAGTGACAGTCCCACCAGTGGGGAGAACATAGTGTAGATTCTGAGATTAATGTGAAAGCAGGAAAACTGCAAATTTATTAAACTATGAAACATGTCGGTGAGGACGGCGGAAGTAGGACATCTACTGAAAGTGGTAGAAGTGCCACAGTACCATGCTGAAGTTGTTAGCATGAAGACATTGAACTGAGGCCCCTTTCTTCCCTCTCAGATTGAAGTAAAATATTCCATGGTGCCATTTCGAAGAAGAGCCAGATTGTGGGACTCTGATAGTCCGAGCTTATTGGGACAACTGATTACCTTTTGTGTCTTACAGGAATTTTACTTTCGCCAGGTTCATTGTGATGTTGTGTTTCTCAATATAGTGAGAAAGTCGTGTCATCCTCCTCCTTATGTTTACTGACGTTTCCAGACACGATTCTATAAACAGTTGTAAAATATCCCGACCCCCTATGCTCCACGCATTGATTTTGAGCATTGATAATTCCTGAGGCGGGTGCCTCTCTTCTTGGGATTTGTCTTCATTAGAAATGTCTGTAGATTCTTCCTTCTCAGAAAGATATCTACATAACTTAGTGAATTGTTATTTTAAGCGACTTTAAGTGTCTGAGGGTGGTATTTGATTTAAATTTTCCCAAATTCCCTAGATTCAGGGAAGGTTACCTTAGATAGCAAAATAGCAAATGTAACTCTTTTATTCAAAAAGGGAGGGAGACAGAGAGCTGGAAACTACAGGCCAGTTAGCTTAACACCTGTCACAGGAAAGAAGTTAGGTAGCTATTCTAAAAGATGTTACAGCAGGGCACTTAGAAAAGTTCAAAGTAATCAGGCAGTGTCAACATGATTTTGTCGAAGGGAAATCATGTTTAACCAATTTATTGGAGTTCTTTGAGGAAGTAACATGTGCTGTGGATAAAGGGGAACCGGTGAATGTACTATACTTAGGTTTCCAGAAGACATTTGATAAGGTGCCACATCAAAGGTTATTGCGGAATATAAAACCTCATAGTCTAGGGGGTAACATATTGGCATGGATAGAAGATTACTAGCTAACTGGAAACAGAGAGTAGGCATAAATGGGTCATTTCCAGTTTGGCAAGATGTAAAGGATGGTGTGCCACAGTGATCAGTGCTGGGACCTCAACTTTTTACAATTTATATAACTGACTTGGATGAAGGGACCGAAGCTTTGGTTGCTAAATTTGCTGATGACACAATGATAGGTAGGAAGGCAAGTTGTGACGAGGACATAAGGAGGCTACAGTGTGATTTAGATAGGTTAAGTGAGTGGGCAAAGATCAGGCAAATGGAGTATAATGTGGGAAAATGTGAAGTTTTCACTTATGGCAGGAAGAATCAAAAAGAAGCATATTATCTAAATGGTTAGAGATTGCAGAGCTCTGAGATGCAGAGGGATCTGGGTGTCCTAGTGCATGAATCGCAAAAGGTTACTAGGCAGGTACAGCAAGTAATTAGGTAAGCTAATGGAATGTTATCGTTTATTTCGAGGGGAATTGAATAAAGAAGTAGGGAGGTTATGCTTCAGTAATACAGGGCACTGGTGTGAACACACCTGGAGTATTGTGTATAGTATTGTTCTCCTTATTTAAGGAAAGATGTAAAATTTTTTGAAGCAGTTCAGAAAAGGTTTACTAGACTGATACCTGGAAAGGGCGGGTTGTCTTATGAGGAAAGGTTGGACAGACTAGGCTTGCATCCGCTGGACTTTAGAAGAGTAAGAGGTGGCTTGTTTGAAATATATAAGATCTTAAGGGGCCTGGACAAGTTGTACGTGGAAAGGATGTATCTTCTTGTAGGAGAATCTTTAACTAGGGGTCACTGTTCAAAAATTAGGGGTCGCTCAATTAAGACAGAAATGAGGAGAACGTTTTTCTTACAGAGGGTCGTGAGTCTTTGGATCTCTTTTCCTCAGAGGGCGGTGGAAGCAGAGACTTTGAATATTTTTAAGGCAAAGGCAGATAGATTCTTGGTAAGCATGGGGTGAAAAGTTATCGGGGGTAGGCGGGACTGAGGAGTAATCGGATCAGCCATTATCATATTGAATGGCGGAGCAGGCTCGAATGGCCAAGTTGGCTAGTCCTGCTTTTAATTCGTATGTTCGTAAGTTCGTATGTTATTTTAAGTAATTAATTAGTTATTAGACTGTAATTAATTAGTCAATAGAATCACATTTCATTGCTTTCCCTTACAGAGTAGATACCTCATCGAAAGCACTATTTGATCACCACTGGATTAGGTAGGGAGACATCATCTGGGCGACTCGCTCCTGACTGATATTTTGGTGCATGCTGGTGCGGGTCCAAAGGCTCATCTTTCAAGATTTTGATATAATAGGCACTTTTTAAGCGTTATGATGTTAAATTTTCTATAGCTAAGACTAGCAACTAGGAATGAATTCAGTTGGCTGTATTTCTAAGTGAGTGCCAGGCAACTGTAGCAGTGATGATGAAAAACCTGTTGAAGATGGTGGTGGTGAGCCTCCATCTTGGATGGCTGCAATCCATGTGGTGAAGTTTACTCCCACAGTACTATTAGGTGAGGAGTTCCTGAATTTTGAACCAGGAACGATGAAAGAACAGCGATACATTTCCAAGTCAGGATGCTGTTTGACTATGAAGGGAATTAAAAACCAGAGCGTGTCAGGAAGGCACAGAATGTATGATGATAAAGATAAAGTAGTATAAGGGGTAAAAACAGGAATACATTGTCAGAAAACATATTTGAAAGTTCTTTATCTGAATGCACGCAGCATTCGTAACAAAATAGATGAGATGACGGTACAAATAACTACACATGTTTATGATCTGGTGGCCATTACAGAAACATGGATGCAAGATGATCATGACTGGGAATTAAACATACAAGGGTCTTTGACATTTAGGAAGGACAGACAGGAAGGAAAGGGAGGTGGGGTTGCTATGTTAATCAAGGAAGGAATCACCGCAATAGTCAGAAATGATATTGGGTCAAAGGATCAGGATAGTGAAACATTTTGGGTGGAGCTAAGGAATAATAAGGGGAAAAAGTCATTAGTGGGCGTAATCTATAGGCCTCCTAACAGTTGCAACTCTGTTGGTCGGAGTATAAATCAATAAATAGTTGGGGCTTGCAATAAGGGAACAGCTATAATTATGGAATATTTTAAGTTCATATTGACTGGACTAATCAAATTGGGCATGGCAGCCTTGAGGAAGAGTGCATAGAGTGTATTAGGAACGGGTTCCTTGAGCAGTATGTAACTGAACCAACCAGGGGGCAGGCAATCTTAGATCTGGTCCTGTGTAATTGTTATATCCATGTATCTTAATGTTGTGTCCTTCAATAATCAGACAACAGACTGCAGGGAACGATCAACAGGTATTTACTGAATGAGGGTTCACTCTGCAACTGACTATACAGATCACTACTCAGGGTTTAAAAAAGGTGTGATCACTGCCGGTACTACAGGATACAGGAGCTGTAAAAAGCAGTTCTCCCCTTTAAAGGTATATACATTACAATTCCTCCCCTTTTAGATTAACAGTACCATAATACTCATTTAACAATTAAATATCAAACTAATTACAATTAACACGTTTAACATGCAACATTAACTGAAAATAGTCTATTTATAAATTCAGTCTTTGGGGAGGCTTCCTGATTCTTTCTGGATAACGCCTTTCCCGAGTGTCTCGCTCTTGGTGCGGAGGCGATTCTAACACCCTGTCGTCAGTTGATTCATCAGCTTCCAATGCTATTGTTTCTGAGGTAGATACGACCTGTACGTCGGGTTCCTCACCAGGTACGTATGGCCGAGACATGGGCTTGACTCGTTCCTGTGACTCTAGGATCTGGTCAGCATGGCGTCTCACAATGTTCTCCCCAACATCCACTGTGTACATTAGTGGCCCCTGCCATGTGCACATCATTCCTGGTTGCCATTTCTCTGTTCGGTAGTCGCGGGCCAAGACTGGTTGCCCTACATTGAAGCTTCTTGTCGGCTTCTCATTGATGTGCTGGAATTCCTTACTCTCAACATCTCTTCGTACATTTGGTCTGAGCAAATCCAGACGAGATCTCAACCTTCGGTTAAAGAACATCATGGCCGGGGCCTGGTTGGTGACTGCATGTGTCGCATTTCTGTAGGCTAACAGGAAATTGTCCACCTTATGCTGCAGTGGAATGTCGTCATTGCACATGGCCTTTACTGCTTTTTTAAAGGTTTGTACGAACCTCTCAGCCAATCCATTTGTGGCTGGATGATACGGGGCAGATGTGTAATGCCTTACCCCATTCCTTTTAATAAATCTTCAAAACTCTTCGGACACAAACTGTGGTCCGTTATCAGAGCAAATCGGCTCTGGCAAGCCGTTCCTGGCAAAAATGGTCCGTAGGACTGCAATAATTTTCTCCGTGGTGGTGGAGGTCATTTTGATCACCTCAGGCCATTTCGAGTGCGCATCCACGGCTATTCAAAACATTGAGTCCATGAATGGACCAGCAAAATCAATATGCACCCATTGCCATGGAGATGAGGGCCACTCCCATGGGTGTAGAGGGGCATGTGGTGGTGCATTTTGGACATTCTGTCATCCTGAGCAGCTCTTTTTCAGGTCCTCCATTTGCTGAATGATCCCCGGCCACCACACATAAGCCCTAGCAAGGCTTTTCATTTTCACCCCTCCCAGATGACCTTCGTGAAGCTCATTGAGCAATCTCTCCCTTAACTTGGGTGGAATTACCACTCGGGATCCACACATCAAGGTTCCCTGGCATACTGACAGCTGTTCTCTTCTGGATGACAATGCTGGCAACAGTGAGTCGCCATGTGCTGGCCATCCCTTCACCGTCAAATCATATACCAGAGACAGTGTCGAGTCATTTCGTGTCTCCTTCTCTATACCAGCGTTAGTTACTGGCAAGCATTCAATTATAGTCGAATGAAATATTTCGACATAATCCAATGCTGGTGCTTCATCCGCAGTAGGCAGTGGCAGGCTTGATAACCCATCAGCATTTCCATGTTGTTTCGTGCCATTATACTCGATTTCATATTGGTGCGCCCCTAGAAAAAGGGGCCATCTTTGTAGCCGTTGCGCAGTCATCACCGGAATGCCCTTCTTTGGATTAAAGATGGAGACAAGTGGGTGGTGGTCAGTCAGCAAGGTGAACCTCTGCCCGTGCAGATAGTGATTGAACTTTTTCACTCCCCACACTAGGCTGAGGGCCTCCCTGTCAATCTGGGCGTATTTACGCTCGGCTGAGGTTAGTGACCGAGACGCAAAGGCTACTGGCCTCTCTGAGCTGTCCGGGAATTTGTGCGACAGCACCGCTCCAATGCCATAGGGTGATGCATCACACGCCAACCGAATTGGTAGTGCTGGGTTAAAATGAGCCAACACCTCTTTTGATGAGATCAATGCTTTGCTCTTCTGGAAAGCTCGTTTACATTCGTCACTCTACTTCCATGGTACCCCTGATTGCAGCAGGGTGTTCAGTGTGTGTAGTATGGTAGACAAATTCGGCAAGAACTTATGGTAGTAGTTCACCAGCCCGAGGAACGACCTCAGTTGTGACACATTTTCCGGTGCTGGAGCCTTGACTAATGCCTCAATCTTTTCAGGAGACTTATGTAACCCCTCTTTATCAATAACGTGGCCACAATACGAGATCTGCTTCTGGAAAAACTCGCATTTGTGGCGATTAGCTCGGAGCCCATATTCCTTCAATCTAGTGAGCACCTGCTCCAGGTTGGTGAGGTGATAACTCTCAATTTCGCCCGTGACCAGGATGTCGTCCAAATAACACTGGGTCCCTGGAATCCCTTGCAGGACTTGTTCCATTGCCCTTTGCCAAATAGCCGGAGCTGATGCTACCCCGAACACCAGCCGGTTGTATTGGTAGATACTTTAATGAGTGTGGATCTTGAGGTACTGCTTCGAGGCTTCTTCTACCTCCATTTGCAGGTACGCCTGGGCCAGATCAATCTTAGTGAAGCGTTTCCCTCCAGATATCGAGGCGAATATATCTTCAAGCCGTGGAAGCAGATATTGTACAGTGTGCTGGACTGGGTCCACTGTCACCTTAAAGTCCCCACAGATGCGAACATTCTTTGGTTCCCCAGGCATATTACTCAACGACCTCTTCATTACAGGAAGGATGGGAGTATGCCCACTCGCTCCAGCCCACTTTGGACAGTACTCCTGAACGTTCCAAACCTTCCAGCTCTGCTTCGACGGCTGGGCGGATCGCAAAAGGTACCGGACTGGCCTTAAAAAACTTAGGGCTTGCATTTTCCTCTATTTTGATCTTCGCTGTTATGCCTTTTAGTGTTGTGAGGCCCTCCTGGAACACTTCTTGTGCATCAGTTAGCATTTTTGACAGTTGTCCAGGTGTGACATCGTCATCCTTTTTGGCATCTACAGTCAGTGCTTGTATGGAATGCCAATCTAGCTGTATCTTCTGGATCCATTCACGTCCTGGTAGTGGCGGTCCTCCATCTGGCAATCCATAAACGTCAATTTTTGGTGTTTCCTTGTCGTTATATATAATGTTCGCCCTTATTTTTCCTTTGGGGTGGACTTTTTGCCCCGTGTACATCTTCAAGACAAACTTTGTATCTCTCAAGGGTATATGTGAGAATAGCCGCTTGTAGTCCCTTCGGTTTATGTCTGTTAGGGCTGATCGTGTGTCCAATTCCATTTTCACTTGGACTCCTGCTATCTTGAGTGTGACCCAGATAGTTTGGTGATCCTCCATTTTGATCACATTATGTAGTTTCAGACAACCCAGCTCCTTGCTTCCGGACTCTGTATCACTCTTCTGTTCGTCTGAACTACTCTCCGTCAGCTTATGTACCTTCTTGTACTTCTCCTGTGGAGATTTCTTGCTGCTGGTTTTCTTTCCCGACCTGCAGACTCTTGCTATGTGTCCTACTTTTCCACACTGTCTGCACACTTTGTCCTTGAACCAGCAATCATTATCGTCGTGTGTTGTTCTGCCGCAGTGATAGCACTTCACTGTTCCGTATGACATTTCATTTGTGCCATATTCTTGCGGTCTCTGATGTATCTCTGCAGCGCCCCGTGCTGCTGCTTCGTGTGATACTGCAATGCTGAAAGCCTTGTCCAGCGTAAGATCCTTTTCTGATAGAAGCCGTTTCTGGGTTCCTTCACTTTGAAGCCCACACACAAACTTGTCCCTTAAAGTATCTGCTAGTCCCGTTCCAAACTGGCAGTGTTTCGATAGCTTGCGCAGTTCCGTTAAATACTCAGCATTACTTTCATCTTGTGAAACTTAAATCTTTCTGCTATCAGCAGCGGTGTGGGGTTTAAGTGGTCCAGGAGGATTGACACTATGTTTTCAAAATCCTTTTCTACTGGCTTCTCTGGGGTTACAAGGTTTCGTAGTAAGCCATACGTTTTTGCACCCATTGAATTCAACAATAACAGCGCTTTCTTGTCATATGGCACTTCATTCGCCTTGCAGTATAATTCTCTGCGTTCGACATATGTCGTCCAATCTTCGACTTCATTGTCGAACGCTGTGATATTGCCACTCTTCGGCATTTTTGGGTGTGGTTAGACTGGCTTAAAATGGTGTCTCCCACGCATTCCTTTCTTCCCCGCTGTGGCTTAAAATGGCGTCTCCTGCGCTTTCCTTTCTTCCCCGCTGCAGCTAAAAATGGCATCTCCCGCGCTACTGCCAATGCCGCTATCGGCGGTCCTCGTAGCAAATGGCAATGCCCTGTGGGTTTCATGAACTGCTCCTGCGCTGCTGCCAATGCCACTCTCTGCGGTCCTCATGGCAATGGCAGCGCCTCACGTTTTCCTGTGCGCCTCTCTCCCCCGTAGACGCTGCTCGGCCCTTGAACACCGGCTGCACTCTGCTCTCTCTTGTCTCTCTCCCCATTGATGCTGCTCAGTCCTGAACACCGGCTGTGCCCTGTGCGCTCTGCCCTCTCTCTCTCCCCCATTGATGCTGCTCGGCCTTTTTCTGTGCCGCTCGGTCGGCTGTAGCCGCCGCTGTCCGGGAAGGGTCTGCGCAGTAACTGTTGCCAGCCCGTTTCGCTGGACCACCATGACTGGAAAGCCAAGCCTGGCTTTCGACAGCCTCCCCTGCGATGCTCAAATCTCTGCTGGATGACTGGGCGGTTGCCCGTGGTCGACGCCCATGCTTCTGGACTCGACCTCCTTCCACTGTTCTCCAGGAGCGAATCCCTGGGAGGTGATGCAGAGTTGCAGGTAGGTTCGAATCTGCCTCGTTGCCAATGATATATCCGTGTATTTAATGTTGTGTCCTTCAATAATCAGACAACAGACTGCAGGGAACGATCCACAGGTGTTTACTGAATGAGGGTTCAAACTGCAACTGACTGCACAGATCACTACTCAGGGTTTATATACAAGTGTGGTCACTGCCGGTACTACAGGATACAGGAGCTGTAAAAAGTAGTTCTCCCCCTTAAAGTAACATACATTACAGTAATGAGACAGGATTAATTAAAATGTCCTAGTAAAGGATCCCCTTGGAATGAGTGACCATAATATGGTTGAATTCCAAATTCAATTTAAGGGTGACAGAGTTGGATCTCAAACCAGCGTACTGACCTTAAATTAAGGAGACTATGAAGTTATGAGAGCAGAATTGACTTAAGTGCACTGGGAAAACAGATTAAAGTGTAAGACGGTACAAGAGCAGTTGTCTTCATTCAAGGAGATATTTCATATCTTTCAAGAAAAATATATTCCACTGAGGAAAAAGGGGAGTAAAAGAAAAGACAGCCATCCGTGGCTTAGTAAAGTGAAAAAGATAGTATTCGACTGAAAACAAGGGCATATAAAGTAGCCAAATCTAGTGGGAGGATAGAAGATTGGGAAGCATTTAAAAGCCAGCAAAGAATAACTAAAAGATTAATTAAGACAGGGAAGATAGATTGTGAAATTAAACCAGCAAAAAATATAAAAACAGATTGCAAGAGTTTCTACAGCTATATAAAAAGAAAAAGGGTGGCTAAAGTGAACGTTGGTCCCTTAGATGATAAGACTGGGAAACTAGTGGTGGGGAATATGGAGATGGCAAAGGCGCTGAACAAATATTTTGTATCAGTCTTTACAGTGGAGGACACTAAAAATATCCCAACACTGGACAAACAGGGGGCAATGGGGGGGTACGAGCTCAATATGATTAAAATCACTCAGGAGCTGGTACTCGGTAAAATAATGGGACTTAAGGTGGATGAATCCCCCAGATCTGATGGCCTACCTCCTAGGGTCTTGAGAGAAGTAGCGGTAGGGATTGTGGGTGCATTGTTGATTATATTCCAAAACTCCCTGAACTCAGGAAAGGTCCCGGCAGATTGGAAAACTGCTATTGTAACACACTTATTTAAGAAGGGAAGTAGACAAAAAGATGGAAACTATGGACCAATTAGCCTAACATCTGTGGTTCGTAAAATGTTGGAGTCCATTATTAAGGAAACAGTAACAGAGCATTTGGATAAACATAATTTAATAGGACAGGGTCAGCATGGTTTTATGAAGAGCAAGTCATGTTTGACAAACTTGCTCGAATTCCTTGAGGACGTAACATACAGGGTGGATAAATGGGAACCAGTGGATGTAGTGTATTTGGACTTCAAAAGACATTTGACAAGGTGCCACACAAAAGATTACTGATCAAGATAAAAAATGACGGGATTGGTGGTAATATACTGGCATGGGTGGAAGTTTGGCTATCTAACAGAAAACAAAGAGTTGGGATAAATGGTTCGTTCTTGGACTGGCAATCAGTAACTAATGGTGTTCCGCAGAGGTCAATGCTGTGACCCCAACTCTTTACAATCTATATTAATGATTTGGAGGAAGGGACCAAGTGCACGATATCCAAGTTTGCCGACGATACAAAGATGGGAGGGAAAGCAGTGAGTGAGGAGTATTACGTCCGTGAATGATTGAGACACGGACAGCAGGAGTTGAACAAAACAAGTCTTTACTGATGGAAGTCAATAGTGAAAACTGAAAACAGCAGAGGCTCACTAGCGCCTTTTATACAGGGGTGGTCACTGCCGGCACTGCAGCCTGAGACCAGTTATTCTCTTAAAGGTACATACACAACAATTCCTCCCCTTTTAGATAAACAGTACATAACATTCATTTAACAAATAAATGATAACTAATTACAATCACAATTATGGTTGCTAGATACATTGGTTAAGTTTAAGCAATTATAAGTTCAGTCTTTGAGGAGGCTTCCTGATTCTGTCTGGATAACGCCTCTTTGGGGTATCAGATTCATCTGGCAATGTTGAGTCGGGATCAATGTCGCTGTTTGGTTCATCTGCTTCCAATATTACCGGTTCTGCGGTAGCTGCAATTGGAACGTCGACTTCATTACCAGGTATATCAGATCGTGGTGTGGAGTTGACGTTTTCCAGTGACTCTAGAATCTGGTCAGCATGGCGTCTTACAATGCTCTCCCCAACGTCCACGGTGTACATGAGAGGTCCATGTCGTGTACAAATCGTTCCTGGCTGCCATTTCTCAGTGCGGTAGTCCCGGGCCAAAACTGGTTGACCTATCTTAAAACTCCTGGTCGGCCTTTCATTCATATTCTGAAACTGCCTGTTCTCCACATCTCTTCGGACGTTTGGCTTAACCAAATCCAAGCGGCATCATAGTCTTCGATTGAAGAACATCATGGCTGGAGTTTGGTTGGTAACCGCATGTGTCGCATTCCGGTAGGCAAACAATAAATTGTCCACCTTGTGTTGTAGGGGTATATCTTCATTACACATAGCCTTGATAGCCTTCTTGAATGTTTGGACAAACCTCTCGGCCAATCCATTAGTGGCTGGATGATATGGGGCAGATGTGTAATGCTTAACACCATTGTTCTTTAAGAACCTCCGGAACTCTTCAGACACAAACTGTGGTCCATTGTCACAGCATATCTGTTCAGGCAGCCCATTCCTGGCGAATATGGTTCGTAAAACTGTGATAGTTTTTTCCGTGGTGGTTGAGGACATTTTTATTACCTCTGGCCACTTTGAATGTGCATCCACCGCAATTAAAATCATCGAGTCCATGAAGGGAGCAGCAAAATCAATGTGCACCCTTTGCCATGGAGATGAGGGCCACTCCCATGGATGCAGAGGAGCTTGTGGTGGGGCGTTTTGGACCTTCTGGCATCCTGCACAGCTCTTGGTCATCTCTTCGATTTCTCTATCGATTCTCGGCCACCACACAAACGCTCTGGCTATGATATTCATTTTTCCCCACCCAGATGACCCTCATGAAGCTCATTGAGCACTCTATCCGTCATCTTATGTGGAACTCCTACTCTGGATCCACACATCAAGGTTCCTCTGCACACTGACAGATGTTCTCTTCTCGGCGAGAATGCTCACTGTTAAATCATAGACCCGTGATAGTGTCGGGTCATTCTGTGTTTCCTTTTCTATATTTGCATTCGTCACAGGGAGACATTCGACTATGGTCAAGTGGAATAACTCCATTGGATCCACTGCAAGGTCTTCTTCTTCCACCGTCGGCAACGGTAGGCGTGAGAATCCATCAGCATTTCCATGCTGTTTAGTTCCTTTGTACTCGATGTCATATTGGTGTGCCCCTAGGAAAAGGGACCACCTCTGCAGCCGTTGTGCTGTCATTATCGGTACGCCCTTCTGAGGGTTGAAAATGGAGACAAGAGGTTGATGATCGGTTAGTAGAGTAAATTTTTGATCGTGCAGATAGTGATTGAACTTCTTCACTCCCCACACTAGGCTGAGGGCCTCTCTGTCAATCTGGGCATAGTTACGCTTGGCAGAAGTTAACGAGCGTGACGCAAAAGCTATCGGCCTCTCTAAACCATCAAGGAATTTATGTGACAGTACTGCCCCAATGCCATAGGGAGACGCATCACACGCCAGTCTGATCAGCAGTGCTGGGTTGTAGTGAGCCAATACTTCCCTTGAAGTGATTAAGTCCTTACTCTTCTGAAAGGCCCACTTACAATCATCGCTCCATTTCCATGCTACCCCCGTTCATAGCAGGACGTTCAGTGGGTGCAGAATTGTCGACAAATTCGGCAAAAACATATGGTAGTAATTCACCAATCTGAGGAATGACCTCAGTTGCGACACATTTTCAGGCGCTGGGGCCTTAACAACCGCTTCAATTTTGTCAGGGGACTTATGTAACCTATCTTCATCAATCACGTGGCCACAATACGATATCTGTTTCTTTAAAAATTCGGACTTGGGGCGGTTGGCTCGCAGCCCATGTTCCCGTAGTCTAGTGAGCACCTGTTCTAGGTTGTTAAGGTGTTCACTGTCATCTTCACCTGTCACAACGATGTCATCCAAGTAACACTGAGTCCCCGGAATCCCTTGCAGGACTTGTTCCATCGCTCTTTGCCATATCGCCAGAGCCGATGCTACTCCAAATACCAATCGATGATACTGGTAAAGGCCTTTGTGAGTGTTTATCGTGAGATACTTCCTAGAGGACTCTTCAACCTCCATCTGCAAATATGCTTGTGCTAGGTCAATTTTTGTAAAACGCTTCCCTCCAGACAGTGAGGCGAAGATGTCTTCTATCCTTGGAAGAGGATATTGTACTGTGTGAAGGACTGGGTTCACCGTCACCTTGATATCCCCAAAGATGCGAATCTTCCTTGGCTCCCCGGACTTATTGCTTAATGTTTTCTTCATGACAGGAATGATGGGTGTCGCCCACTCGCTCCAGTCGACCTTAGACAACACGCCTGCCTTCTCCAGATTCTCCAGCTCTGCCTCAACGGCTGGGCGAATTGCTTTGAAAAACTTGGGAACTGCATTCTCTTCTATTTTTATCGAGGCAGTTATGCCTTTAAGCGTGCCCAGTTCTTGTTGAAATACCTCTTTGGCGTTAGCTAAGATTGTTGACAATCGTCCAGGAGTGACGTCTTCATATTTATTACCGTCCACCGTCATTGCATGAATGGAGTGCCAATCTAATTTTATCTTCCTGATCCATTCCCGTCCCAATAACGGTGGTCCACCATTTGGCAGTATGTAGAGATACAATTTCTGTATTTTCTTGCCGTTGTATTCGACAGGCACTCTTATTTTTCCTCTGGGGTATACTTTTTGCCCCGCATACGTCGTCAAAATGATGGATGTCTCTCTCAAGTGTATGTGTGAAAATAGCCGCTCGTAGTCTCGTCGATTCATGAAGATTAGCGCTGATCCTGTATCCAATTCCAGTTTAACTTGGGACCCTGCTATCGTGAGGGTGACCCAAATGGTTCGGTGATCCTCTTTTGCGATTACATTGTGAAGCTTGAGACAGCTTAGTCTCCTGTTCCCGGATTCACTATCGCTCATCTGGTCTTCGGAAATACTGTCCGTCATCTTTTTAACTTTCTTGTACGGTTCCTTAGTAGCCTTTTTATTGTCGCTGGTCTGCTTCCCAGACCTGCAAACTCATGCAATGTGTCCCATCTGCCCGCATTGCCTGCATATTTTGTCTTTGGACCAGCAGTCCTTCTGGTCATGGTTAGTTCTGCCGCAGCAATAACATTTTGCAAATCCCCGTGTCATTTCATGGGTGCCGTATTCCTGTGGATTTTGTTGAATTTCTGCAGCTCCCCTGGCTGCTGCTTCATACGATACTGCCACGCTGAAAGCCTTATCTAGCGTCAGCTCTTTCTCTGAGAGTAACTTCTTCTGTGTTCCTTCACTCAGGAGTCCACAGACAAATTTGTCCCGTAGGGTATCTGCCAGTCCTGCTCCGAACTAGCAGTGCTTTGATAGCTTGCGTAGTTCCGTAAGGTACTTAGCATTGCTCTCAACTTTATGCTGAGTTCTCCTGTGGAATTTAAATCTTTCTGCTATCAACAGCGGTGCAGGGTTTAGGTGTTCCTGTAGGACAGCAACAATTTCGTTAAAACTCTTCGCCTTCGGTTTGGCTGGAGTAATCAGGTCCCGCAATAGGCCATACGTTCTAGCGCCCATTAAGTTTAGCAATATCGATGCATTTTTCTCCTCCGCTATTTCGTTTGCCTCGAAATATAACTCGACTCTTTCCACATACGTGGTCCAGTCCTCTATTGTAATATCAAAAGCAGTGATACAGCCAGTCTTCGGCATTTGCAAATCTAAAATGGTGCCTCCCTTGCTTTGCCTTCTTCCCCGATTTAACAAAATGTCGCCTCCCGTGCTTTGCCTTCTTCCCCGCTGATTAAGATGGCGCCTCCCGCGCTTTGCCTTCTTCCCCGCTGTTGTTAGCACTGCTTTCCACAGTTCCCGTTGCAACCTGCAGCTCCTCGCGGTTTCTTGCGCGTTTAATATTTCTTTTTTTATTATTTTCCCGTCGTGGAACAACCCTGTGGCACTTTTGCCTCCCTCTTCGCGGGTCTATAGGCAGCCCGGCTTCGTAGCACCGGCCGCGCCCTATGTGCTCCACCCTCTCTCTCTCTTCTTCCCGACAACGCTGCTCGGCCCTGTTGCAAACCACCCGCTCGAGTTCGCGACCGCTGCATCCCAGGAAGGATCAGTGCACTACCTGCCACCAGCCCGATTAGCTGAAGCACCGTCGACAGGAACCAGACTCCGCTTCCGACAGCTTCTCCAGCAATCTTCAATGCCACAAACACAGGGGCGGATGCCCACGGTCGACGCCCGTTTCTACTGCCTCTTACTTTCTTTTCTTTCTGGCCTCGACCTCTGCTCACTTCGCTGTAGGAATGGATCCCTGGAGGTGGTGCAGACTGTAGGTAGGTTCGTATCTGCTCGTCGCCAGTATTACATCTGTGAATGATTGAGATACGGACAGCAGAAGTTGAAGAAAACAAGTCTTTACAAATGGAAGTCAATAGTGAAAACTGAAAACAACAGAGGCTCACTAGCGCCGTTTATACAGGGTGGTCACTGCCGGTACTGCAGTCTGAGACCAGTTATTCTCTTAAAGGTACATAGACAACAAGGAGGACATAAAAAACCTGCAAAAGGACATAGACAGGCTAAGTGAGTGGGCAGAGATTTGGCAGATGGAATATAATATTGGGAAGTGTAAGTTTATGCACTTTGGCCGAAAAAATCAAAGAGCAAGTTATTATTTAAATGTAGAGAAACTGCAAAGTGCTACAGTACAAAGGGATCTGGGGGTCCTGGTGCATGAAACACAAAAAGTTATTATGCAGGTGCAGCAGGTGATCAGTAAGGCCAATGGAATCCTGGCTTTTATTGCAAGGGGGATGGAGTATAAAAATAGGGAAGTCTTGCTGCAGTTATACAGGGTATTGCTGAGACCACACCTGGAATACTGCATGCAGTTTTGTTTTCCATATTAAGAAAAGATATACCTGCTCTCGAGGTGGTTCAGAGAAGGTTCACTCGGTTGATTCCAGAGATGAGGGGGCTGAGGTATGAGGAAAGGTTGAGTAGGTTGGGCCTCTACTCATTTGAGTTCAGAAGAATGAGAGGCGAACTTATCGAAACATTTAAGATTGTGAGGGGGCTTGATCGGGTGGATGTGGTGAGGATGTTTCCACTGATGGGTGAGACTAGAACTAAGGGGCATAATCTTAGAATAAGGGGCTGCCCTTTCAAAACTGAGATGAGGAGAAACTTCTTCACTCAGAGGGTAGTAAATCTATGGAATTTGCTACCCCAGAGAGCTGTGGAAGCTGCAACATTAAATAAATTTAAATTGGAGATAGACAGTTTCCTAGCAGATAAGGGAATTAGGGGTTACGGGGAGAGGGCAGGGAAGTGGACGTGAGTCTAGGTTCGGATCAGCCATGATCCTATTGAATGGCGGAGCAGGCCCGAGGGGCCATATGGCCTACTCCTGCTCCTACTTCTTATGTTCTTATGAACTTGTAAATTATGGTGGACCCTTGCACCTGCTGCGCATGTCCTTCTAAATGGTAGAGATCACGGGTTTGGAAGGTACAGCTGAAGAAACAATTGCGAGTTTCTGCAAAGTATCCTGCAGATGATACAGTCTGCAGCCACTTTGCGCCATTGGTGGATACAGTGAATTTTTAAGTTGGTTAATGGTGTGCCGATCAAGCGCACTGTTTTCTTCTGGATGGTATCGAGCTTCTTGAGTGTTGTTGGAGCTGCACTCAGCCAGGCAAGTGGAGAGAATTCCATCACAATCCTGACTTGTGCCCTGTAGGTGTTGGAAAGTCTGACGAGTCAGGATGTGTGTCACTCGCCGCAGAATACCTATTCTCTGACCTACTCCTATGGCTACATTATTTTGTGGCTGGTCCCGATAAGTTTCTGGTCACTGGTAAACCTCAAGATTTTGATGGTGGGGCATTCGACGATGCCAATGCCCTTGAATGAGGTGGTTAGACTCCGTCTTGTTGGAGATGGTCTTTGCCTGCCATTGTGAAACGCCTGTATTATTTGCCACTTATCAGCCAAAGTCTGGATGTTGTCCAGGTCTTGTGGGCACGGACCGCATCATTTTCAGAGGAATTGCAATGGAAATGTACAGTGTGCAATCTGAAGTGAACAACCCCACTTATTACATTATGTTGGGGTAATGTCATTGATGAAGCAGCTGAATATGGTTGGGCCTAGGACACTGCCCTGTGGAACTCCTGCAGGGATGACAGAGGGTTGAGATGTTTGACCTCCAACAACCACAGCTATCTTCGGTTGTTCTGGGTATGACTCCAGCTGGTGGACCGTTTCCCTCTGATTGTCATTGATTTAACATTTTACTAGGGCTTGTTGGTGCCACACTCGGTCAAATGTTATCTTGATTTCAATGGCAGTCACTCTCACCTCAACTCTGTAATTCAGCTCATTTTCCATATTTGTACGACGAATGTAATGACGTCTGGAATCGATTTGTTCTGGTGGAACCCCAACTGGGTATCGTTGAATACGTTATTGTTGGGTAATTCCCGCGGAACCTGAATTATTCCATTTAGATACGTAAAGACAAGATGACGGTCGGTCAGTTTATGGTTCATGCAAAACCTAGTATGGCTGCCAGGAACCTGTGGGGCAAAATGTCTGCATTCAATAACTCACTAGTCTTCACTGACAACTGGAATTAAGAAAAAAGCATTTGGGATTTTCATGCTGTTGTCCACCAGGAAAAACATTCCACTGCAGTCTTTAGATTGACAAATATTTCTGAGCTCTATGAAACAGTCTACAATAGGGGAGGAATTCGGCTCTGCAGCGCCAGTTTTCCAGTGCTATACAGTCTCTTAACTCCCTAAAAAGGCATCCGAGATGCGCGCGCAGAGTTCTGGGAAGACATGTGCTGGGCGCCACCTTGCTAAAGGGATTTAGAAACATAGAAGATAGGAGCAGGAGTAGGCCATTCGGCCCTTCGAGCCTGCTCCGCCATTCAATGTGATCATGGCTGATCATCCAAATTCAGTACCCTGTCCCTGCCTTTTCCCCATATCCCTTGATCCCTTTAGCATCAAGAAATATATCCAACACTTTCTTGAATATATTTAATGAACTAGCCTCCACCGCCCTCTGTGGCAGATAATTCCACAGGTTCACCACTCTCTGGGTGAAGAAATTCCTCCTCATTTCAGTCCTAAATGGCTTACCCCTTATCCTTAGACTATGACCCCTGGTTCTGGACTCCCCGGCCATCATAAACATCCTTCCTGCATCTAGTCTGTCCAGTCCTGACAGAATTTTATAGGTTTCGATGAGATCCACTCTCAATCTTCTAAACTCCAGTGAGTATAAGCCCAATCGACACAATCTCTCCTCATACGTCATCCCTGCCATCCCAGGTAGCAGCCTGGTGAATCTTCGCTGCACTCCCTCCATGGGAAGAACGTCCTTCCTCAGGTAAGGTGACCAAAACTGCACACAATACTCAAGGTGTGGTCTCACCAAGGCCCTGTACAACTGTAGCAAGACATCCTTGTTCCTGTATTTGAACCCTCTTGCTCCGAAGGCCAACATAACATTTGCCTTCTTAACCGCCTGCTGCACCTGCAGGCTTACCTTCAGCGACTGGTGCACAAGGACACCCAGGTCTCTTTGCACTTCCCCTTCTCCCAATCTATTGCCATTCAAATAATAATCTCTCTACCTGTTGTTGCCACCAAAGTGGATAACCTCACATTTATCCACATTATAGTGCATTTGCCATGTTTCTGCCCAATCACCCAACTTGTTCAAATCGTACTGGAGTTTCCCAACATCCTGCTCACAGCTTACCCTCCCGCCCAGCTTTGTGTCGTCTGCAAATTTGGAGATATTACATCCAATTCCCTCGTCCAGATCATTAATATATATTGTGAACAGCTGGGGTCCTAGGACCGAACCTTGCGGTACCCCACTAGTCACTGCCTGCCACTCGGAAAATGACCCGTTTATTCCAACTCTTTCCTTTCTGACCGCCAAACAGTTCTCTTTCCAAGTCAATACCTTGCCCCCAATCCCATGTGCCTTAATGTTGCACGCTAATCTCTTATGTGGGACCTTATCGAAAGCCTTTTGAAAGTCCAAATACACCACATCCACTGGTTCTCCCTTATCTATTTTACCAGGTACATCCTCAAAAAATTCCAGTAGATTAGTCAAGCATGATTTACGTTTTGTAAATCCATGTTGACTTTGTCCGATCCAGTCACTGCTTTCCAAGTGGTCTGCTATTACATCTTTTATAATAGACTCTAGCATGGGCAAGGTCTGCATTACCTGTGGCTGTCAAGGTGACTGCGATCCTTATTGTTAATGCTACTTGCTATTTGTTGGCTGCCACTGGTGATATAAACAACCTCTTGCAGTTTGCTGTAGCCTGCAGCATAAGGGAGGTCAATGAGGCTCTCTATCTAAAGACAGCCAGCATCATCTCATTCCCTCTTGCCACAGACAAGCAGGCAGGGAGAGAAGGAGGGATTACACTTAATGAAGGCTTCCCCCTGTTGCAAGGCACCATTGATTGCACACACAATGCCATGTGTGTGCCTCATGTCAACGCGGCCATTTTCAGGAACCGAAAGGGATTCCACTCCCTTAATGTGCATCTGTTGTGCGACCACAGGTCACGCTTCCTGCAAGTGAATGACTGTTATCCTGGCAGAAGTCATGATTCCTTCATTCTGCAGCAGTCCTCTGTGCCAGCTGTTTTTGATCTGCCATAGCAAGTCAAAGACTGGACACTGGGCGATAGAGGGTTATCCACTGATAAGGTGGCTCACGAGTCCAGTCCAGAACCTACATACATATACACAGCAAGCCTATAAATGAGGGTCATGCTGCCACAAGGAACATTACCGAGCCTGGCATCTGCTTCCTCAAGCAGTGCTTCCGCTATCTGGAACACTCTGGAGCAGCCCTGCAGTACACAACTGAGCGGGTATCCAGATTTGTGGTAGTGTGCTGCAAGCTGCTCAACCTGGCATTAATGAGGCAACAGCCGTGTCATCACCTCTCAGGAGAGAAGCTGAGGAGCTTGAACACGAGGAGGAGGAGGAGGAGGAGCAAGTGGAGGAAGGGGAAGTGGAGGAGGAGCAGGAGGAAGTGGAGGAGGAGAAATATGTGGAGGAGGAGGAGGAAGTGGAGGATCAAGAAAAGGAAGGGAGCCTACAACGAAGACATCCCCTCTCTGCCCGGGCACTATTTGATGAAATAATTGATGAGCGATACCAGGAGGTTCAACCAGACCTCTGCATTCACCAATAGTCCGAGGCTCCTTACATGTCCTCTATCATTGAGCATCACATCATCGTCTTTCCGACAACAAGAAAATAAAAACCACCAGACAATGCATGTTTCAAACCAATTCGAAAATGTTTAAATTTTTCCACACATAAATAAAACAATCATCCCTGTGCATTCCCATAGTGCCTGTTGTCCCTTGATCCTTTAGCTCCCCTAGTACTCTGACACAGTGCTTCCCCAGTGACTGCTCCATGGGGGTTGGAACGCTGCTGACCTTCAGTTCAGGAGACTGTAGGTGGACTTGGTGGGCAACTTTTAGCAGGTCTGGGCCTAGATGACCTGGCTTCAGACTGCATCATCTCGGCATGGGCAGAAGCAGACTGGGTTCGCTGTTTGACAAGCAATAGTAATGGCACTGGCAGAGTAGCGGAGTGTGGGCAGGAATGCTGTCATCCTGATGGAGGAAAGCAGGTTCATGCTCCATGGAGGCAATTCCACTGACCCAGGGCGGCCCCTCAGCAAACCTGGTAATCTGCTGGAGGACAGACTGATGGACTCCTGTGAAGCCCTGGAAGCCCCCTTTCAGCAGTGGTGTCCATATGCATGAGGGCATCATTATGAGCTTCCACTGCAGAAGTCAGACGTTTAATGGAAGGTACTTCTGCTGCAATAGAAACTGTGCAATCCGCCATCAGAGGCGGCATCAAGGTGGGTTCCACAGGTGTGCTCGTGGAGGTGACCACCCGTTCTGCTGCCTCCTGTTATTTTGGAAATGATGGGTTCCGTGCCCCACGCAAACCCTGGCGCAAGTTCCTGCTGGACTCCTCCATGCTCCTGGACTTTGACCGCAGGATTGCTGGTAGACTTTCCAGTGCACTTAGAATTTGGGTGCGTACAATCATCAACCTTCATTTGCGGCCTGGACTTTTGAAGTCCTCGTCTACGTCCTCTTCAGCAGAACAAGTTTGAGACTTTGCTCCATTTGACGTATTGGCACCCGCGCTAAACTTCTCACCACCCCCACTCTCAATCCTGGGTCCTGTGAACTTGTTCCTGGTGCCTCACCACGTGCAGATCCCTCCTCTACCCCAGCCTGTAAAATATGTACAGAACCAATATCTGATCTGCTGGCTACGCCTGTAAGATGGATTGATGGTGTCTGTTCATCTTCATTTTCTTCTTCCTCTTCCTCCATTGACTGGGCAGGATCCAGTTCATCAGTATCTGAAACTAAAAATGGAAATTGGCTGGGTTTGGTGATTGGAGTGGAGAGAGTAAGAAGTGCAAGCTTATACACTCTGCAGCTTCTCAGTCAGGAGAGATTGACATAGAAAGATAGAAACATAGAAGATAGGAGCAGTAGTAGGCCATTCGGCCCTTCGAGCCTGCTCCGCCATTCAATGAGATCATGGCTGATCATCCAAATTCAGTACCTGTCCCTGCCTTCTCCCCATATGCCTTGATCCCTTTAGCCTTAAGAAATATATCCAACTCTTTTTTGAATATATTTAATGAAATGGCCTCCACCGCCCTCTGTGGCAGAGAATTCCACAGGTTCACCACTCTCTGGGTGAAGAAATTCCTCCTCATTTCAGTCCTAAATGGCTTACCCCTTATCCTTAGCCTATGACCCCTGGTTCTGGACTCCCCGGCCATCATAAACATCCTTCCTGCATCTAGTCAGTCCAGCCCTGACAGAATTTTATAAGTTTCGATGAGATCCCCTCTCAATCGTCTAAACTCCAGTGAGTATAAGCACAATCGACACAATCTCTCCTCATACGTCATTCCTGCCATCCCAGGCAACAGCCTGGTGAATCTTCGCTGCACTCCTTCCATGGCAAGAACGTCCTTCCTCAGGTAAGGCGAACAAAACTGTACACAGTACTCAAGGTGTGGTCTCACCAAGGCCCTGTACAACTGTAGCAAGACATCCTTGTTCCTGTACTCGAACCCTCTTATTACAAAGGCCAACATACCATTTGCCTTCTTAACCGCCTGCTGCACGTGCATGCTTACCTTCAGCGACTGGTGCACAAGAACACCCAGGTCTCTTTGCACTTTTCCTTCTCCCAATCTATTGCCATTCAAATAATAATCTGCCTTCCTGTTTTTGCCACCAAAGTGCATAACCTCACATTTATCCACATTATAGTGCATTTGCCATGTTTCTGCCCAATCACCCAATCTGTCCAAATCGTACTGGAGTTTCACGACATCCTCCTCACAGCTTATCCTCCCACCCAGCTTTGTGTCGTCTGCAAATTTGGAGCTATTACATCCAATTCCCTCGTCCAGATCATTAATATATATTCTGAACAGCTGGGGTCCTAGGACCGATCCTTGTGGTACTGCACTAGTCACTGCCTGCCACTCGGAAAACGACCCGTTTATTCCAACTCTTTGCTTTAGGTCCGCCAACCAGTTCTCTATCCAATTCAATACCTTGCTCCCAATCCCATGTGCCTTAATTTTGCACGCTAATATCTAATGTCGGACCTTATCGAAAGCCTTCTGAAAGTCCAAATAGACCACATCCACTGGTTCTCCCTTATCTATTTTACCTGTTACATCCTCAAAAAATTCCAGTAGATTAGTCAAGCATGATTTAACTTTTGTAAATCCATGTTGACTTTGTCCGATCCTGTCACTGCTTACCAAGTGCTCTGCTATTACATCTTTTATAATAGATTCTAGCATTTTCCCCACTACCGATGTCAGGCTTACCGGTCTATAATTCCCCGCTTTTTCTCGACCACCTTTTTTGAATAGTGGTGAAACATTAGCTACCCTCCAATCCATGGGTACTGTTCCAGAGTCTATCGAGTTCTGGAAGATGACCAGCAATGCATCTACTATTTCCAGGGCCACTTTCTTAAGTACCCTGGGATGTAGATTATCAGGCCCTGGGGATTTATCAGCCTTTAGTCCCATCAATTTTCCTAACACCATTTTCCTACAAATACTGATTTCTTTCAGTTCCACCCTTTCATCAGGCCCTATGTTCCCCGGCATCTCTGGGAGGTTATTTGTGTCCTCCTTTGTGAAGACAGAACCAAAATATGTATTTAGTTGGTCAGCCACTTCTTTGTTTCCCATTATAAATTCCCCTGATTCTGACTGCAAGGGACCTACGCTTGACTTCACCAATCTTTTTCTCTTCACATATCTATAAAAGCTTTTACAGTCAGTTTTTATGTTCTCTGCAGGCTTACTCTCATATTCTATTTTCCCTTTCTTAATTAATCCCTTTTTCCTCCTTTGTTGAATCCTAAACTGCTCCCAATCCTCAGGATTATTGCTTTATTCTGGCCAATTTATATGTCGTCTCCTTGGATCTTATGCTATCTATAATTTCCCTTGTTAGCCACGGTTGAGTCACATTTTTTGGTTTATTTTCATGCCAAACTGGGATGAACGAATTCTGTAGCTCATCCATTCGGTCTTTGAATGTTTGCCATTGCCTATCCACTGTCAACCCTTTGAGTGCCATTCCCCAATCAATCCTACCCAACTCGCTCCTCAGACCATCGTAGTTTCCTTTATTTAAATTAAGGATCCTAGTCTCTGAGTCAACTTATTCATTCTCCATCTTTATGAAGAATTCGATCATATTATGATCGCTCAGACCCAAGGGGCCTCGTACAACAAGATTGCTAATTAATCCTTTGTCGTTACATAATACCCAGTCTAAGATGGCCTGATCTCTGGTTGGTTCCTCGACATATTGGTCCAGGAAACCATCCCATAAACACTCCACGAATTCCTCCTCCACAGTATTGTTACTAATTTGGTTGGCCCAATCTATATGTAGATTAAAGTCACCCATTATGACTGCTGTGCCCTTATTGCACGCTTCCTTAATTTCCCTTTTAATGCTATCGCCAACCTCTGCCGTACTGTTTGGAGGTCTATATACCACTCCCACTAATGTTTTTTTCCGCTTAGTATTTCTCAATTCTACCCATACAGATTCCACATCATCAGAGCTAATATCCTTCATTACAATTGTATTAATCCCTTCTTTAACCAGTAATGCTACCCCACCTCCCTTTCCTTTTTGCCTATCTTTCCTGAATATCGAATACCCCTGGATGTTGAGTTCCCAGTCTTGGACATCCTTGAACCACGTTTCCATAATCCCAGCCAAATCATATTCGTTTACCTCTATTTGTGCAGCCAATTCTTCCACCTTATTACAAATGCTCCTCGCATTAAGACACATAGGCCTAGAAATTGAGTGGGGTTAGCGCCCATTTTGAGGCGCTAGAGGGCCTAGCGCCGCAAGTACAGCCGACTGAGAAATTCACTTGGGCGCTGCCATCGGCGTTAGCCGGTTGCGCTGCGCCGGCACCGATGACGTCATCGGTGTGCGCAGCGTCCCGGTTGCCGTGGCAACGCGCCCGAACGCCGAAATTGAGTTGCGGCCGCCTCGCCCGTGGCAGCCGCAACCAATGATTTTTCAAAAGTTCGCTACGGGTCTTAGCGCCGGCGCATTAAGGTCGCGCGGCGGCCGGCCGCTTTCCCGGCGGCCGCCTGCCCGCAACTCCCTCCCCGGACTCCTCCAACACCCCCCCGCGGCACAGATGCGTGTGGGCCGTGAGCCCGGCACTTCTCCGAGGTGCCGGGCTCATTTTTCTCCACAGATCAACGGCCAGCGGTCGGGTGCAGGCAGCTCCTCCTTAACGGAAGGAGGAGGCCTGCACTTCCCCAGCCTGCCGCACCGCATCGGGTGCCGCAGCGGCGGATTAGCGCCGCAATGCGGCAGTCAGCGCCCATTGCGAGGCGCTGACACCCTCCAGTAGCGCCGGCAGCCGTCTGGGCGCGGCGCTACTGAATTTTTGGCGCGCGCAGGGGGACTTAGCGCCGGCGCTTAATTTCCGGCGCTAAAGCCCTGGCGCGGCGCCAACTCAATTTCTAGGCCATAGCCTTCATGCTTGTTTTTTTTAACGCACTTAGACCTATTAGAATTATTATTTACTGTGGCCATGTTTGATTTAAACCGTTGATTTCTCTGACTGCCACTTTTGTTTTTCTCCTTCCTATCTTTTGCTTTTATCCCTGTTTCCATTTCCTCTGTCTCCCTGCTCAGGTTTCCAACCCCCTGCCATTTTAGTTTAAACCCCCCCGAACAGTGCTAGCAAACCTCCCCGCACGGATATTTGTCCCGCTCTTGACGGACGAGGGAGAAGTGGTATGAAAGAAGGAAGATTAGACATGCCGATGACCTCACCATGAACAGCTTCAGCCCTGTCAGTGGCCATGGTGTCAGGGATTTCCCTTCCCATAATGGCAAGCACTGCTCCTCCAATGGGGTTAAAATCTGTAGGCTCGCTGTCCTCCTCCAGCTCTTTTTTCTGCTGCCTTCCGTTATGCGTCACCTCATCATGTAAGAAAGGGGGAAGTTTATCAGTGAGTGTCGAGCAATGCGTTTGGTTGATGTGACTGTCATGGTTGAGTAGCTTCCAGTGTGTGTGAACTGTGAGTTGTGGTTGTGAGGCTTGCTATGTGCGTGAGGGTGGGGTAAAGCATATGAATTGAAGGGATGAGCACTGCTTGATGGAGATTGTGGGTAGGTGGGTGATGGGGGTGTAGTGAATTCAGCAGTGGATGAGGCTAATGTTGCAGTCAGTAGGATATGCCATTTGAAGAAGAACTCATTGGCCTTGACAGCTCGTGTGAGATCGTTGAACTGCTTCCTGCACAGCATCCATGTTCTTGGAACTCCACTCTTGGAGTGGCCTCCATCGCTATTTTTTTCCACTGCCTCCTGCGCATCAATTTGGTGAATCTCCTGCATCGGTGCTGATACAGGATATCTCTCCTTATTTCCACCTGTTCCACCAAGACAAATTCAGTCACTGAAAACCTTGCTGCACGCTCTATAACATGTTGAGCTAATGCGCAAACTATCAACAAAGACTCCCACCACTTCTTCCAATCACAATGCACCTCCCATTTTAGAGGAGTAGGCTGCCATGAAGTAGCGCTGGTCAATGGTGATATTGCAACACCTGCTGGTGTGTGAATCCAATGAACAGCGTGGGTGAGCTGGATGCACCCTGAACTTATGTTAAGCATAGGGTGTACAAATTCATCAAGATGCCTGCAATGCAATGAATGGGCACGGGTTAATGGTGTACCGCGATCCCCTCAGCTATTTTTGAGGTTTAGCCAATTGCTCCATTAGCATGTGTCTGGGGTGAAATAAGTTCCGAGCTGACGTGCATTTTGCTTTCTCTGTTATTGCCGTGCCTGTGCTTGTTTGGCTTGGGTTCAGTGCACAGTATCTGATGCAACGCTGTTATAGCTGGCCTACTGGTGTGAAATTAGACATGGGCGGGGACACAAAACAATTGGAATCACATTTGTGGATCATTATACGACAAGCCTGATATTCAGTTCTATTAAAGTCAATGGAGCAGAATATCAGATGGTGTGTATAACAGGCGGCCAATGTGACACCCATAGATTTACGTACCCACCCTTGTCCATTCGGTCCAATCAAAAAGTCTCAGCATATAGTTCAGCTCAACTAAATCAAGTTATTCCTGAATTGTGGTGACAAGTCTAATGATGGGCAACATTACAGGTAAATTATCAACTTGCCACTGCCAGGTAAAATAAATTTTGTGGATTGGCCGCCCATTGGTTCTTTTAATTTGCTTATGGGATGTGGGCGTCGCTAGCAAGGCGAGCATTTATTGCCCACCCCTAATTGCCCTTGAGAAGATGGTTGTGAGCTGCCTTCTTGAACTGCTGCAGTCCGTGTGGTGAAGGTACTCTCACAGTGCTGTTAGGTAGGGAGTTCCAGGATTTTGACCCAGCGACAATGACGGATCAGTGATATACTTCTAAGTCAGGATGGTGAGTGACTTAGAGGGGAACTTGGTGGTGGTGATGCTCCCATGCGCCAGCTGCCCTTGTCCTTCTAGTTGCAAGAGGTCGCGGGTTTCTGAGGTGAGACCGAAAAAGCCTTGGCGAGTTGCTGCAGTGCATTTGTAGATGGTACACACTGCAGCCATGGTACGCTGGTGGTGGAAGGAGCGAATGTTTAAGGTGATGGATGGGTTGCCAATCAAGCGGGCTGCTTTGTTCTGGATGGTGTCGAGATTCTTGAGTGTTGTTGGAGCTGTACTCATCCAGGCAAGTGGAGAGTATTCCAGTACACTCCTTACTTGTGCCTTGTAGATGTTAGAAAGATTTTGCGGAGTCAGGAGGTGGGACACTCGCTTCAGAATACCTAGCTTCTGACCTGCTCTTGTTTTCCCTGTATTTATGTGGCTGGTCCAGTTAAGTTTCTGGTCAACGGTGACCCCAAGGAAGTAGAAACCACCCAATTGTTTTACCTCCACTGAAATCAATGGCGATGAAAATCAAACAGTTTCTACAATGCAGGTATTATCAGCAACTCCAGCTTCATGGCATAAGTTGAAAACCGACCACAATGTGATGTAACATGAGTCACCAAACTGCCCTATTCAATTATTATTGAAACAGTTCATTAAAGGGAGGATTTGAATGTCCTAGTACATGGATTGATTAAAATTATCTCTTAATGGGAAACACAAAGATATTTAAATGTACTTAAAGAAAAATTCCCTTGGGCAATATTGTACTGCAATATGATACATGTTTTCAAAATGATGATCGTTTGGGAAAGGACAGATATAAGCTGCATGTTTCCAGTAGTTCAGGGACCAAAAATGAGGAGTCATCGACAGAAAATTACATATAAGAGATTTAGAGCAAAGTGCAGCAGGAAGTTCTATACATAATGGGTTGCAAGGCTGTGGAACTCACTTGCAGGGTTAGTGTTTGAGGCATAAACAATGTCAACATTTAAGTCTATGTTGGACAGGTGGATGATGAAATATCAGGCCATATTCATATGGCAGGTGCGCAGTCTTAGTCCAGCAACAAACACGAATTTACGTTTATAGAAAACTTGGAGGAGTTTGACATTTCCCGGTAAAGAGCAGACATGGAGTGACGCAATTGGATTGTCCAACACTATGAAGGCGATGAGCAAGTTTATTCAACCTAATTAGCTTTTGTGGTGAAGAATTCATATTTCATGATACATTTTGAAAGTTCACAACTTGGAGCAAAATATCAGGTCAGGCAGGACATGTCACTGAAAGGATCAATCATCCGTGAGATAATTTGCAAGACTCACCGGTTGAAGGGAATAGTTAACGGTTCCAACCGATAAATACGTGGGTTTCTGATGGGGTGAGGAGGATTAGCAAAAAGCAACATATATGTTTCTCTAATTGATTTTCACCAGTTTCTGAAATAAAATGCTGTGTTTGGTCCAATTTGATATTGCCAGTCTTATACTATAGGCAGACGTTAATATTAACCCTAGCATCTTTGACCTCATGCAAAATGACACCTAATATAGAGACAGATTGCAGCTCGCATAGCCTCCGAGATTCCTGCGTGTACATGTAATTCAACAACTGATGTTAAGTTCGGATGGATATAATTGCATTTCCGTTCCGTGAAGTTATTTAGTTTATTTGATTAAACTGGTAATTAGAGCCAGGGAACGCTTAATCGCATTCTTCAATTCCTCTCTGAATTTACTCTGAGACACGGCATAAATAAACGTGTTTGTGCATGAACTCAAACAACTAAGCATATACCCGGACTGTTCCATGATGGTGAAAGAGTCGTTGTAATTTGTTTCAAAAAATTGAACATCTATAAATTGCACACATAAGAAAAAAATGAAAATTACCATCCATAAAAGTATAAAGTTGCCTGAGATGGCAAGCAGTAAAATTATGGATTTTCTTCGGTTCTCCATCTCTGTATCATTATGATTCTCACCATTGTTATTTCCTCGGAGTCCCCTCCTCACTCTATTGGCAATTACAATATGTCTGGCGGTCGGGGCATTGAGAAGCAAAATGAAAACAAATGGCGCAAATGGAATTAAAATGGTTTCCAACCACAGACATGCTGCCCATATGGGTGACGTATAGAAGCTTGATTTCACAGTGCAGGACCATGGAACATTGTTAATTATCTCCCGAGGTTCATATACAAAGTAGATTGGAACATTTTGTAAACCGCTCAAGGAGCACACCACTGCTATCACCACAGCCGCAGTCTTTTCAGTGCAATATTTTGTTCGCAACGTTTGGCAACAAATAGCAACAAATCGATCAAAGGTGAAAGCCATGGTTAGCCAGACAGAGCAATCAATTGTGGCAAAAGTCAGGGCGATATTGAGTCTACAAATAGGAGTAAAATTCAAGAATGAATTTGGGGAAAAAGCATCTTTAATCTCATATAGAATTACTTCAAATATGAGGATGAGTAGATCAGCCGCTGCCATGGCCACCAGGTAACGGGTGATGCATTTAGAGAGACCGCACATTCCATGGCAGAGAATGGCGATTGTCACCAAATTAGCTCCAAAAAAGGAGGAAATGTCATTAATGACTCTCCTGATATTGAGAGGATGATCAGTTGACAGCGCTTTGGATGAAAATCCATGATTTTTTTCTGTCGCTCCACTGTCTATCATTATCTTTCTCCCACGCCATCGGTCAAGATTCGCAATTCTGACAGGATAAATTTCCATATGGTTATTACCACAGAATTATTCTGTGAGTTACTTCAGCAAAACGAAAATCTGCTGTGAACTTCACGGGTATATTTCAGCTTTCACAGGACCAAATTTGGCCTTTCGGATTGGCGCCCGTAACAGCATCTGCTGGATATGAAATAATCATACAATAGAGGTTTCAGTGTAATAACATAATTCTGACTGCAATATTCCATTGCTTTATTTTCTGAAATCAGGTGAACATTCCTACCAGGTGTTTATCACGTGCTTTTCCTCAGCAAATCACCAGCAAATTAAGGTTCCTCAGCGATACATTTATCATGTGCACAATAAAGCTGCAAACGTTTCATTTTGGATTGTGCCTTAACTATGTACCATTGGAGCCACTTACATCCCAGCAACCAGTTAAGTAGTGGGAGTTACATGGAGTCTGAGCATGGACAGAGGGAACTTTGGTTTGGAGATATATCAGAGATGTGTCTGGTAAGAGAATAAAATCACAGTTACTATTATAAATTTCAATTTTGGTATGGATCTGGCACGGACATTTAAAACTGCATTTCTATAACGTGGAATAGTGATTAATATAAACGGGAGGCTCTGAATAGAAGGGCTGTGCCTTGCAACAAGAGTTTGTTCCTCTTGGATGGTAATGCGCCTGATATTCAGTTTCATAGACCAACAGAGCTGAATATCAGAAAGGGCATCCCATACGATACAGCCCAAGAATCGTTACCCGTAGATACTGGCGGCTACATGAAAAGCCGCCCTTCAATCATTTCTCAGCTATTTACCAAGATGTGTTTCAAACTGTTTATTTTAAGCTAAATATAATTATTGTCCACGTTTGACGAGTGGATATGTAAGCTTTGGGAAAGGTGGCGTGTACAAACATGGAATTGAAAATTCCTATGACCACAAAGACAACCCATATAATTACAGCACAGAGCGGTCTGCACAGCCTGGGATTAAATGGAGTGTTTAATTTGGGAATTCGGAGAAGAGGGGGAAGGATTTGTGATTTTTGCCTACTCTACTTGTGTTGCCTTGAGTTACAGGTAGACATTTAATTTCAATACCCAAAACTTAATCTAGAGCAAGTAAGTCGTCAAGAAACTACAGTGTAAACTAAGTTAGCTAATTAAAATGCAGTTAATTAAAACAAGGTGTGCCTCAACTGCAGCATGTGGGAGTTTGTGGAGAGCATTGTGATCCCGGACAAACACATTTGCAGTAAGTGCCTCCATCTTGTGGAACTGCAGCTCAGAGTTTTTGAGCTGGAGTCTGAGGTGCAGACATGCGGGGGATCAGGGATGGGGAGAGTTGCCACGAACATTTTGCTCCAAGAGGCAGTTACACCCGTTAGGTAAGGCAGTGGTACAACTCTGGTTAGTGGTCAGGGACAGGAGTATGTGACTACAACTGAGGAAGGTAAGGGGACCCCAGGTGCAATGCTGGAGAAGCCTCACCCTTTGCCATTGTCCAAATTGTATGAGGTTCTTGCTGCCTGTGGGCATGAGGGAAAAGCCTGCAGGATGAATAAGCAAGCTGCCTGGGTTGAAGGTATCTCCTTGTGGCTGGAGGAGAACATGGAGTGGGAGGGGAAGGATCCAGTTTTCGTGGGCCATATAGCAACCAATGATATCTGTACAACTAGGAATGAGGTTCTGCTGAGGGAGTTTGAGGAGCTTGCATGCAAATTAAAAAGTAGAACCTCAAAGCCCAGGAATTCGTGTCTCCATGGGTGAGTACGCGCTGGGTATTCACCCATAGGCCGAATGGAAGTGCCGGTTTTCTGCATGCACTGTGCATGCGCGGGAATCCGGCACTTCCAATCCTCTGAACAAAGGGGTTCAGAGGTCAAACACGTGTGCAGGGGAGGCTGCGCGTGCGCTTTGAACTTAGGATTCTTTTACAGGTTGACCCGGGAGGGTAAGCCTGCAGGATTTACCCATTTAAAAAGCAGGCGTCAGGCCTGCTTTTTGCAAGGTAAGTGGTCAATTAATTAAAATTAAAACATTTTTTCCACTGGTTTATTATTTTTAAATACTTTAAAGCAAGGTAAGTTTATTTTTAGCCACGTTTGAATATAAAATTATTTTTTTCAAAAATTTAAATTCTGTTTTAAAATAGTTATTTAGTGTAATTGATAGTTTATTTAAACAGTGTGACTTTTTTAAAAATTTATTTGAAGGTTTACTACTATTTTGGTGCCCGTAATATTTATAAGTTTAGACAGGTCTTCCTGTCAATCTTATGAATGGGCTTTTCCCTCCTCCGATTGGCTGCACATGGCTCACGTGATCCCAGGGGACGCATCGCACTAACTATGCCCCTGGGACACGCAAGCACAGTGCGCCGGCAGCTGGACCAGGCCCAGAAGTGGAATTCCACGTGGCCCTACAGCTCAACTGCTGGCACGCAAGGTAAGTGCAGATCGGGGGCTTGCACCCATGGGAAGCCCCCAACCCGAATTTCTGGGCCAATAATCTCTGGATTGTTAACTGAGCCATGCGCAAATTGGCCCAGGGATAGACAGATTAGAGTTTTAAATGCGTGGTTCAAAGCATGGTGTGGGATGAAGGGGTTTCATTCACGGGGTACAGGCACCAGTACTGGGAAAAGAGGGAGCAGTTCCGTTGGAACAGTCTCCACTTAAACCAGGCTGGGACCATTGTCCTGATGAAGTGAATAACTAGGACAGATAGCAGGGCTTTAAGCTAATAAAGGGGGGCGGGGTTGGGGGTTTCAGGAAAGAGTAAATTTAAAAGCAGCGAGTGAAATCCAAGGTTCCAGTGCAGAGTGGAGTCTTGGGTAAAAAGAAGGGATGGAGAGAGTAACAAATGTAATAAGGCATCAGTGAATAAGGTGATGTCAGGGAAAAATAGAAATCAGTCAAAGCTAAAGGCACTATATCAGAATGCACGAAGCTTTCTAAACAAAATTAATTAATTAATAGCGCAGATAGAAATTAATAGGTTTTAGGCAATATCCATTACGGAGACGAGGTTGCAATGTGGCCAAGGTTTAGGACTAAATATTTCAGCATACTTAACTTTTAGAAGAGATAGGCAAAATGGAAAAGAAGGAGAGGTAGCCCTGATAATCAAGGATGGGATAAAGACAGTAGAGAGAAAGGATCTTAGCTCCGAAAATCAAGAAGTAGAATCAGTTTGGGTGGAGCTAAGAAACAGCAAGGGGCATAAAATATTGGTGAGAGTTGTTTATAGACCACGAAACAGTAGTTGTAATGTAGGGCAATATATAAATCAGGAAATTAGAGCCACGTGTAACAAGGATAATACAGTGATCATGAGGGACTTTAATTTAAATACAGACTGGGCAAACCAAATGCAGTAAAGTTGTGGAGGACGAATGCATGAAATGTATGCAAGATAGTTTTCTAGATAAGCATGTTGAGGGACCAACTAGGGAACAGGTTATTTAAGATCCATTATTGTGCAACGAGAAAGGGTAAATTAGAACCTTGAAGTAAAGGGGCCTTTAGAGAATAGTGACCATAATATGATAGAATTATACATATAGTTTGAAAGTGACTTAGTTAAATCTGAAACTAGCGTCATAAATCTAAACAAAGCAAACTACGTAGGTATGAGGGGCTAGTTGGCTAAGTTAAATTGGGAAACTACATTAAAAGGCATTATGGTAGAGAAGCAATGGCTAGCATTTAAAGAATTAATGGATAAATTACAAAAATTATACGTTCCTTTAAGGCGCAAAAAATCCCCACAGAAATAATGGTCCAACCGTGGTTAAAAAGAGAATTTTAAGTTAATATTAGGTCAAAGGAAGAGGCTCATAATTTTGCCAAAAAGAGTAATAAGCTTGAGGTTTGGGAGGGTTTTTGAATTCAGCAAAGGACGAACAAGAAATTGATAAAGAAATGGAAATATAATGTGGGTGTAAACTAGCGAGAGACATAAAAGCAGACTTTAAAAACTTCTGTAAGTATGTAAAAAGGAAACGATTAGCGAAAGCAAATGTGCATCCCATACAGACTGAGACGGGAGGAATTATATTGGACCAGAAATATGGGTCTGAGGCTTCCCACGGGTGCAAGCCTCCGACCGGCACTTACCTAGCGCACCGGCCATTGTGCTGTGGGCCTGCGTGGGATTATGATCCTGGGCCTGCGCCAACTGCTGGCGCACAGTGCTTGCGTATCCCAGGGGTGCAGCTGTTCGCTGCGTCCCCTGGGATCAAGTGGGCAATGGAGAGCCAATGGTAGCAGGGAAATGCCCATTCATAAAATTGACAGGCAGAGCTGTCAAAACTATAAATACTATAAGCCCCAAAACATCACTAAAACTTCAAATGAATTTTTTTTTAAATCACATGTTTTAAATAATTCTAAATTACATAAAATAACTATTTAAAACAATAATTTAAATTTTTGAAAAAATTAATTACATTTTCTAACTTGGCTAAAAATAAACTTACCTTTCTTTAAAGTATTTAAAAATAATAAACCTGTGGAAAAATTGCATTAATTTTAATTGTTAAAAGCAGGCCTTACACCTGCTGTTTACGTATGTAATTCCTGGAGACTTACCCTCCCGGAAAAACCTGCAAAAAAAATGTAATGTCCATGCGCACGCGCTGCCTCTCTGGCATACGGGTTCGACCTCTGAACCCCTTCCTTTAAGGGTACAGAAGTTCCGGTTTCCCACACAGGCACAGTGCATGCATGAAACCGGCACTTCTGTTGGGCATACGGGTGAGTACCCCGTGCGTACTCACCCGTGGAGACCCAAATTTCTGGGCCAATGTGTAATAAGGAAATGGCAGAGAAATTAAACAAATATTTTGCGTCTGTCTTCACGAAAGAAGACGCAAAAGAGTCCCTAAAATAATGACTAAGCAAGGGTCTAGCGAGAATGAGGAACTGAAAGAAATAAGATTTGGTAAAAACAGAGTACTAGAGAAATTAATGGGTCTGCAAGTCAATAAACCCCTGGAGCTGATGGCCTACATTCTAGGGTTTTGAAACAGATGGCTATAGAGATAGTGGATAAACTGATTGTCATATTCCAAAATTCTACAGATTCAGGAATGGTTCCCGCAGATTAGAATGCATCAAATGTAACCCTACTATTTAAGAAAGGAAAGATGAGAGAAAACCGGGAACTACAGACCAGTTAGCCTGGCATCAGTAGTAGGGAAAATGCTAGAATTTCTTATTAAAGATCTTAGAAAATAAAAATAGGATTGAGTAGCGTCATCACGGATTTATTAAAGGGAAATCGTGTTTGACAAACCTGTTAAGAGATTTTTGAGGTTTTAACTAGCAGAATGTATAAGGGGGAACCAGTGGATGTGATGTATTTGGATTTTCAGAAGACATTCGATAAGGTTCCACACGAGGATATTACACAAATATCTGGCTCATGTTATTGTGTGTAATATACTAGCATGGATTGAGGATTGCTTAACGGACAGAAAACAGACAGTAGGAATAAACGGGTCATTTTCGGGCTGGGAGGCTGCAACTCGTGGAGTACCTCAAGGATCAGTGCATGGGCCTCAGCAGTTCGCAAACTACATTGATGATTTGGATGAGTGGAGCAAATGTAAGCTTGCTGATTATACAAAGCTGTGTAGGAATGTAAGTTGTGAAGATGATGCAAAGGTGCTTCAAGGTGATATAGACTGGCTAAATGATTGGCCGAGAACATGGCAAACGTAACAAATGTGGAGAATTGGGAAGATATCTACTTCGGTTGGAAAAATAGAAAAGAAGATTATTTTTTTAAACATGAGTGATTGGGACGTGTTGTTATTCAGCGGGAGCTGGGTGTCCTTGTAAACGAATCACTGAAAGTTAACATGCAGGCACAGCAAGCAATTACGAAAGCAAATGGTATGTTGGCCTTTATTACAAGCGGATTTGAGTAAAAGACTAGGTGTCTTAGTGCATTTATTTCGGGCCCTGGTGAGATCATACCTGGAGTATTGTCTACAATTTTGGTCTCATTACCTAAGGAGGGGTATACTTGCCATAGAGGGAATGCAACGAAGGTTACCCAGACTGAATACTGGGATGGGGTGATTGTCATATGAGGATATATTGAGTAGACTAGGCCTATATTCTTTTGAGTTTGAAGAATAATAGGTGATCTCATTGAAACATACACAATTCTTACTGGGCTTGACAGGTTAGTTGCAGGGATAATGTTTCCCCTAGCTGGGGCGTCTAGAAACTGGAATCACAGTCTCAGCTTAAGGTGTGGGCAATTTAGGACTGAAATGATGAGGCATTTCTACAGTCAGAGTGGTGAATCTTTGCATTCACTACCCCAGAGGGCTATTGAGGCTCATCCATTGAATATATTCAGGAGAGAGATCGATAGATTTTTGGATATTAAGGGAATCAGGGGATATGAGGATAGTGCAGGTAAGTGGAGTTGAGGTAGAAGATCAGCCATGATCTTACTGAATGTTGGAGCAGGCTAGAGGGGCCCAATGGCCTACTCCAGCACCTATTTCTTATGTTCTTTTCTACTTATATCACAATTTATTTTTTCCCTGTTTTGGGGTTGATTGGTCGCACAATATTACTATTTGCCCCGATATTTGTGAATCAGAATCTTTAAAAAAAAGAATCTACCAACACATGGATTAAAGTCTATTATTGAGTGGAACTAATTATCTCTTGGTTTATGAAACGGGAAGAAACGACCAGAAAAAAAAACAGTTTTCACCATCACTCTACAGGCCGATAATCTGAAGAACGGATGGCCTGAAGCCTGCCGCCCTTTCATCCCACTGCTGAAGATGGTAATCTCCCATACAGAACTTTCTCTCCAGCAACACTATTGAGTAGAGTTTCTGCGGAGGAATCCGCTGATTTCCTATGGTAACTTCAACTCTTTACAGCATTTCTCGTGGATGTCCAGGATCTACTATCCAAGTTTTGGCAGGACATCGTGAGAAGCCCCACAGAAATTCTATTCTTGTCACTCTATTTCTAACATGCAAAGAAAACTTGGAGTAGATTGTAGTCTTAACCACCTGAGTAATAAACATCACCTGGCTATGTGTGTAGAAATTGGTGTTGGGCTGTACCGCTAAATGGGAGCTATCACATGGGCCGCCTGTTATACGTCTCACTTGATATTCAGTTCTATTGAAGGCGGGGAGCGGGAGGCAGACATAATACCGCCGTTCTACCCCTGCATGTAGAAATGAAAATCAGGCGGCCTTTATCACTAGTTGTAACAGAAACCACCGGATTTTTCTTCCATTGAAAGAAATGGACAATGATCTGCTGTTTTGTTAGGGAAGCGATAAATTCCAGAATACTTCCTATTTTGCGCCTTGCGCAACTGATGCAGAAATTCCCGGATGTAAAGAATAATATCTATCCCATAGTTTCGGAAGAATCACCAGGCACAGCAAATTGGCATTATAATGACAATACCACAGCATTGGTTGGACTCGCTTTAGTATCACTTGGCTTCATTCATTTGTGGAGTCACAGCAATAATTGGCTCCAGCTGAATGCAACATATTTTTGCCGGATGTTGCACTGAGTGTCAGTGGTTCGTTCAATTTGAAACTAGTCATAGACTTTCTATGGGGCTTTGCACTGGAAATTCCTGTCAGCCAATAATCAATAAAGTGCAGCGCCCTCTACATGGCATCTGGGAAATGTGTGAACATGGGCGAGCTGCTGTTTATCTACTTAACCAATCAGATTGATGAGTCACTTAGAGCAGCACAATTTCTGAACCAGGAAGTGTAAGATACATTTCAATGTCAAGCCAGGGACAGCAATCAAATAAAGAAAGGGGAACAAGGATTGGATTAAGAGAGAGAGAGAGACTGCAAAAAGAAAAAGAAAGCAAAAGTAAAAAAATAATCTTTACTCTCCAACAATATTTAATAGCTGAAGAATTGAGACACCACACTGTTAAATTTAACTTTCAGTGCCGCAGACGTTGTTTGACAGTATTTAGGATTTACCACACTGTTAAAGGGGCACTTACACTGGAATGGACAGGCCGAACCTGTTCCTGGCGAGTTTACTCCCTATCTGTCGGGCAATTAAAGTTACTTCGCGTAGTTCAATGCATTTGAATGGTAATTCAGATGGTGAGATGAAATTTTTGAGAAGCTCTTGGAGGAGCAGTGCATCTCGGACAGCAACGGATTTCTGTGTTTTACTGCGCATGTGCAGTCGCCAGGTTTACTGTCCAATTTGCACATAAATAACGGTGATCGCTATTAGCCTCACTATTAACTTTACAACAAAATCCAACTCATTGTAATATATCACACAGTCTCAGAATCATGCACAAAATTTACGACTACTTGCCAGCAGGTAACACATAGGGGCCATTTATTGATCAAGTACGTACAGCAACCTCAAGCCATTCAATGTATTGCAAGGCGTGTCACCAAGCGAGATGTTATAATTGCATAGCCTTTGGAGGAGCAACGTAGCATGGAAAACAACTTCCTGATTTCCGTGCTTAACTGCACACATGCGGTCACTGAAATTTTCTGTCGGAGTTCACTATAATACGATGAGTGCTGCTAGCATCACCATTATTACAACCGCAAATTCCAGCCCAAGATGAATCTGGCAGAAACTTGGAGCATTTTGTTTTACTTCTTTGTTGGTAGTAATGCCCGCAAAACAAGCACATCAAAACAAACAGATGATATTATTGGAGCGACAGCATGAGCAGTGATACAGTTACACACTATTGTAGATGAATACTGACTGATGAATAGCGTCTTTACCGGAACACCAATCACTGCAAGAATAGGGTAGTAAATATTTTCTATCTGTACGATAACTGGCTGTCCCATTTTCGGTGAGAAGCGACCTTGTCTTCTCGTGTTATGGAAACGCAGATCTTCTGTTATCAGAAAAAGTCAAATTTATACCTGAGAGAAACCTCAAGTGACACAAGAGCATTACATAATGATTGATATTAGTGACAGTCATTTGAACAAACAGATTAAGCCAAACTGGGTTGGCTCCTATTGGCCAGGGAGTAGGACACCTTGCGCTGCTATTGCCCATTGAAAGAGTAAGGAGGCCAGGAAAATAATCTCATCATTCATTCCAAACAGAATATTTCGCCATCTACACTTCTGCAATCAAGGTATCAAACTCTTTCAGTTCATTACATTAAATTATAGGTTCATACAAGGGCATTTGAAGTTTTAAATGCACACATATTTGGCATAGTAGCTTTATCTAGATCTTAGCTCCATCAAGATTTGTCTTTGTCTGCTTTAACTTATATTGAATCTAATTTATATTCAGAGTGTTCTGTGGTGCACGTGTGATCGAAGAACATTCAGAGATAAACATAAAAACTGATATAATCAGTAGCAGGCATCTGATCAGCTCCATAGTTATGCAGGTAAGTTGGAATTTTGGAGGGATTAACAGACTATGCACGGAGGTAGAAGAGGTTATAACATTGAGAATCTCGAATGATACAACACGTGCCTGTGCCAGCTCTTTGAAAGAGATTTCAAATTAGATCCACTGCCCTGCTCTTTCTCCATAGCCCTGCAAAATGTCCCCTTCAATTATTTATCCAATTCACTTCTGAAAATTATTATTGCATCTGTTTCACCACCCATTCAGTCAGTCTATTTCAGATCACAACAACTCGCTGTGATCTCCCCTCCCCATGTCGCATCTGCTTCTTTTGTCAACTGCAGTAAATCTGTGCATCTGTTTATCGACCCAGCTGCCACTCGAAACAGTTATATCCTATTTGCTCAAAAAAGCAAACTTTCATAATTTTTAACAGCTTTATCAAATCACTCCTTAGATTCTCTGCTCTAAGGCGAACAACCCCGCATTCTTGCGTCATCCACGTAACTGAAGTCTTTCATCTCTTTGAACAATTGTAATGAATGTCATCTGCACCATCTCTGAGGCCTTGATAGCTGTACTGAAGGATGCTGCCCAGAATAGGTGACAATATTTCAAGTGGAGCCTAACCAGTGTTGTATAAAGATTCAGCATAACTTCCTTGCTTTATTGCTCTGTGCCTCTATTTAAAGAATCGTGGGACATGTCTGTCTTTATAACAACCTACCCAACTTCAAATACTTGTGCACGTACAGCTCCAAGTCTCGCTGTTCCTGCAAAGCCTATGAAATTATACCATTTAGTTTATATTGTCTGTCCTCATTCATCCTACTACTATGAATCACTTCACATTTCTCTGTGTTAAATTTAATTTGCCATGCGTCTACCCATTTCGCCAGTCTATCTATGTACTCTTGAAGTGTGCTACTATCCTCCTCACTTTTTACAACATTTCCGAGTTTGGTGTCATCTGCAAGCATTGAAATTATGCCCTGTATGTCCAATTCCAGCTCAAACATAAAAATCGAAACATGTAGTGGTCACAGCATCGAGCCTTGGGGGATATACACGTCCCTCCAGTCAGAAAACAACCACTGACACAAACACTCTGCTTTCTGTCCTTTAACCAATTTCGGATCCACGCAGTCATTGCCCCTTTAATCCCATGTGCTTCATTTTTGCTAACATGTCTCATATGTAGTATTTGATTAAAGGCCTTTTAAATTCTATACACGCAACAACAACTGCGCTACCTTCATCCACTAACTTCATTAAATGACTCAATCAAGTTAGTCAAACATGATTCGCCTTTAACAAACCCGTGCTGGCTTCCATGTATTAATCTATATTTTTCCAAGTGCAACATAATATTTTCCTGGATTATTGTGTCTAAAACTCCCCCCTCTCCCTCACATCGACATTACACTGACTGGTTTGTAGTTGTTGGTTAATTTCTCTCCTATTTTTGAGCAGGATTATCACATTTGCCAGCTGCCAGTCCTTTGGCACCACTCCCATACCTTAGGATGAAAGGATGATTATGGCCAGAGCCTCCACAATTTTCAACCTTCCTTCCCTCAACAATCTATGATGCATCCCATCCTGACTGGGTGAACTTTGTAGTTTGAGGGATATAAACCTTTTATGTACCTCCTCTTTATTTATTGTTATCTTATCCAGTTGCTCTACTGCCTCCTCCTTTACTGAGAGATTGGTGGCATCTTGTTTACTGATGGCATCTATAAACTACTCATTTACTATCTCAGCCATGTCCTCTGCCTCCACAAAAAGATCTCCTTTTTGGTCCCTAATCGGCCCAGCCTTCCTTTTACTAACATTTAACTACACGGACAGTTTGTCTACACGAATGTCTTTTGCATACATTTTCTAAAACCGTACGTGAACATGGGATTTTATTATGAGCATTCCATTATAACCGTAGCAGTGCTGCCATCAACTCTGTAGACCTGGCAGCCTGTCTAAAAATAAATATGTAATCTGCATTGAATTTCTTTATCTTTTTCCGTGCCTTTGCTTAGAAAGCAATTAAGCAGATAGAAAACTGGTTGTGTGTTGAAAAGAACAGTCTGGTTGGAATGTTAATACACATTTATTGGAATCGGTTGTTTTAATCTCTGTGATTGTGGAACTAATAAAGACCTTTTAGTGGAAGGAGCTGGTGTATATATACATTAAAACATTGTCTCTAAGGCACTGTCGGCTGTCGACCTCCCACTTTGTTGAATTCAGGGGAAACACTCTATCTTGATAATATTCCACTGCATACATCACGTCTCAGGCTTTACTTGTCTTCAGTTCTGACTGGAGGTCAGAATTGCATACAATAACGACATATTTAATATCCAGCTCCCGCGAATGGTAAAAGTCTATGAAATAAATGTCTTGAACCAAAAGTGTTGTTCCATATCAAACTGTGTAAGACATTATCCATAGGGGTGGTGGAGGGTTGGTTAACCCCTTCTGGATGATCACCATTTTATATTAAACTAGTTGGAGTGCCCAGCGGTGCTGAGGCTTTTTTGAGGGCATGTTGTTGTTGGAAGAGAGAGAGAGCGACTGGGGGGAAGAGAGAGAGCGACTGGGGGGAAGAGAGAGAGCGACTGGGGGGAAGAGAGTGAGCGACTGGGGGGAAGAGAGAGAGTGACGGGGCGAAGAGAGAGCGGCTGGGGGGGAGAGAGAGAGCGGCTGGGGGGAAGAGAGAGAAAGACTTGGGGGAAGAGAGAGAGCGACTGGGGGGAAGAGAGAGAGTGACTGGGGCGAAGAGAGAGAGGGACTGGGGGGAAGAGAGAGAGCGACTTGGGGGAAGGGAGAGAGCGACTGGGGGGAGAGAGAGAGCGACTGGGGGGAAGAGAGAGAGCGACTGGGGGGAGAGTTAGACAGAGAGAGACTGGGGGAGAGAGAGAGAGAGACTGTGGAGAGAGAGAGAGAGAGACTGGGGGAGAGAGAGAGAGAGAGACTGGGAGAGAGAGAGAGAGAGAGACTGGGGCAGAGATAGAGAGACGGGGGGAGAGAGAGACGGAGGAGAGAGAGACTGGGGGAGAGAGAGAGGGGGAGAGAGAGAGAGGGGGGAGAGAGAGAGGGGGGAGAGAGACAGATAGAGAGGGGGAGAGAAAGAGAGAGGGGGAGAGAGAGAGAGTGGTGGATGGAGGGGGCAGAGAGAGAGGGGCAGGGAGGAGGCAGAGAGAGAGGGGGAGGGAGGGAGGGGGAGGCAGGGGAGGGGGAGGGGGGAGGAAGGGAGTGAGGGGTGAGGGAGGGAGGGGCTGAGGGAGGGAGGGGGAGGGAGGGAGGGAGGTGGGAGGTTGGGGGCAGAGAGAGGGGGTGAGAGAATTGGGGAGAAAGTGTGAGGGAGGGGGCTGGGAGAGAGGGGGCGGGGGAGAGGAGGAGGGAGGTGGCAGAGAGAGAGGGGAGAAAGGGGGAGGGAGGGGGCAGAGAGAGGGGGAGAGAGAGAGGGGGAGGGAGGGGGGAGAGAGAGAGGGGGAGGGAGGGGGGAGAGAGACAGGGGAGGGGGAGTGAGAGAGTGTGAGGCAGGGGGGAGAGAGAGGGGGAGAGAGCGAGGGTGAGGCAGGGGGAGAGAGACGTGGAGAGGGGAGAGGGGAGGGGGAGAGGGGGGAGGGGGGAGAGGGGAGAGAGGGGAGGGGGGAGGGGGGAGGGAGGGGGAGGGAGGGGAGGATGGAGGGGGAAGGGAGGGAGGGGATGGGGAGAGGGAGTGGGAGCGGGTTAGGGGACGGGGGAGAGGGGAGGGGGCAGGAGAGAGAGACTGAGGGAAGGAGAGAGAGAGCATGAGTGACCCGCAGCCACAAATGGAGCCAAGCTCCGGGAATGGGCGTGAGCCGGCTTGAGGCTGTGAGTGACGGCCGGGCCCGGTTGACGGGGTAACCCTTCCTCCCCCCTTCCCACCCTCCTGAGCCCCGTCCCCCGAGTCCCACTCTCCAACCTCCCAAGCCCGCCCTCCCGAGCCAGCTTCAAGACCGCCGATTGCTGCTGGCTCTGCACTGGAGTCAAGCCCCGGGAACAGGCGTGAGCCAGCTTGAGGCTGTGAGAAAAGGCCGGGCCCGGTTGCTGGGGTAAACCTTCCACCACCTTCCCAACCTCCTGAGCCCCGCACCCGGCCCGAGCCGGCCTCAAGACCGCCGATTTGCTCGCGCTCCAGGCCGACATTGACGCACGCGCTGACTCCTGCCCCACCCACCTTTACTAAGATGGCAGGGATGGCTATGCTCGCCTCAGTCCCGCGCTGCCTGCCTTTAGAAAGATGGCGGCGATCGCTTGCCGCTTGTTCAGTGGGACGGGAGGTGCATAGCTCGGGTGTGGCTGGCCAAGAGAGGCCCAGGCTTCGAGGCCTGCCTGCAAAAACGGCGAAAGGTAGTAAAATTATAGAGGTTGAGAAAAGATTTACAGATTAATTAACTTTTTTTAAAAACAATGTGGCCTAGAAATTCGGTTGTGGGTCCGCCAGGGCTTTAGCGCCCGAAATTTTGCGCCGGCGTTAATGCCGCTGCGCCCGATGAAAATTCGGTTGCCCCGGGCCCAGACGGCGGCGGGCACCAATGGAGGGTTTTTGCGCCTCACTATGGGCGCTCAGTGCAGTTTTGAGGCGCTAATCCCCCGCTGCGGCACCCGAGGCGGTGCGGCAGGCTGGGGTACTGCAGGCCTCCTCCTTCTGTTAAGGAGGAGCTGCCTGCAGCCGACCGTTGGCCGGTCGATTCGCCCGACAAATGAGCCCGGCACCTCGGGGAAGAGCCGGGCTCGCGGGCCACACACATCAGTGCCGCGGGGGGGTGGTGGAGGAGTCCGGGGAGGGAGGTGCGGGCAGGCAGCCACCGGGAAAGCGGCCGGCCGCCGCTCCACCTTTATGCGCCGGCGCAAAGGAGTGTTAGATCCCTTTCAACAATCGTTGGTTGTGGCTGCCACGGGCGAGGCGGCCGCAACTGAATTTGGGCTTGGGGCCGGGTTACCACGGCAACCGGGATGCTGCACACACCGATGACGTCATCGGTGCCGGCGCAGCGCTACTGGCTAACGCCGATGGTAGGGCCCAACGCAATTTCGTTACCAGCTATAATTCCGGTGCAAGACCCTCTAATGCCTCTAATTGGGCGCTAACCCCACCGAATTTCTAGGCCTTTGTGTTTTAAAAGCAACTTTTTTTTTTGCTGGAAATCTAGATTTGAACAGAAACACGCAGAAAGTGGGAAAAAGAAATGCCGAGTTTGGAATCAAGATGGCGGCCACTCACCTCAACTCAGAAGCATTAGGCCCGCCCACACACGCACTGATTCGTCAACCGTCAGGTCACTGAACTGTAGGATTGTTCAATCGTCAAATCACTCGACTCTAGGATGGCCCGCCCGCACATGCAATGAACCCGCCCCCGTTACGCAGCGATTGATCGACCGTCGGGTCGCTCGACTGTATGATTGGTCAACCTTCACATCACTCGATGCTAATCAATGGATAATTAGTGGAATGTTGAAGGTTTTTTGGATACCGTCGGCACAATTTTTGTCCGACCAAAAAGTAAATATGCCTATGAGAGTCCGCTAATGATAAGCATTCTTTTGATATAACATATGTGTAGGTACGCTCTATAACTTTTGATTGTATAGCCGGACAGACAGAGAGAGAGACAGAGAGACAGAGAGGCTATGGCCTAGAAATTGAGTTGGGCCCGCGCCAGGGCTTTAGCGCCGGAAATTTTGCGCCGGCGCTAAGCCCCGCTGCGCGCGCCAAAAATTCAGTAGCGCCGCGCCCAGACGGCTGCGGGCACTACTGGAGGGTGTCAGCGCCTCCCAATGGGCGCTGACTGCAGGATTGCTGCGCTAATCCCCCGCTGCGGCACCCGATGCGGTGCGGCAGGCTGGGGTACTGCAGGCCTCCTCCTTCTGTTAAGGAGGAGCTGCCTGCAGCCGCCTGCTGGCCGTTGGATTCGGGGAAAAAATGAGCCCGGCACCTCGGAGAAGTGCCGGGCTCTCGGCCCACACACATCTGTGCCGCGGGGGTGTGGTGGAGGAGTCCGGGGAGGGAGGTGCGGGCAGGCGGCCGCCGGAAAAGCGGCCGGCCGCCGCGCCACATAAAGCGCCGGCGCTAGGACCATGAAGGCACTTCTGAAATATCGTTGGTTGCGGCTGCCACGGGCGAGGCGGCCGCAACTGAATTTCGGCGTTCGGGCGCGTTACCATGGCAACCGGGAAGCTGCGCACACCGATGACGTCATCGGTGCCGGCGCAGCGCTACCGGTCTACCGCGGCGGAAGGGCCCCAGGCAATTTCGGCGCCGGCGCCAATTGCAGCGCTAGGCCCTCTAGCGCCGCAAAATCGGCGCTAAGGGCACTCAATTTCTAGGCCACAGATTTCATTACTCGGTAATTTGCTGTGTCTTATGGTGTTAATGTATTATTCAGCATGTAATTGAAATCTGACCATTAGATTAATCCTCCTCTAACAACATGCCATTTTCCACTTATCATCAACTTCAGAGGAATGTAATGGACATCCCACGGGATCTCCAGTTTTAATCTCATATTTCTGGTCTCTATTTTCCCAGTAACTCAGAGCTTAAACTGGTCTGTGAGGCCCTGAGCTGGGGACAGTGGTGTTGCACCTAACCTCAGCATCCCCTCGAAAGGGAGACAGCAGCCTCTGTACCAACTACTGGACACTTCCAGGCAGCTCTGGGGCAAAATGTAACAGTGTTCACATCAGGCGACATCAGGATTAGGCTCAGTGTGATGCCCACACAGTCAAGTAACCTACTATTGCTCACTGTTTGGGCAAAGAAGGGCGTGTATCTATGGGACTGTACCCCAGCCTGTCACTCATTTCACGACAGGAGAGCAGGGGAGAGAACTGAGAGGAGACCACCTATAACCTGAACAAAGAACATCCGTAACATATAGGAGTTTTTCGAATGGTGAGTCGATTGATGATGCACTGATCAATGTTGGTATGCAGTGCGTTTCTTGTAATAACAGTGGAAGGGTTAGAGTGACCGGACAAGGTCAATATCTCTCCCTCACTCAGACTCTCAGAGCCAGGTGCTGGGATTGTTTTTTTATTCATCTATGGGATCTGTACGTCGGTGGCGATGCCAGCGTTTATTAACAAGCCTCAATTGCCCTTGAGAAGCTGGTTGTGAGCCGCCTTCTTGAACCGCTGCAGTCTGTGTGCTGAAGCTATTCCCACAGTGCTGTTAGGGAGGGGGTTCCAGGATTTTGACCCAGTGACGATGAAGGTTCGGTGATATACTTCCAAGTCAGATTGGTGTGGGACTTGGAGGGGAACTTGGAGCTGATGGTGTTCACATGCGCCTGCTGCCCTTGTCCTTCTAGGTGGAAGAGGTCGTGGGTTTGGGATGTGTTGCCGAAGAAGGTTTGGCGAGTTGCTGCAGTGCATCTTGTAGATGGTACACGCTGCAGCCACGGTAAGCCGGTGTTGGAGGGTGTGAATTTTTAAGGTGGTGGTTGGGGTGCCAATCAAGCGGGCAGCTTTGTCTTGGATGATGTAGAGCTTCTTGAGTGTTGTTGGAGCTGCTCTCATCCAGGCACGTGGGGAGTATTCCATCACACTCCTTACTTGTGCCTGGCAACAATGGTCTGTAACCCCAGTAATATCTGTAAACAAAGCTCTGAGTTATACTGCCAACTGCACACCACAGTCAAACTGCGGGGAAGACGAGGATGGTGCACCTGTATCTAAAGATATTCATCGCGTTCTCAGTGTTGTTGAAGTGTTTAGTTTCTGCGAAGTGTGGACTGTCCTTTCAGCTCTTTACTGACATTGAAAACATGACAGGGACCCGCAAGAGCTTTAGTAAGTTGCCTTTAATCTGCTTGCAGTTATACTGCGATCAGCGTGTGGTCCTAACAGTGTGGAACAGCCTCCTCGACACTCTGAACTCAATCCTGACTGATACCTGTTTGTACTCAGTAATACTCCACGTTGCGCATTTTTTGATGGTGTTTGAGCCCCACTATAAAATGCCAAACTGAGCATCGGTGAGCAGGTTACTGGTGAGTAAGTGCCACTTGATGGGACTTTCGATGACATCTTCCATCATTTTTCTGATGATTCAGCGTAGAATAATCAGGCGGTAATTAATCAGATTTGATTTGTCTTGCCTTTTCTGGATAGGGCACAGCTGGCAAGTTTGCACATTAGTAGATGCCAGTGTCGTAGCTTTACTGGAACAGATTGACTAGAGTCGAGGATAGTTCTGGAGCACTAGTCTTCAGTACGATAGCTGAGTTGTTGTCGGGGCACATCCAATTAATTCAGCTGTTTATTGATATCACGTGGAGTAAATCCGAATTGGCTGAAGACTGGCTTCTGTGATTGTGGAGACCTCAGGACGAGGTCAAGATGGATCATCCACTCAGCACTTCTGGCTGAAGATGGTTGAAACGTTAGGTGGGAGTGCCACAAAACAAGATGGAGGGTGTCCTCAGTGTGAAGACGGGACTTCATCTCCTCAAGGACTTTGAGGTCCTCACCCCTAACAATACTGTAATGGACAGATGCTTCTGCGACATGTAGATTGGTGAGGACCAGGTCAAGTAGGTTTCTCCATCGTGTTGTTCCCCAGTCAGGCAGATTAGAATCACCGATTGTCAATCCATGCGTATTAACATTACAACCAGGCTGTCCTCTTCAACACACGATTTGTTACTTTTCTGCTTAAGTAATTTGCATACACAGGAACGGACAAAGACAAAGAAAACCCCATCAAATTATATATAATGTATATTTTTACACAATGAGAGATATGCACAGTTAACGTCATCACTTCTATGGGAACCATGGATTTTAATGCAATTTCCTGATCATGTACGGCCAAGCGTTGTAGAGGGTTCATTTAAACGACATTCGATTGGACATATGTCTATCTAACTGTTAATCCCTCTTTTAGCTCTTCTCAACGTCTGTTACTACCTCCAGAAATCTGACATTGCTGCATATCCGCGGGGCTGCTCAGCTGTATGTAACTGATTTTATCACTTTCTGTGTGTATCTGAATGTTCTTCGATCTCACCAGTAGCATTGAGACCCCTTAATATAAATTACATATAGTATAAATTAAAGCAGGTAGAGAATATTCGTGATGTAACAAAGATCTATTGAAACCTAATCCATCAAAATTATGCACAATTGTACCATCAAATACCTTGCATGAATCTATAAATTAATATCCTCAGCTTCAGGAGTCTTTTACCATTAATGCAATAATGGAGCTGTCGAAATATTTTGTTTGCGACATATGATGACAATAATATTCTAGAGTCCTTACTCTTTCTACGGACAATATAATTGAAAAATATCCCTGATCAGTAGCCGTGCTGTAGCCTCCCCGGGATTGATTCCCGCCCATTGCCAGCTCAGCATCGGCGCTGCTTGAGTCCCTGCGCTTCCCTCCTGAGATCTGCTCTGGGCAGTCTTCTGACTCATGCAGCTGGCCAGCAGTGTGTAAACAAGGCTGAAAGTCGATCATCAGGCCCTGAAATTGGTCTTCTCAGCAGTGCGAGAGGGGCTCGGAGGGAATGGCCAGCGCATTTTACACCCAGCCTGAAGTCCTTTTTTATTGAGGTTAATGGAAAGGGAATTTGGGCGTATTGCAAAGCAGACTGACTGTGCGCCATGAGTTCATTTCACGTTACTGGCAAAGACCAATTTCACCCCTAAATCTGTGATGTGTTGCGTGCAGAACCCATCTTGGGTGCAACTCGAATCGTATGGTGTATTTATTCCATAACTATAGATTATATTATAGATTAAGTCTTCACCAGCTGGTCATTTTGAATCACTTTGTTGGACTGCAGAGTGTTGCGGGGAAGTCAATGGAAATGTGCAAAACGAGCCACCAATTCGATATCGTCAGTTTTGGGCCACTGCCCAAGACCAGTGTCACGTCCATGGTCACTAATTTTCCGAGTTGTGACTGGGCAATGAGATTTCACACAGCTACTGACTATGCAAATTCGTAGGTGTATGTGTTTGTGCCAGGCGAGGTGATTGATCGCTGGCAAATATTCAGTAATAAGGTTTGTAATGAAACCTGAAGCGCTTGATTCTGAAACTGTGCGATACATTAGGTTGCTTTAAGGTGGAGTCAGTTAGTGTTCTGAGGCCGCAAAACAAATTGGGGCAAGTGCTACTAAAGCACGCCCAACTACTGCTGCACTGTTGTAATTCTAAATCCAAATGGCGATTTTTCCGGTAACCATGGGATAGAATTTAGTCCTTACATCCGGGGTGTTCTGCATCGCCTCGGCCTAGCACAAAAAGCCAATTCCTCTGCAGAGCATGGGCTTCCCTAAAAACAGCAGATGATCCTCCATTATTGTCAATGGAAGGAAATTCGGGCGGGTTCTGTTAACACCTGCGGTCATAGCTGCCACTTTGTCCTTTCTACGTATGGGGTAGAACGGCGCTATCATGTCTGCCACTCACTCCCCGTCTGATGTTCAGTTACATTAAATTCAATAGAACTCAATATCAAGCGAGGCATATAACAGGCTACCTCCTGTTCAGAACACTGCCCAAAACAAATTTCTACACCAATAGGTCGGCCGATGTTTAATGCCCAGGTGATAAAGTCTACAATCTATCCAAAGATTTCTGTGCATGGTAGAAGTAGAGTAACTGCAATACAATTTCCACTGGTCTTCTCCCGATATCCCACCACAACTTCTATAAAAGACCTTTGTAATTCTGGAGAAACTGAATCAAGAGTTGAATTTGCCACAGGATTTTGGCAGACTCTTCCCCAGAATTGTATTCAATAGCGTTGCTGCAGACACTACACACCTGATGCTGGGCTGATTTCCACCTTCAACAATGGGATGAAAGTCGGGCGGGGTTTACATAGGGCAGGTCGCCCGTTCTTCACATTATCGTTCATGCGGTAAAAAAGAAAATTGCCCTCTTTACTGGTCCTATCGTAACGTTCGATAAACTAAGAGAAAAATAGTTCAAATCAATAAGAAACTTTAATCCACCTCTTGGGAGTGTTTTAAAAGTTTTATTATTTACGAAAACTGGAGGGAAGAGTAATACCGCATCACGCATCAAGCACAGATGGACGATCGTCACAGGGATTTCCAGTGCTATGTTTGTACAAGCTGCAGTGCCAAAAGTTACATTCCCATTCTTGACGGAGATTTGGATCTGAGACAAGAGATATTGCTTTTTACATTATTCTTCTCAGGCTGGACGCTAAAGAGCCATTTTATGTCGACAAATGGGGGACAATAACTATTTTGTCGAAAGGTGATCGACCTGAAACATTAGCTCTGTATCTCTCTCCACAGATTCTGCCTGACCTGCTGAGTATTTCGAGCATTTTCTGCTTTTATTTCAGATTTCCAGCATCCATAGTGTTTTGCTTCTGACAATAATTACACTTGGATTCAAATACACAGCTTCAAATACATTTAGGGTAATTGTTCAGAAAATATTTAAGGAGAGCTTCTCATGTAGCAGCAGCTATCTCCGGGCAGAAATTCATTGGAGGAATGGCGTGAGCTGCCTGTTATCCGCCCCTCCCGATATTCAGCTCCATTGGTCTAAGAATCTGGACATCGAGCAGGCAGATAACGGGCGGCACGTGCTTTACTGCCCCAGACAATCCTGGTCCTGTTTGCAAAGCACAATCATTCTTTCCAGAGCCCCGCTTCATATTAATAGCTATTTCACGTTATTAATAAACTATGGCCTAGAAATTCACTTTGGGGCGGCCAGCTCGCTCGCGCCCAAAAGTTAGCGCTGGGCGGGGAGCCATTAGCGATCATCAGATATTCAGTGATTGCACCCCAATTTGGAACCGGACGCTATACCAGGGTGTGCCCGCCTCCGCTTGGGGCACTGACACTGAATTTCAGCGCTCTTGGCGCTGCTGCGCCAGCTGCTGCGGAGCGGCAGGCTGCGGTACTGCAGGCCTCCTCCTTCTCTTAAGGGGGAGCTGCCTGCAATGGGGAGATCGCCGCTGGAGAGTGCCGGCAAATGAGCCCAGCACCACGGAGAAGTGCCAGGTTCACGGAAAGCAGCCGGCAATGCCACGGGGGTGGGTGTGGAGGAGGCCGGGGAAGGAGGTGCGGGCAGGCGGCCGCCGATAAAGTGGCCGGCCGCACCTTCCCCATTAAAGCGCCCCACTAAGGCTACAGCACGGCCACGTTTACTGGTCGCTGTTTGCGGCCGCTTTGGAGGAGGCAGCCGCTACTAAATATGGGGATCGGGCCAGTTTTGGGGCGGAACAGGGGCACTGCGCACACTGATGACGTCATCGGTGCCGGCGCAGCACTAACGGCTACCGCCGCCAATACCGCTGCGCTGAATATCAGCGCAAACTCATTCTTGGCACAGAAGCCCTCTTTAGGCGGTAACTGGCCGCAAAGCTAGCAGCGCCTTAATGAATTTCTAGGCCTATATTTCAAATGCACTTTAAATGTTTGCACCTGAGGCAAACCAGCGCCCATGCTTATAATAATAACTGATGTAACATAAAATTCCCTCTGCAAATGCTCAGACCCCACATAACTCCCGTCTTCTAACCAGCTGCTTTGATGTAAGCGATTCGGACGTTACATAGTTGGGGCACAATCCAAAATGAAACGTTTTCCATTATATTGTGCTCATGAAACAATGCATCCCTGAGAATTCTTTCTTTGCTGGTCATTTGCTGCAGAAAGGCACGGGAAGGATATCAGGTAAGAATGTTCAACTGCTTCCAGAGGACAAGTTGATAGAATATCACAGTCAGACTCGTGTTAACCAACTGAAACGGACAAAGCATCATAATTGAGGGGATTTGAAATGAGGAGATACTGGGGTACATTTTCAATCGAACGTTTGGGTTAAACCTGGTGTTGAGGTTCGACCACCAGGCCAGAAATTAGGGTCCCCACGGGTGAGTATGCTTTGTCTACTCACGCGTAGTTCCAAGGAAAGTGCAGGTGTTGTGCATGCACTGCGCATGCTCTGGAAACTGGAAATTCCATTCCCTTGAAGGAAGGAGTTCGGAGGTCAAATGCATGCGCCAGAGAGGCAGCGCGTACGCCTGGAACTTCCGAATTTTTTTACAGGTTTCTCCGGGAGCGTATGTCTCTAGCAGCTGCGCATGAAAAAATCAGTCGCAAGGCCTGCTTTTAACAAGGTAACTGGTGAATTAAGTAAAATTTAAACATTTTTTCCACAGGCTTATTATATTTAAATACTTTAAAGAAAGGTAAGATTATTTATAGCCCCGTTAAAAACTGTAATTAATCTTTTAAAAAATGTTAAGTTATTGCTTAAGATAGTTATTTCATGTAATTTATAGTTATTTTAAAAATGTGATTTATTTTTATTTATTTGAATTTTTAGTTAGGTTTTGGGGCCGATCTCTTTTCATATATTTGACAGGTCTTCCTGTCAAAATTTATGAATGGAGATTCCCTGCTATGATTGGCTCTTATTGGCCCACGTGATCCCAGGGGACGCTTTGAACTAACTGCGCCCCTGGGATATGCAAGAACTGCGCGCCAGCAGCTGGAGGAGTCCCAGGATTGGAATCCCATGTGGGCCCACAACACAACGGCAGGTGTGCTAGGTAAGTTCAGGTCGGGTGCTTGCACCTGCGGGCAGCCTCCTACCGAATTTCTGGCCCATTAGCTTTTAGTGGATTAGTAACGGCAGTTTACACCAAGGAAGACAGATCGAAAGCTACCCTACAATGTGCATAAATGCAGAGGGATAAACTGATCTGCCGCCCTTTTGGCTTTCTTGCACCTAGCCGGACATTCCTTTTTCTTGATGAGAATGGAAACGAAAATCGGGCGGATTCAATTGCGGCCGCCAATCGATAACCCCATTTTAGGTCTGGCATTCACTGCAGCATCGTTTTCATTTGAAGTAACTCAGAAGAAGTTAGCGACATGTATTTATATAAAAACGTATCTTTGTAGAATTACTAGGCTTATTGGCGAGATTGTGAGAAATAGAGAGAGAATTGAGCGAAAAGAAAACATTACCAGAATTTCTTACAAAGAACTGTTGACCAATCATCCTGTCAGAGTGAGGAGGGTTAGTAATTGAATTTCCTCCTTTTGCTGCTAATTTGATGACAATTGAGATTCTCTCCTGTGGAAAATGCGGTCTCTCCAAATGCATCATCCGTTACCTGGTGTTCATGGCAGCGGCTGACCTAATGTTCCTGATTATTGATGTAATTCTGTATGAGATTAATGGTGCTTATTTCCTATATTCATACCTGAATTACACTCCTATTTTGTAATCTCAATATCGTGCTGCAATATGTTATCCTTGCTTGCTCTGTCTGGCTAACTGTGGCTTTCACATTTGATCGATTAGTCACTATTTGTTACCAAACGTTGCGAACAAAATATTGCACCAAAAAAACTGCGTCTGTGGTTATAGCAGTGGTGTGTTCGTTAAACGTTTTAGAAAATGTTCCAATCTGCTTTATATATTAACCTCGGGAAATAATTGACAATGTACCATGGCCCTGCTATTTAAAAGCAAGCTTCTATACCTCACACATATGGGTAGCATTTTTGTGGATGGCAACCATTTTAATCCCATTTGCACCATTTATGTTGATCGTGCTGCTCAATGCCCAGAACATCAGGCACATTGTACTGGCCAATGGAGTGAGGAGCGGTCTCCGATGAAAACCAAATACCAGAATCACACTGATCCAGAGATGGAGAACCGAAGAAAATCCATAATATTACTGCTCGCTATATCTGGCAGTTTTATACTGTTATAGATGGTAAATTTCATATTTCTGATATGTGTGCAATTTACAGATACTCAATATTTTGATGCAAATTACAACGACTCTTTCACCATTTTGGAACAATCCGGGTATATGCTAACATGTTTGAGTGTTTGTATGAATATGTTTATTTATGCAGTTTCTCAGAACAAATTCAGAGAGGAATTGAAGAATGTGATTAATCGTCCCATGTCTTTCATTACTAATTTAATCAAATAAGCTAAATGCATTCACAGAACTAACATACAGTTCGATCCATAGGAAGCGACCAGAAGTTGCTCAATTGACATCTACAAACAGGAACCCCTAAAGGACATGGAAGCTGCTATCTGTTTCCCATATTAGATGTCATATTGTAGGAGATCAAAGATGATTGGGATATTACTAACTTTTTTCGAAAGTGTAAGACAAGTGTTGTCTGATCTGAACAAACGCATAATAAGTATTCAGATCCGAAATAAAATCAATTACACAAATATATATGTTGCTTTTAACTGATCTAAACCGGTTTCCTTAGCATATCCCACAAGCCCTACTCCCGTCAGTAACACAGCTGCTGAAACAGCCAGCTATCCCCATCAACGGATTCATTTTGCAAATGAGCCCCCAGACGTATGATTCTTTAAGTGAAAAGTTCCTGCCTGACCTGCCAGTTTGTTCCCCAGTTGTGAATTTACGACATTTGTTCACAATTTATTTTAACAATTCATACTTCGGAATCAAAAACACAATTTCTAAATTTATGGAGGCATCAAATTGGGGGGAGAGATTAGTCAATACAGAGAGTAACTGTAGCAAATTTCAAGAGGACATTAGTGAACTTGCAGAATTGGACTACAATTGGCGAATTAATTTTAATGTAGGTAAGTGTGAGGTATCATATTTTTGTAAGAAGAATTAGGAGAGTTCATATGATTTGGAAAAAGAATCTAAGTGGGGTAGAGGAGCAAAGGGCTCAAGGAGTTTAAAAACCCAGAACACTAACAGTTGTGATGTGGGTCAATAAGGCAAATTTAATAACAAATGTAAACCAAGCACTCGGGTTTATTTCTAGGGGATAGAATTGAAAAGTAGAGAAAGTATGCTAAACATGTATCGGACCTTGATTAGACCACCCGTGGAGTGCTGTGTACAATTTTGGTCTCCATATTATGTAAAAAGTTACAGAGGCACTGGAGACGGTGCGAGAAGCATTACAAGGATGATAGCAGAACTGCGAGGTTGTAAATATCAGGAAAGGATGAACAGGCTGTGTCTCCTTTCTCGGGAAAAGAGAAGGCTGAGGGGTTAACAATGGAGATCTTTGAAACTTTGAAAGGATTTGATACAGTAGACAGAGAGAGTGTGTTTGTGCTTCCACTTGTGGTGAAGAGCAAATCTAAAAGCCATCATCATAAGATAGTCACCTAGAAATCAAATAGGGAATTCAGAAGGAACACCTTTACCCATAGACTGGTGAGAATAAGGAACTCGCTATCACAGGGACTAGTGAGGTGAACAGTTTAGATGCATTTCAGGGACAGTTAGAAAAGCATATGAGGGAGAAAGGTACAGAGGTTTATGCTGATAGATGTAGATACGGAAGGATGAGAGGATGCTTGAGTGGACCATTAACCCCGGCATGGACTGGTCAGAATGAATAGTCTATTTCTGTGCAGGGTATTGTATGTAGTTCTATATAAACCCAGAGTTCAAATCTCCAGTCAGCATTAACAACAAGGGAAGTGTGAAACTTGCTGTTACAGTGTAAATTAATCCAACGACAGAAATTACCTTGATGTCAGCAAAACGGGAGGTGAACTGAACCTTAGATACTGAGTCAATGTTAAATGGAATAGCTCGTTCCACTAAAAGTGGCCGTAATTGATCCACAATTAGAGAGCTTAAAAACGACAACAACACTGCGTCTCAGTCCATGTGCATTTGCTTTACCACTAGGCTGTTCCCTTCACTGAACATCATTTCCCCCTTAATTTATTTCCAAACAAAGTCACAAACAAGGGAAAGGAATCCCATCAGATTCGATGATTCTTTTTGCTCAGACTGACAGATTTGATCAGAATAAGTCATCACAGAATCAGAGAATCAGAGAAAAAAACTTTCCCAACATGCACACTTTATGAGGGCCATTAATATCAATTCAGAGAGGGACACGGAGAAGATTTTCCAAAATCATCGACGGGAGGTGAGGCGGAATGTAAAGGCTTAATTTGCTGCTCTGACTGGGATCTAACTGGTGATGCAACTTTCGGGATCAATTTTGGAGAGGACTTTTGGAAAGTTTATGAAAATAGCATTCAATTAGCACAAAGGGGACAATCTAACTTTCATCAACAAAACTGGCAGCTTATCCCTCCACCCGCCCAACACCCCCTCCAATTCCCAATCTCTGCTGCTGTGAGAATCACAATCACTATGGGACCAATCTAACTGTACGACATCATTTTAACATAAATCACATGAAAATGCAACGTTGATCTAACGGTGAAATATCCAAAAATGTGACAGTCATTAGGGACAGTGCCATATTTCTAAAATAACTCGTCTCCAGGCAGGGCTACTTGCCATTGACAGGAGGGGTTACCGGGTCCTGCTCCAAATTCTGGCGAAACAGCCGGCGTGAAGACCGCTTTTTGCCCTCCAACTCCTTAGAATTTTCCCTCCATAAACTCTCATAGGCCTTCCAATCAGCTACTGAGATGGTTATCCACGTTTATATTTCTCACTCCCGGTATGTGTCAGACCAGACGATCTCTCCTTCCCCTCCTCTCAACGCCTGTTGATGCTGAAATCCAACCTCTCAATATATCTGCAGGGCTGCTCAGCTGTATTCAGCTGACTATCTCACGTTCAGTGTGAATCTGTGAACGCTCTTCGATCTAATGTGGACAACGGAGCCTTCTTACATTGATATTGGCCCATATTTTGCGAGCCCCACCGGTGAGTACGCGTCCGTAGAGGCCTCGCAAGTGCTGGATTTCGGCATGCAAAGCGCCTGTGGTGAAACTCCACACTTGCGATTTGTCAAAAATCAGATCAAACTTTTTCCTCAACTGAGGATTCCCCTCTACTGTGGTTGACACGACCCTTGACCCTCTCCGTTCTAATTCCCGCACCTCTGCTCTTACCCTACCCCTTCCCTCCTGGAACCATGGTAGGGTTCCCCTTGTCCTCACCTTTCACACCACCAGCCTCCACATTCAACGGATCATGCTCCACCATTTGCACCACCTCCAGCGTGATGCCACCACAAAACATAGATTCCCCTCACCTCCGCTTTCAGCATTCCGAAGGAGCCACTCCCTCCCCGAAATCCTGATCCCCTCCTCTATCACCCCCAACACCCCTTCACCCAGCACCTTCACGCAAAAGCACAGGAGATGCAGCACGTGCCCTTTTACTTCCACCCGTCCCAACGTCCAGGGCCCCAAACACTCCTTCCAGGTGAAACAACGATTTACTTGTACTTATTGCAAGTTTGTATACTGTATTCACTGATCACGATGCGGTCTCCTCTACATTTTGGAAACCAAATGAAGATTGTGTGACCCCTTTGCGGAACACTTCAGTTCAGTCCGTAAGAGTGACCCCGAGCTTGTCACTTTAATGCTCCACTCCACTGCCACTCTGACCTCTCCGTCATTGGCCTCTAACACTGTTCCAAGGAAGTTCAACATAAGCTCGAGGAACAACACCTCGGCCTAGAAATTCACTGGCCTTAGCGCCGCTTTTGAGGCGCTAGAGGGCCTAGCGCCGAAGTTATGGCCAGTTTTGAAATTGACAGGGGCCCTAAATCGGCGTTAGGCCGGTAGCGCTGCGCCGGCACCGATGACATCATCGGTGTGCGCAGTGTCCCGGTTGCCATGGTAACCCGCCCGAACTCGGAAATTGAGTTGCGGCCGCCTCGCCCGTGGCAGCCGCAAGCAACGTTCTGGCAGAGGTGCCTTACAGAACGTTGCGCCGGCGCATTAAATGCCTCGCGGCGGCCGGCCGCTTTCCCGCCGCCCGCCTGGCCGCAGCTCCCTCCCCGGACTTCCCCCCCCACCCCCGGAACAGAAGCAAGCCCGGCACTTGTCCGAGGTGCCGGGCTCATTTTTAAAAAGATTATCGCGGGCCGCGGCCGGGTGCAGGCAGCTCCTCCTTAAGGGAAGGAGGAGGCCTGCACTTCCCGAACCTGCCGCACCGCAGCGGGCGCCGCAGCGCCGGAATAGCGCCGAAATTCAGCGCATAGCGCCAGTTTTCAGGCGCTAACAGCTTTCAGCAGCGCCGGCAGCCGTTTGGGCGCAGAAGTAGTGAATTTTTGGCCCGCCCAGCGCGACTTAGCTCCGGCACTAACTTCCGGCGCTAAAGCCATCGCTGCGCCAAAACCCAATTTCTAGGCCCTCATCTTTCGATTAGGCAATTTAGAGCCTTCTGGACTCAACATCGAGTTCAATAATTTCAGGCCATAACTTCTGCCCCTGTCCTTTTTTTTCCATTTATTTTATTTATTATACATTTTCCCTCTCTCCCACATGGCAGCTGTCTTACAGTCTAGAGACATCTTTTGTTTCTGAACTTGTCCCATTACCATCTCCTTTTGCCTTGCACCGCCTCTTAATCCCTCTAATGTCTCTTAATTTCACTTGCCTTCCATTCTATCATAGATCTTTTCTTCTTTCCTCCCCTCCCTCCTTTCCCTGCCCCTGCACTTGCTTAAAAACCTGTTCTATCTCCAGTTGTTTCCTGTTCTGAAGAAGGGTCATCGACCTGAAACGTTAATTCTGTTTCTCTTTCCACAGATGCTGCCTGACCTGCTGAGTATTTCCAGCATTTTCTGTTTCTGTGTCAAAAATCATATTGACAGATCCTCCACATGCGCAGGAGAGGTAGCACAGCTGGCACAGACTTGCGAGAATTTGACAACTGCTGCATTTCAGCTGTGTACAAAACAGCTGTGACAGACACAGGCAGACATGCAGCCTGCATTCTATCTGAAGAAAGCAGGAGGGAGGCTGTGAAACGGGACATTTTTAGCTGTGAAAGTTAACAAAGTTCCTTGTACATTGTGTGATGTAAGTTTTTAACAAATTTACTTTGTTAAATATTTAATTGGTTTGGATGTTTTTGGAGGAGTGCAGGTAATTTAAAGAGGAACTCTCTTTGTGGGCAAAGTAAAGCATTCTATTCAATTAGATTACTTTTTTTAAATGATTTATTTCACACTTACTAATATTAAATTAATTATGCCAGAATATATGAATTATTTAAATGTTAATTTATTTATGCCGTTTAAAACTCTTATGTATGACTTTGTGAAAATGTTAAAGTTGTTAGAAATTCATCTCGGGTGGTGATATTCATCAGGTGGGTATGACGGCTTCCCGATCCAATACCGCCCGTTTCGCACCACAGTCTGACGTGAATTTCTACCCACTCACTTTATTAAAATGACTTTTACTACTCTTTCCATTTTTTCCCTACATGTACTTCATCTGTTTAAAGAGGAAACCTGTGAGGGAGAAACATGCCTCATGCGAATGTTGCCCAGCTGCTCTGCCTGATTCTGGCACATAGAATCGAAAACGCCAGGGAACAACAAAGAAGACTGAGGAATCATCACCGTCGCCTGACCAGGTGGAACTACTATCCACTGCAGAGTGTGTAGAGGGAGAGGCTGACACTTGAGATGCTGTCGGCGGAGTTGTGTGTGTGGAGGCTGCACTTTAGTAAAGAGGCAATCGGTCGACTAGGTGACATGTTAAAGGGCGACCCTCAAACACTCTCGAAGGCCTGCACTGCTTTGCCAGTGTCCATGAAGGTAACCACAGCATTGAACTTCTTTGCATGTGGGCCATTTCATCCGGCACTGGTGACGTTTCAAACATCACCCAGAATGCAGCGAGGGCCTGTATTCACCAGCTCACTGTTGCCATTTTCCGCAGGGCTTCAGAGTTGATAGACTTCAACTTGTCCACTCGGCAGCAAAAGGAGAGGGCCCTTGCATTTTATAGGATTGCTGGCTTCCCCAAAGTGATTGGGCCCATCGATGGAACTCATGTTGCATTGAAGTCACCAACTGATGCACCTGTGACATACATCAAGAGGACGGGGTTTCATTCATTAAATGTTATGATAGTCTGTGATGCACAACTCAGGCTCCTAAAGGTGAATGCAGATCACTGGGGAATTGCTCATGATTCCTTCGTCCTCCGTCACTCACACTTATATGGTGCCCTCAACACATTGCCTCCAGGATCAGCATGGGTGTTGGGCGACATGAGCGGCTCGCTAAAACTGTGGCTGATGACATCTTAACGCAGTATGAATAATGAGCGTGATGAAATATTTCCATTCATCACTGCCTGTGACTGAGATCGGTTTCAGTGTCATTTCCCTTCCCCCAGACCTCATTGTATTGTGTACTGGAATGTGCTGTATTGTATACTGGAATGTGCTGGAATGTGCTGTGTGTAGGGCTCCGCCCATACCTGGCCCCGTTTGTAAGCTAGCTTCAGTCCAGCCCCAATCTCCAGAAGGACGACATCTCTCTCGCTTACGTGTTTCGTTCTAAGTTAATAAAAGCCTTGTTTTGTTCTGCTACCTTCGAGTCTCGGAATTATTGAGGCACATCAATGAGGCTCAGGGGTGATACAACCAAGCACAGCTGTCCACATGGCAAGTTTTGGAGAGGACAATCGGGCATCTGAAATCACTCTTCCAAAGCCTGGACAGGTCAGGAGGGACCTGGCAGTACTATCTTCTGAAAGTGTAAAGGATTGTGGAGGCCTGTTGCGCTTTGCAGTACTTTGCCCTGCTGGAAGGACTGACCATTAACCCTGCAGACGGACTCTGCTGAAATGGAGGACAAGGGCGAGCCAATGTGCCTGTGGCCTGGCCTGATATGGAGAATCCAAGTGCTGCTGAAAGCAAGGCTGCCAGGCAACAGTTAGTAGCCAATACATTTACGAGGTGATGAGAGTGTCACCTTGTGCCTCCCCCTCCCCCTCGCCCAGAAAAGAACACACACAATTTAAAGTGAAACACGGGACTTTTATTGCAGCATCAAAAACTTTTGATGTAATGTTTGGTTATTCGAAGTCTTTAAATACAAATTGTTTGCTAGCTATTTTCTACCTTGTAAACATTCGCAAAGATAAATTGTTTGATAAAAAATGTAAACGAATTAAAGTGACTTTTGGGATTCTTAGTGCAATAAAGACATTCAAGATGTAAACTAGCTATTTTCTACTTTTATACAGTTGTAATGTTCAATTGGTCGTTAATAAAAAAAGTTGAAAATCATTTTAAAGTGATGACAGGCTGCACATATGAAACGAAATGATTAAATACACTAGCAGTCACAAATATAAATTACAAGACATAATACAACGCCAACATTGAAATAATATCAAACACTTAAGAATTGACAGATATACTGCCTCGCATCTGTGCCTGAGGGTACCGTTTTACTCTAAATTGAAAACAGGAATGAAAATGATACTTCCATTTTTCCTGCAGAGACCACCAACCCAGCCACCCACCTGCTTTGGAAACAGGACCAGATGCTGCTTGGAGGCAGGGTATTGTTCACTATTTGAAATTTCACACCTCAAATCTGTGAAGTACACATAAGATGCTTACAAACACAATCTATGACCCAGACGTGCTCAAAAGCCAATGGCCCACATATTCCGGTCCCTACGGGTGGGTACGTGCTGTGTATCCACCTGTAGGGACATCGGAAATGCCGGTTTCAGGCATGCACAGTGCATGTGCTGATAAACAACATTTCCGATTGTCAAGAATGCTCCTGACAGATCAAACGCCTGCCCCAGAGAAGGGCATCTGTGGGCGGAGAGTTCTGCTTTCTGGAGACCCTCTGCCCGCAGAAAACACTTAGAATTCTTAAGCCTGCTTTTACCACATTAAGAGTTGAAAAAGTAAGAAAAAATGTTTTTTCAGTCATTTATCATTTTAACATACTTTTAAAAAAAGTAATTTATTTTTAGCCCCGTAAAAAACTTCAATTATTTTTTTCAAAGCATAACATTTTTGTTATAATATTTAATTTATTGTAATTTCAACTAATTTTATAATGGTGATGGATTTTTTAAAATGTATTTAAAGTTTTACTATGTTTTTTCATTGAACTCCATTCATACATTTGACAGGTCTCTCTGTCATGTGTATGAAGTCAGATTCCCTTCTTCTATTGGCTTGCCTGACCCACATGATCCCAGGGACGCGTGTGAACCGCATCTGCCCCTGGGACACGTAGTCTCTGCGCAATTGGAGTTTGGAGAAGCCCAGGATCGGCAGTGTAGTCGCTCTGGGAGCCCTCAGGTATGTTCGTAGATGTTTCCAGTTCAGAAGCCTGGCTAATGAAGTCACTTTACAACAGCTATGCAACTGATCATGTTTTAAAATAGTAAAGTTAAATTTTAACAAATTTTACAGTTGACATTTCTAAAAATTACTAACCTTTACAGATTGCATAAAATCATTCAATTTTTTGCGGAATTTTCCCGATATCCATGGAATGGTGGAGTTAGCGCAAACAGCCTGGGCAACTTCTTGCCAAGCCATTTTTACATGGCGCTCTGGACTTTTCCGTCCCATTGATCTGCAGGCGCCGCACCTCAACCTCATTGAGGAGTGTGCTGATGTCATCGTCAGTAAAATTCTGAGCTCTCTTCAGCTTCAAAACTGTGCTTGCTCCTTCTATTTCACTTTGTGGTTTAATTAAAACTCTTTAGATTGCTTTAAAACTCGTTAGAATTCTTTAAAACTGTTTCAAATTCTTCAAATCCATGGAAAAGTATTTCTAAAAGTTTACACATTTTTAAAAATTAAAATGAAAGGCCTAGAAATTCGCTATCGCCGCACCAGGTCTTTAGCACCCGAAATTTAGCGCTCGCCCGGATTCCCGTAGCGCCCGCCTGAAATTCAGTTGCGGCGCCACATGACGGAGCGGGCGCTATTGCAGCGTTTGGCCGCCTCGCTTGGGGCGATGAAAGTCAATTTCAGGCGTCCAGCTGCCGCTGCGGCACCCGATGCGGTGCGGCAGGCTGGGGTACTGCAGGCCTCCTCCTTCTCTTAAGGAGGAGCTGCCTGCAGCCGTGAGATCGCCGCTGGATTCCCCCGGCAAATGAGCCCGGCACCACGGAGAAGTGCCGGGCTCGCGGGAGTCAGACACCAATGCCGCGGGGGGGTGGTGCAGGAGTCCGGGGAGGGAGGTGTGGCCAGGCGCCCGCCGGGAAAGCGGCCGCCCGCCCCTCCACCTTTATGCGCCGGCCTCTCGGAGCTGCAAGGCCCCGTTTTTCAAACGCTGTTTGCGGCCGCTACGGACGAGGCGGCCGCAACTGAATTTGGCCGTCGGCACAGAATCGCGTTGGAACCGGGGCGCTGCGCACACCGATGACGTCATCGGTGCCGGCGCAGCGCTACCGGCTAACGCCGATTTTAGGGACCAACTGAATTTCGGGCACTAAAAATCTTCCGGCGCAAACCACTCTTTAGCCAATAAGTGGGCGCAAACGCGACTGAAATTCTAGGCCAAAGTACTTACCATGTACCTTAACAGTTATGTTCAATGGCGAAGGATCTGGAGAGGTAAAAAACATCGGGGGCGTGGCCTATGCAAATATCAAATATTCTGAGCTCTCTTCATCATCAAATTATGCTTGATCCTTCGATTTCACTTTGCTGTTTAATTAAAATTAATGAAAATTATTTCAAGGGTTTTAAAACTCTTTAGATTGCTTTAAAACTTGCAGCACTCCATTCTCTCAGATCCAACCCCGACATTGTTATTAAAGCTGCTGATAAGGGTGATGCTGTTGTTGTTTGGCGAACCAAACTCTCTGACACCTTCTCCTACCTCCGCCTGGACCATGCCCACACCACTGACCACCAAGCCACCGTTTCCAAGATTGTCACTGACCTCATCTCCTCTGGAGATCTTCCCCACACATCCGCCAACCTCATAGTTTACCAACCCCGCAGAGCCCGCTTCTTCCTCCTTCTAAAGATCCACAAACAGGACTGCCATGGTAGATTCATCGTTTCAGCCTGTTCTTGCCCCACATGGCAGCTGTGTTCCTATCTCGACACAATTTTTCTCCCCTTGTCCAGTCTCTTCCCACCTACATCTGCAACTCTTCCGATGCCCTCCGCCGCTTTAACAGTTTACAGTTTCCTGGCCCCAACTGCCTCCTTTTCACTATGGATGTACAATCCCTCTACACCTCCACCTGCCACCAGGATGGCTTGAGTGCGCTCTGCTTCTTCCTTAAACAGACACAACCAGTCACCATCCACCACCTCCCTCCTCTGCCTGGCTGAACTCGTTCTCAAAATGAACAACTTCTCCCTTGACCCAACTGAATTCCTCCAAATCAAAGGTGTTGCTATGGGAACCCGCATGTGTCCTAGAAATGCCTGCCTTTTTCGTGGGATATGTGGAACACTCTTTGTTGCAGTCCTACTCGGGTCCCCTCCCTCACCACTTTTTCCGGTAGATTTATGACTGTATCAGTGCCATTTCCTGCTCTCGCCCTGAACTAGATAATATCATTCACTTTGCTTCCAATTTCCACCCTTCTGTCACCAGCACATGGTCCATCTCCAACGCTTCCCTTCACTTCCTCGACTTCTGCGTCTCCATCTCTGGGGGTAAGTTATTGACAAATATTCACTACAAGCCCACTGACTCCCACAGCTACCTGGACTACACTTCCTCCTACCCCACCTCCTGTAAAAAATCTATTCCATTATCCCAGTTTCTCCATCTCTGCCGCATCTGCTGTGATGATGCCACCTTCCATACCAGTGCTTCTGACATGTCTTCGTTTTTCCTCAACCGAGGATTCCCCTTTACAATGGTTGCCACGGTCCTTGACCAATACACTGACAAACAGCATTGCTTCACTCCGTAAATAGGACAGTCGGTAATAAGAAAGTACTTACCATGTACCATGTGTCTGTTTAAGGAAGAAGCAGAGCGCACTCAGGCCATCCTGGTGGCAGGTGGAGGTGTAGAGGGATTGTACATCCATAGTGAAAAGGAGGCGTTTGTGGCCAGGAAACTGGACATTGACCATGTCCATTCTATCTCACGCACTTCAGCCCTCACCACTATCCCTCCCTCCCGGAACCATGACAGAGTTCCACTTGTCCTCACCTTTCAACCCACCAGCCTGCATTCAACAGATCATCCGCCGCCATTTTCGCCAGCTCCAGCGTGATCCCACCACCAAACGCTTCTTTCCCTCACTTCCGCTTTCAGCATTCATTAGGGACTGCTCCCTCCATGACACCATAGTCCACACCTCTATCACCCCCAACACCCCTTCCCCTTCGTCCGGCACATTCCTGTGCAAGTGCAGGAGATGCAACACATGCCCTTATACCTCCCCCTTTCCCACTGTCCCGTGCACCAAACACCCCTTCCAGGTGAAACAGCATTTTACTTGTACTTCTTGCAATTTAGTATACTGTATTCGCTGCTCACTTGTGGTCTCCTCTACATTGGGGAGACCAAACGCAGATTGGGTGACTGCTTTTCGGAACACCTCCGTTCAGTCCGTAAGGGTGACCCCGAGCTTCCGGTTGCCTGTCACTTTAATTCACCACCCCATTCCCACTCAGACGTCGCCGTCCTTGGCCTCTTGCGTTGTTCCACGGAAGCTCAGCGTAAACTCGAGGAACAGCATCTCATCTTTCGATTATGCACTTTGCAGCCTTCTGGACTCAACATAGTGTTCAACAATTTCTGATCATAACCACGGCCCCTATCATATATATATATATATTTATTCACATTCTTTGCCTGTTTTTTTTCTTATCATCCACATGGCAGCTGTCTTTCATTCTGCCAGCGCAATTTACACTTCATCTAGAGCCATCCTTTGTTTCTTGACCTGTCCCTTTACCAAAACCTTTTGCGTTGAATATCTCTTAATGTCTCTTAATATCTTCTGCCTTCTATACTATCACAGACCTTCCCTTTTGTTCTTTCATCCCCCCCCTTTCCCAGCCTCTACACTTGCTTAAAAAGCTGTTCCATTTCCTGCTTTCTTCTAGTTCTGACAAAAAGTCATCGACCTGAAACATTAATTATGTTTCTCTCTTCACAAATGCTGCCTGGCCTGCTGAGTATCTCCAGCATTCTCTGTTTTTATTTCAAAAATTGACAAGTCTTGTGGGCGGGTCATGCCTACGAATGGAGGCCGGGGCTCCACTCATGCTGCGCTCCTGGGCGGAGTGACATCATACGCTGCCCTGGAGTCCTCAGGATGAAAGCGCAACTCTCCGTGCGTGCAGAGACTGAAGGTAGGTGTGGATCTTATTCGCTGGTCAGAGGCTTCCTTCCGCACGAAGCCTGCGATCGGAACTTCAGGCCCAATATTATTACACTCACAGCAGGAGCAGTGATGCAGTCATATACAGCTAAAGGTCAACCTTAACTGAATATATGTGGCTTACTCTGAACACCAACTTTTGGAAGAATACGGTAGTATATGCTTTCTATCTGTATGATTATTACCGACTGTCCTATTTACGGAGTGAAGCAATGCTGTTTGTCAGTGTTATGGTCACACAGATATTCTGCTTTCAAAATTAGATCCTATTTAGCCCTGACAGAAAGCTCAATTGATAAAAGTGCATTACACATTCAGCAACAGTTAAAGTCATTTGAACAAACAGATTAAGCTGAGCCGTAGTTGCTCCTACTGATCAGGGAGCAGGACATTTCACATTCCAAAAAAAATCGAAATATTATTTTGATAATGATGTAAAATAAAATATTTTACAGTAAAGGTACAGACTCCTGAAGCTGAGGACATTCAGTTTTAGGTTCATGGAATGCTTTTGATGAAATAACTGTGCATTAGAGTCATAGAATCAGAGTCATAACGGTACAGAAGGAGGCCATTCGGCCCATTGAGCCCGTGCCGGCACACTGTAGCGCAACCCAGTCAGTCCCATTCCCCCGCTCTAACCCCATAGCCCTGTAAATTTATTTCCCTCAATTGCGTATCCAGTCCCCCCTTGAAAACATTGAGTGTCTCCGCTTCCACCACTATCATCGGCAGCGAGCTCCAGGTCCTCACCACTCGCTGCATAAGAAAGTATTTCCTCACATCCCCACTGTATCTTTTGCCCAGACCCTAAAATCTGTGTCCCTAGTCCTTGTACCACAAACAGGTGGGAACAGCCTTTCCCAGTCTAGCCTATCCAAACCCGTTATAATTTTGTACACCTTTATTAACTGACCCCTAATCCTCCTTTGCTCAAATGAAAATAAATCCAGCTTCTCCAACCTGTTCTTGTAGCTAAGATCCCCCAACCCCAGAACCATTCAGGTAATCTCCTCTGTACCCATTCAAGTGCCTTCCCGTCCTTCCTAAAGCGTGTTGACCAGATAGGACGTAATACTCCAGTTGTGGCCTAAACAGCGCTTTATAAAGCTTCAGCATAAATGATCTACTTCTGTACTCAATTCTCTACTTCTGAAGCCCAAGATCCGATATGCTTTGCTAACCACGCTCTCAATATGTCCCGCCACCTTCAGGGACATATGCACATTAACTCCCAGGTCCCTCTGTCCCTGCACAGTCTTTAAAACTGTGCCATTAAATGCATATTGCCTCTCCCTGTTCCTTCTGCCAATATGCATTACATCACACTTCTCGGTATAGAATTCCACCTGCCACTTGTCCACTCATTCTTCTAGCCTTTCTATGTCCTGTTGCAGTCAATTGGTATCATCCTCACTGTTTGCCACACCCCCAAGTTTGGTGGCATCGGCAAATTTAGATATTCTACTCTGTATTCCAATATCCAAGTCATTTATATATATCAAAAAAAGCAGTGGTCCCAGCACTGACCCTTGGGGAACACCACTGCCTTCCATCGTCCAGTCTGAAAAACAGCTGTTTACCACAGCTCGCAGCTTTCTGCCCTTAAACCAATTCATTATTAAGGCTGCCACTGACCCAAGTATTCCATGAGCCTCACTTTTGTTAACCAGCCTTCTATGTGGTACTTTTTCAGAAGCATTTCTAAACTCAAAGGGCTAGATTTTCAGTTGCTTGCGCCAGCAGTTAGCGCCTTAAGAGAAGTGATTTCCGGGCGCTATGCGTGTAGCGCCCGGGCGCAGCGCAGTTTGCGCCCCGCCCCAAATTAAGTTGCCCGTTAGTGCCGGCGCAAAGTTTAGCGCCCGCCCGGATGCACGCGCAGAAAATGACGTCACATCCTCGTGCAACGCCCTTTGGCCGCCCCGATTGCAAACTTCAGTCGGACCGCCCCATTGTGCGGCGGGCGGCCGGAGCGTTTGGAAAAAGGAATGCAACACAACCAGCGCGGGCCCCGGGGGGCGCTAATTAAAGGGAACGTCCTCTCCAGTATAAAGGCCATCCTTTTTTCTGAAAACAGTCTTGTGCAACGCATTTCTGGAGACACAACAAGGAGGATAGCTAACTGGTTTCAAGCAGCAAGAGCCAGGTATTTTTGGACTCAGGCAATAGCGCTGCAATTGGCCATTTGGAAATTAGACTGTTTGCCAGGATTTGATGGGGGTTGCATGGGGTGCCAACGCGGAGCTGCAGCTCCATGTCCGTAGGGCTCGCAGATGCATTGTGAGAGGGGCAGCCCTGGCTAGAGGCAGAGGGGGCTACAGGCGTCGGCCACGTAGGCCTTACCCAGTCAGGCTATACCGCCAGCAGCGCTCCTACCTAAACATGAGTGCCGCGCAATGTGTTAAAAGGCTCCAATTCCGAAAGGGGGTGATTGCAGAGATCTGCCACCTGCTTCGCCGAGATCTGCGGCCAAAGCTCAGGTGCAGGACGTCTCTGTCGGTGGAAGTGAAGGTGACGGTGGCATTGAACTTCTATGCCACCGGCTCCTTCCAATACGCTGCTGGGGACATAGCAAACATCTCCCAGTACGGCGCGCATCGCTGCATCCACCAGGTGACCGAAGCACTGTTCAGAAGGAGAAGCCAATTCATCTCCTTCCCCATGGGCCTGGAGAGCCAGCATCAGCGCGCATTGGGATTTTCCAGACTCGGGGAATTCCCCTTGGTGCAGGGCGCCATTGACTGTATGCATGTGGCTTTGCGGGCCCCTCTGGAGCATGGCGAGCAGTATCGCAACAGGAAGGGCTACCATTCTCTGAATGTGCAGCTGGTCTGTGACCACAAGCAGCGCATCATGGCAGTCAATGCCAGCTTCCCAGGCAGCAGCCACGATGCCTTTATCCTGCGGCAGAGTACTGTGCATGACATGTTCCAGGCACAGCCTCCCCCAAGAGGATGGCTACTCGGGGACAAAGGCTATCCTTTGTGCACCTGGCTCATGACCCCGCTCCGCGCGCCCAGGGCCGCTGCTGAAGAGGCCTACAACGAGAGCCATCAAACCACCCGCAACATCATCGAGCTAACTATTGGGGTCCTCAAGCAGCGGTTCCGCTGCCTTGATCACTCCGGAGGAGCTCTCCAGTATTCGCCGGACCGGGTCTCCCAATTTGTGGTGGTTTGCTGCATGCTACACAACCTGGCTATCCGCAGGACTCAGGCACTGCCACCTGACGTTGGACCAGCACCTCAGGAGGAGGAGCAGGAGGAGCATGAGGAGGAGGAGGAGGAGGAGGAGCAGGAGCAGGAGTACGTTCCCAGGAGGGAGCGACCAGGGCCAAGGGCCGCACGACGCCACCTTATTACACGGTACTTCTAAGCCCCCTGTCAGGGAATGGCCAGGGGCCATGAGGGAAGATGAATGCAGCCGCTCCGCAAGCCCTCAGCCGGCGAAGCCAACAAACACTAAGAAGAACAACCATGGAGACTGCATGAATAAAGATAATTTTTTATTAAACAAAAATGAAAAGCCCTTCCCACATGAATCCCCAAAAACAATAAACGGGCCCCACAAAAAGCCCAACAAACGACTCACTCCCACAAACTGGGGAGGAGCCACTCCACCTTTATTGAAACCGGGCCTCAACGTCGGCCTAACGCAAAAAAAAAGCCCTCCAAAAGCACAACCATGGGCAAAATAAAGATGGCCACCGCCATATTAAAGGAAAGCTGGCCACACCCTCTACTGAGTGGCCCGCGAGGGCGAGACCTTGGCCAGCATTTTGCCTCCCCTGCCCTGCCTGCTGCTCCTTCGCAAGCTCTGCCCAGTGGCTGCTGCGAGGCTGGGGGAAGGCGCCTGAGGCTCAGATGCCCTTCCGCCAGATGCCGCTGGGGGGCGGCCTACACGGCGTTTGGGCCTCGAGGGGCCGTCTCCTGAGTGGCGCACCTGAGCCTGGCCACCATCAGCTGCAGCCGCTTGCCCTTGACGCCCCAGAGGGGGAATGGCGGCGACGGATGGCGCAATGTGGGCCAGCTGGCGTCTGGGATGCGCTGGCTGGTGCTGTGGCACGGTGGCACTCGGCCGGGCCCGCACTGCAGGACCCGCAGCAATCAGCCGACGGCCGGCTTGCTGGGATGGTCCAGCGCGGCGCCTGCCCTGGCGATGCCTGCCTGAGACAGCGCGTGTGGCAGCAGTGAGTGGCCCTGTGGTCCTGGTGTGCGCGCGCATCACATCCGCCAGGGTCTTGACGGCATCAGTTAGCATGCGGCCAGTCGCGGCAGTTGCTGCCCCGAACTCGCGCACACTGGTCGCCAGCGACTCGATGGCCTCAGGCATGCGCCCCACCACGCTCATGAGCTCCGTGTGGCGCCGGTCCGAGTCGTCGGCCATCTGATCGAGCTTCCGCACCTCCTCCGAAGTGAAGGTGTCCGGACTGGAGTCGCGACTCTCCCGCTGGGGAGGAGGGGGCCGAACTAGGGGACCCTTGCCGCGTTGGTGACGGCGAGTGTGCCGAGCAGCAGCACTCCCCTCTGATCCTTCCCCCCTTTGGGGGGAAGGCCGCGGGCCACGCGCACGGCTGCTGGGTGGCTGGACGCCACTGGTCCCAGAAGCTGCATTGCCCTGCGACAGTTCCTCCAGGCACTCGTCCAGTGAGGAGGTGTCGAGCATTTCCTCCTCTCCTGCGGGACGTGACTGTTCCCCCGAAGGTCCGGCTTGCTCCTGCTCCTCCTCCTGGTTGGAGGTGCTGTCACTGGCAGCCTCAGGGTCCTGGTCGTCACCAGCTGAAAGCAGGAATGCACAAGAGTAGCTTCAGAGTGAGGAGACGGCGTCAGCGAGGGAGTTAGGACTGGTGGGATTCAGCGCATTGGTGGGACAGTGGCAAAGGAGGTAGCTCGGATGGGCCAGTGCGACGCGAGAGGGCCAAAAGGTGAGGTCCTTACCATTGCCGGGCAGTGGAGGGTCGGATACACCGCACGCTGTGGGGACAATCACACGTGCTCCCATGAGCACACACACGCGCTCCTCCAGCCGAGTGAGCTTCTGCAGCTTGTCGCGGCCACCCCTGGCACGGGCCTGGTGATTTAACGCTACTTTAGCCTGCAAGAGAAAGGACGGGCTGTAAGTGCGCAGTGAAGCCCTGATGTAGTGTGCACTGCCTCCCATGGTGGAATAGCTTGGACAGAGTGAAGCTCTGATGTACTGTCCACTGCCTCCCATGGTGGAATAGCTTGGCCAAAGTGTAGAGTGCCGAATGGCCATTTGATGCTCATGACTGTCCCAATGCTGCTGGCTGAGGGCTGGCCAAAAGGACTTTCAGGTCCCTTTTCCCATCATGTCAGGTGTACATGCAAGAATGAGGAGGAGACTGGAAAGGCTACTCACCCTCACAATCCTGGTCAGATCGTTGTATTTCTTACGGCATTGTGTGTGGGTCCTGGGGGCCTCGCCGGTGAACGTCACCCTCTGGGCGATCTGCTTCCAGGCTTTGGTGTAGTCGTGGTGGGTTGGATTCCTCCCACTGTCTGGAAACAAGATCTTGCGCCTCACCTCCAGAGCTGTGACCATTATGTCCAGATCACCCTCTGAGAAGCGCAGGGCACGCTGACGGGCCTTCTCTGGCGTTGCCATGACTCCCTGGGGCTGAGCAATAGTGTTGAGGCCTCTTTGCAAGGCTGCAGTGTGCAGGGCGTGGCAGCAGACCAATTCGTCCCTTCCCCCTTTAAGAGCTGGTCGGCACCACGGGGTCTGCTGTCAGTGCAAAAATGACCGCACACGTGCTGCGCCCCGCCTGGGCGCTATCCCTCTGGACCGCCGGCTTAGCGCCTAAAGAGAGTAGTGGAACGCCTCTTTTAGCGCTCCACCAACCTCTTAGGGCGAAGCCACTGAATTCCCGGCAACGGGGCGCTACTTTGGGGCGGGCGCTAACTTCGGGCGGGCGCTAAGGTTAGCGCCCCAAAACTGCCTATACTGAAAATCTAGCCCAAAGTAGAAAGCATCCATTGCATTCCCTTCATCAATCGTCCCTATTACTTCAGCAAAAAATTAAATTACATTAGTCTAACTCGATCTGCCTTTTACAAATCCATGTTGGCCAGCCGTAATTAGCTTAATCCTCTCCAAGTGCCCGTTAATTTTTTCCTTGATTATTGTTTCTAAAACTTTACCCACCACTGATGTTAAACGGACCAGCCTGTAGTTACTAGCCTTTTCCTTACACGCTTTCTTGAACAATTGTGCCACATTTGCCTCTTTCTAATCCTCAAGCACCTCACCCGCATCTAGGGAAGATAGGAAAATTATGGCAAGCCCTTCTGCTATCTCCTCCCCAATTCCCTTAGCAACCTGGGATGCAAACAATCTGACCAGGCGACTAATCCACTCTAAGGATACCCAGTCTTTCTAGTACATCCTGGCTATCATTTTTTACCCCTTCCCTTGCTCCTACCTTTTCCAATTCTACCGATATTTTGTCAGCATCCACCTCCTTAGTAAACACCGATAAAAATACCCATTGAGTATTGTAACCTTGCCCTGCACCTCTAAGCATAAATCACCTTCTTTGTCACAAATATGCGTCACCCCGCCTCTGACTACCTGCTTACTGTTAAAATGCAGGTAGAAGATTTTTGGAGATTACCGCATTAGTGTTAAATTAGCACCATATACATTATAGGTGCATCTTTATTTTTATTTCTAAATTTATGTTCCATATAATATCAATATAACGTGATGCCCGTTAGATCGAAGAACGTTCACAGATACACACAGAAAGTGAGATAGTCAGTTGTATACAGCTGAGCAGCCCCGCGGATATGCTGAGAAGTTGGATTTCAGCAATAACAGGCGTTGGGAGGAGGGGAAAGTGACAGGGTCTGGTCTGATATATAACAGGTGTGAGTAAGATAAATGTGGATAACCGTCTCACTAACTGTTTGGAAGCGCTAAGGGAGTTTATGGCCGTCAGATTCTAAGACTTTGGAGACTTCACGCTGACAGTGTAGTCGGAATTGGGACCAAAACACAGTTATGACCCTCGGGTCAATGGCAAGTAGACCTGCCTGAAACTCAGTTAACTTAGATATATGGCACATTCCCCTAACGCTCATCACCTTTTTCAATATTTCACCATTAGGACAATGAAGAATTTTGATGTGACTAGTTGGGTACTGCATGGATCCATCCTAGGACCCCAGCTATTCACAATATATATAAATGATCTAGACGAGGGAACTAGATGTAATATCTCCAAGTTTGCAGATGGCACAAAGCTGGGTGGGCGTGTGTGCTGTGAGGTGGATGCAGTGAAACTCCAGTATGATTTGGACAGGTTGGGTAATTGGGCAGTTGCATGGCAGATGCAGTATAATGTGGATAATTGTGAGGTTATCCACTTTGGTGGCAAAAACAGGAAGGCAGATTATTATCTGAACGGCAATAGATTGGGAAAAGGGGAATTGCAACGAGACATGGGTGTCCTTGTGCACCAGTCACTGAAGGTAAGCATGCAGGTGCAGCAGGTGGTTAAGAAGGCAATTGGTATGTTGGCCTTCATAGCGAGAGGATTCGAGTACAGGAGCAAGGATGGCTTGCTGCAGTTGTACAGGGCCTTGGTGAGACCACACCTTGAGTATTCTGTACAGTTTTGGTCGCCTTATCTGAGGAAGGATGTTCTTGCCATGGAGGGAGTGCAGCGAAGATTCACCAGACTGATACCTGGGATGACAGGAATGACATATGATGAGAGATTGGGTCGATTGTGGTTTTATTCGTTAGTGTTTAGAAGAATGTGAGGGGATCTCATTGAAATTAATAAAATTCTAACAGGACTAGACAGACTAGATGCAGGAAGGATGTTCCCGATGGCAGGTGAGTCCAGAACCAAGGGTCACAGTCTAAGGATAAGGGGTAAGCCATTTAGAACTGAGATGAGAAGGAATTTCTTCACCCAGAGAGTGGCAAACCTGTGGAATTCTCTGCCACAGAAGGCCGTTGAGGCCAATTCATTAAATGTATTCAAGTAAGCGTTAGATATATTTCTTAATGCTAAAGAGATCAAGGGATATTGGGCGAAAGCAGGGACAGGTTACTGAATTTGGATGATCAGCCATGATCTGATTAAATGACAGAACAGGCTCGAGAGGCCGAATGGCCTACTCCTGCTACTATCTTCTATGTTCTATGTTTCTATTTATATTAAAATTATGATGTACAGTCAGATTGCTCCCCAAAGGGATTACGATTGTCACAGCAGCAGGTTCTGGGATTGGGTGGGAGCAGTTGGGGAGGTAGGGTGGCGGGAAGAGCTTGCAAGTTTTGTATATGAAAGTTAGGTTGCCCACCTTATACTGCTTGAATGCTATTTGCATTATCTTACCAAAAGTCCTATCCAAACATTTTCCCGAAAGTTACATCCTCAGTTGTAACTGAGGTCGCTGATCCCAGTCAGGGCAGCGATTTCAGACATTACAATTCGCCTCAGATCCCTTCCATTATTTTGGGAAATGACTCCGCTTCCCTCTCCGAATTCATATTAGCAGCCCCTCATAAAGTGTGCATGTTGGGAAAGTTCGATGGGATGTGTTTTCCGTGATTCTGTAACAAAATGTGACGTTTATGTGTTTTAAGTTGCATGATTTGAAATAGGACAGGTAATATGACTTATGCATAGATTGAGCAAACTGCATCATTATCAGAATTCCATTGATGACTTGACAGTGATGACGTGAACTGAGCGGATCTGTCAGTCTGAGAAAAAAGAAACAGCGAATCTGACGGGGTATGTTTGCTTTGTTTGTACATTTGTTTGGAAATAAATTTAAGGGGGAAATGTTGTTTAGTGAAGTGATCAGCCTAGTTGGGAAGCGAATGAACATGGACTGAGAACGAATGTAGCTGGTGGTTTTAAGCTCTCTAATTGTGGACCACTTCAGGCAACTTTTAGTGGAAGGAACCAATACAATTAACATTGCCTCAATAGCGAGGGGTCGGTTGACCTCCCATTTTGTTGACTTCGAGGTAATTTCTAATGCCGGATTAATTTCTACTGTAACAACATGTCTAAGCTTCGCCTTGTCTTTCATGCTGACTGGGTTTACATAGAATTACATAGAATTAACAGCACATAATAAGCGATTCAGTCCGACCAGTCCATGTCGGCGTTAATGCTCCACTCGAGCCTCCTCTCATCCTGCCCCATTTACATGCATCAGCATCACTATCTGTATCCTTCTCCCTCATATGCTTAGCTAGCTTTCCCTAAAATGCATCTATACTATTCACATCCAGTAATTCCAGTGATAGCGAGTTCCTTATTCTCAGCACTTTCTGGCTAAAGAAGTTACTTCTGAATTCCTTAGTGTATATCTTGGTGACGGCCTTTAGTTTTCCCCGCAAGTGGTAACTCTCCATATCTACTGTCGCAAAACATTTCATAATTTCAAAGACCTCTATTATGTAATTCCTCGTGCTTCTCCTTTCAAGAGAAAGGAGACGCAGCCTGCTCATCCTTTCCTGCTCTGTATATCCTCGCTGTTCTGGTGTCATCCTAGTAATGTTTTTTTCCACCCTCTCCAGTGCCTCTATATCCTTCTTTTGTAACATGACGACCAAAACTATACACAGCACTCCAATTGTGGTCTAAACATGGTGCAATACAGGTTGAGCGTAACTTCTCCAGTTTTCAATTCCATCCCCCAAGAAATAAACCCTAGTGATTGGTTTGATTTTGTTATGGCCTTATTGACCTGTGTCGCATCTCTTAATGGCTTGTGCATTTGTATTCCCAGATCCCTTTGCTTCGATTCCCTTGAAGGAAGCAGTTCACAAGTCAAACGCGAGCACTGGAGAGTCAGTGCATAGACCTGGAACTTCTGCTTTTTTTACAGGTTTCTCCATGCGGGTAAGTCGCTAGCAGCTGCATGTGGAAAAAGCAGATGCAAGGACTGTTTTTATCAAGGTAAGAGGTGAATTAAATAAAATTCAAATATTCCTTTCACAGCTTTATCATTTTTAAATACTTTAAAGAAAGATAAGTTTAATTTTAGCCCCGTTAAAAACTTTAATTATTTATGTAATTTATAGTTATTTTTAAAATGTGATTTTAAAAAATGTATTTTAACTTCTAATTAGGTTTTGGGACCGATCTCTATTGATAGATTTGACACGTCTTCCTGTCAAATCTGTGAATGGAGTTTCCCTGCTCTGATTCGCTCTCCATGGCCCACGTGATCCCAGGGGACGCTGCAAAGTAACTGCGCCTCTGGGATACGCTGAGCGCCGCACACCGGCAGCTGGAGGAGGCCCAGGATCGGAATCCCACGCTGGCCCACAGTACAATGGTAGGCGCGCTTTGTAAGTGCAGGTCAGGGACTTGCGCCCGCAGGAAACCTCGACCCGAATTTCTGGGCCAATACCTCACACTTACCTATGTTTAAATTAATTTACCAAATGAATGGCAATTCTGCAAATTGGTAAATGTCTCCTTGTATTTTATTGCAGTTCTGCACAGAATTGGCTACCTCATCGCCACCACCACTCCACTCCCCCCCCCCCGCAATGTGGTGCCCTCTGCAAATTTATATTTGTGCTTATGATTCCAATGTCTAGATTGTTAATATAAATTGTGAACACAAGTGGTAAATTCGCAACTTGGGAATAAAGGGGCAGGATCAGCAGGACCTATTCATGGTAAGAATCAAACGCAAGTGGGATCATTTACAAAATTAATCCATTGGTGGAAATAGCTGCCTGCTTCAACATGTGTTACTGATGGGAGTAGAGGTTGTGGGCTATGTTAAGGAAAGAAGTGTTGGGTTTAGATCAGTGAAAACAACAGATATGTTTGTCTAATTGATTTTATTTCGGATCTGAAAAAATCTTGTGTGTGTTTTGCGATCCGATATCACCTAACTTACATTTTCAGCAAAAGTAAATAGTACCCCAAGAACCTATCATCTCCTACAATATGACATCGAATATGGGGAACAGATGGACGCTTCCATTTCATTTAGAGATTCCTGTTTGTAGAATAACAACAGAAAATGCTGGAAATACACAGCAGGCCAGGCAGCATCTGTGGAGAGAGAAACAGAGTTAACGTTTCAGGTCTGGGACCCTTCATCGGAACTGGAAAAAGCAGGAAATGTAACAGATTTTAAGCAGGTGCAGGGACAGCGGGGCGGGTTAGGAGCAGAGGAAGGAATTGAAAGAACATCCTGTACTTTTGTAAGAGGCAGGAAAGATAAAATGTTGCAAATGGGAATGGCAAAAATCATACTGCATGGAAAATGGGGGCAGGGATAATTATCTGAAATTGTTGACCTCAATGTTGAGTTCGTCAGGCTGCAAATCACCCAATCGAAAGTTGAGGTTCTGTTCCTCGAGCTTACGTTGAGCTACATTGGAACAATGCAATAGCCCGAGGACAGAGAGATCGGAGTGGGAGTGAAGCGGTGAATTAAAGTGACAGGCGACCGGATGCTCAGGGTCACCCTTATGGACTGAACGGCGGTGTTCCGCAAAGCGGTCTACATGGCCCTTGACCGTGTCCGTTCTATTTCCCGCACTTCTGCTGTCACCCCTTCCCCTCCCTCCCAAAACCACGATAGGGTTCCCCTTGTTCTCACCTTTCACCCCACCAGCCTTCATATTCAACGGATCATCCTCCGCCATTTCCGCCACCTCCAACGTGATCCCACCACCAAACACATCTTCCCCTCACCTCCCCTTTCAGCATTCCGAAGGGCCGCTCCCTCCGCGACACCCTGGTCCACTCTGCAATCACCCCCAACTGCCCTGCTCCTTCACCTGGCACCTTCCCGTGCAAGCACAGGAGATGCAACACATGCCCTTTTACCTCCTCCCTTCCCACTGTCCAGGGCCCCAAACACCCCTTCCAGGTGAAACAGCGATTTACTTGTACTTCTTGCAATTTCTTATATTGTATTCGCTGCTCACAATGCGATCTCCTCTACATTGGGGATGACCAAATGCAGATTGGGCGATCGCTTTGCGGAACACCTCCGTTCAGTCCATACGGGTGACCCTGAGCTTCTGGTCGCCTGTCACTTTAATTCACCGCTTCACTCCCACTCCGATCTCTTTGTCCTCGGCCTATTGCATTGTTCCAATGAAGCTCAACGTAAGCTCGAGGAACAGCACCTCATCTGTTGATTGGGCACTTTGCAACTGCCGGACTCAGCATTGAGTTCAACAATTTCAGGTAATTATCCCTGCCCCCATTTTCCATGCAGTATGATTTTTGCCATTCCCATTTGCAACATTTATCTTTCCTGCCTCTTACAAAAGTACAGGATGTTCTTTCAATTCCTTCCTCCCCTCCTAACCCCCACCGTCCCCCCCCCCATTTCTGCACCTGCTTAATATCTATTACATCTTCAGCTTTTTCCAGTTCTAATCAAGTGTCCCAGACCTGAAACGTTAACTCTGTTTCTCTCTCCACGGATGCTGCCTGGCCTGCTGAGTATTTCCAGCATTTTCTGTTGTTATTTCAGATTTCCAGCATCTGCAGTATTTTGCTAATATATTCCTGTTTGTAGATGTCAGTTGAACAATTTCTGCTCGCTTCCGATTCATGGAACTGCATTTTAGTTCTGTGAAGCCATTTAACTTATTTGATTAAATTAATAATGCGAGCCAGGGGATGCTTAATTACACTCTTTAATTCCTCTCTGAATTTGCTCTGTGACACTGAATAAATAAACGTTTTTGTGCAATAACTCAAAGACATAAGCATATAGCCGGATTGTTCCGCAATGGTGAAAGAGTCATTATAATTTGCTTCTAAAAACTGAGTAATGTAAATTGCACACATATAAAAATTATGGAATTTACCATCCATAACAGTATAAAATTGCCCGATATAGCAAGCAGTAACATCATGGATTCCCTTCGATTCTCCATCTCTGGATCAGTGTGATTCTGAATATTGTTGTTTCCTCGGAGACCACTCCTCATTCTATTGGCCAGTATAATGTGCCTGATGGTCAGGGCATTGAGCAGCAAGATCAACACAAATGGTGCAAATGGTGTTAAAATAGTTTGAAACCACAGAAATGCTACCCATATGGCTAAGGTGTAGAAACTTGATTTTACATAGCAGGACCATGGTTCATTGTCAATTATTTCCCGAGGTTCAAGTATAAAGTAGATTGGAACATTTACTAAAATGCTTAAGGAACAAACCACTGCAATCACCACAGCCGCTGTTTTTCCAGTGCAATATTTTGTTCGCAACTTTTGGTAACAAATAACGACAAATCGATCAAAGTTAAAAGCCACCGTTAGCCAGACAGAGCAATCAATGGAAACATAAAACAGGGCGATATTGAAACTACAAATCAGAGTATAGTTCAGGAATGAATAAGGGAAATAAGCATCGTTAATCTGATATAGAATTACATTAAATATCAGGATCATTAGATCAGCTGCTGCCATGGCCACCAGATAACGGGTGATGCATTTGGAGAGACCGCACTTTCCACGGGAGAGACTGACAATTGTCACCAAATTAGCTGCAAAAATGAAGGAATTAAATTAATAACTCTTCTTACTCTGAGAGAATGAGCAGTTGAGAATTCTTTGTACGAAATTCATGGAATATTTTCGTGTCACTCAAATGTCATTCTCTTTATTTCCTCCAATCGATCAGATGAGCTTAGATATTATAAAATGATGCATTTCTTTATGCTTAAACGTCGCTAACTTATTCTGAGTTACTGCAAAAAAAAACATTGCTGCAGTGAATGACCTGGTTGGATTTTCATCTTTCCACGGGACCGAAAATGGGCTTTTCCAACTGGCAGCCACAATTGAATCCACCCGATTTTCATTATCATTCACTTCAACAGAAAGGAAGTTCTGGCTATGTGCAAAAAATCCAAAAGGGCAGCTGATTTGCTTATCACTGTCCCTCCATGCATATCATGGGGTAGATTTCCATCTGTCTTTCCTGGTGTAAATCGGTGTTGCGGATCCACTAACAGATAATAGCAGGCAGGTCTACCGCAACACCAGACTGAAGCAAAGCATTTGATTGAAAATGTACTCAGTATCTCATTTCAAATAACCGCAATTATAATGCATTGCAGGATTCAGTGTGATAACACGATTCTGATTGCAATATTGTTTCGTTTAGTCTTCTGGAAGCAGGTGCTTTTCCTCAGCAAATGACAAGCAAAGGAAATTTCTCAGTGATACAATAAATCGCACTGTTTCAGAATGAAGCACATTAGATTGCTGTATAAGCTCTATTGCCGAGTGGTAACAAGTGATCAGTGACCGGGCCTGGCACCAACACATACGCCCATGGATTTCGATAGTCAGCAGCAGTGTCAAAACTCATTCCTCCTGTCGCAACTCGGAATTTTAGTGAACATGGATTTGACATTCGTCTTGGGCAGTGGCGTAAAACTGGCGATAGTGAATTCGTGGCCAGTTTTGCACAAATTCCAATTCCATTGACTTCCTCCGCACCGCTCTGCACTCTACCATTGTGACTCAAAATGAATGGACAATTCGAGTTGCACCCAAAATGGGTTCGGGGCACAAGACATGCCAGATTTAGTGGTGAAATTGGTCTTCGCCAGTAGCGTGAAATGAGCTCATAGTGCACAGGCAGTCTGCTTTACAATGCGTCTGATTTCCCTTCCATTGACCTCATTCATAACGAATATCAGACTTGGTGTAAAATGAGCAGCCCATTCCCTCTCAGCCTATCTCGCGCTGCAGCGGAAGACCAATTTCAGTGCCTGAGGATTGGCTTTCAGCCTTGTTTACAAGCTGCTGGCCAGCTGCATGCGGCAGAGGGAGCCCGGAGCAGCTCCCGGGTGGGAAGCGTGGGGAATCAGTCAACGCCAATGCTGATCTGGCAGCCGGCTAAGTCTATGGGTGGGAGTCCATCCCAGGGAGGCCACAATACACCAACATTTATTGTGTGCGTGGGAGGACCTGTTCTATTTCTCTTGGATTCAGAAATATATAAAATAAATATCCTTTGCCTTTTCTTGAGCAGCCTCTGGGAATCCCTTTCAGAATTATTGTTTCGGCTACTCGATCCAATACTAATCCTTAGACCTGACAAAGAATTACAAGACTGTCTGTCAAGGACAAGGAATTCCCACTGAATTGCAGAATTTTAATAGTCACAGTAAACTGTGCTTCTTCTCAGGCTGTTACATTAACAATATGACAGAAACTTGGATCACTTTCAGTTATTTCTTTGATGTTGATAATCAGTGTCTGCAAATAAAGCAAATCAAAACAACCGGATAATATCATTACACCGACAGCAGGAATGGTGACACAGTGAAGCACTGTTAAAGATTATCACCGGCTTACCAGGAAGACCAACTATTGCAAGAATAGGATAATAAATGTTTTCTATCTGTATTATCACTGGCTATCCCATATTCGGAGAGAAGCAACGTTGCTAGTTAATGCTGTGGACTCGCAGAACTTCTGCTTTCAAAGCAAACTCTTATTTATACCTGAGAGAAACCTCAAGTGACACATGAGCATTACATAATGACTGGCAGTAGTTACAGTCATTTGAACAAACAGATTGAGGCGAGTCATATTCACTGCTACTGATCAGAAATATTTTGCAATGATTTTGTCCGCTGAAAGAATAAAGATTCTAGAATATTATTAACATCATACGTTCCAAAAAAATATTTCGACATCTCTATTCCTTCAGTCATGGTAAAACACTCCTTAATTCGAGGATATTCATTTACAGATTATTGCAATACATTTGAGGCATTTGAGGAAATACATATGCATACTTATGATGGATTGCTGTCTCTAGATCTTAGCTGCATTGATAAGTTTCCCTAGCTGTTCTAATCAATGCGATTTATAATTTATATTACTGGACCTCAATGCTACAGTTGCAATTGAAGAACATTCAGATACACACAGAAAGCGATATAGTTAGTTGTATACAGCTGAGCAGCCTCGCAGAAATGCAGACATTTTAGATTTCTGGAGGTATTAACAGGCCTTACGCGAAGGTAAAAGAGGGATTAACAATTATCTGGGCAGTTTGTCCACTCGAATGCCATTTCAATAAACCCTCTAAAACGCATAGCCATACGTGATCATGAAATTTCATTCAATTCCATTTTTCCTATTGTAGTGATGACGTTAAATGTGCAGACCATCAGTCTGTGTACAAATATACGTCATATAATCTTTATTGGATTTTCTTTGTCTTTGTCCGTGCCTTTGTTGGTAAATAAATTAAGCAGAAAAGTAACCATTTGTGTGTTGAAAAGACAGCTTGTTTGGAATGTTAAAGCACATGGATTGACAATCGGTGGATTCAACGTCGCTGATTGGGGAACAATTAAAACATCTTTATTTGGAAGGAGCCAATATTTAGACATTAAAACAATATCTCATAAACTGTGAAGTCTGTCGACCTTTCACTTTGTTGAATCCAAGGGATTCACTGTTGCTTGAAGATTTCAATGACACACATCACGTCTCAGGTTTATCATGAATCTGGTTCTGACTTGGGATCTGAAATGCTGGACACATATGACAGAGCAAGTAATGGTTGGGCCCAGCAGTTGTGGAAAATGACATCTCTTGTAGGAAGTATTTTAATTCTAGAGCGGGAGAGTGAGTGGTGCACGTGTTTGGGAGAGGCAGTGGGCAAACTCCGACAATATTAACGGCCGTGAACGATTATTCTGCTGCCTACTAAATTCCCAGGCGGAAAGAACAAAAGAAATAGGAGCAGGAGTAGTCCATTCAGCCCATCATTAAGATCATGGCTGATCTTCTACCTTAACTCAACCTTCCTGCAGTAACCCCTGGAAATCTGTTGTAAGATGCTGTAAGGCCATTAAAGTCGGGTGTCAAGAGGTTGCAGCCTGGGACCTTCAAGCAGCCGGTTCCTGGCACAAGGTAAGTGGATGTACAGGGAACTTGGTCAGGGAAGGGGGGAAGGCCAGGTTAGGGGAAGCCCAAAGCTTCCGTGTGAGATTCAGAGGAGAATTCATGCCCCTATTGATCCACATGTAATTTTCAACTGCCTGGATAGCCTGTGTTACTGGTGATCAAGAATCTCCTAAGCAGAGAGAGTTTGTGCATATTACTCAATGCTGCAATGACTTGTAAGAATACACAGTTCACGGTAAACTCGACTGAATTTAAATTGAACAAATTTAATGTACTAAAAGGCTTTGACCACAAGAGACTTCTTGGCTAAACATTTCTAAAATAAATTATGTGCTTGCAAGCTGTTGTTTTTCTACAAAAGATAAGACCTTGAAAATTCAGTGCGAACAAGGAGTCAACCCTCAGGTGCAAAAACAAGGACTTCTTCAGGCCTTGGTTCACCAAGCGTCAAAACAGAAAGAAAAGTGAGAGAGTGAGAAAGCAACGCTATTCACACGGTTCAAGGCATGAATGCTGTGGGCGAATTGCCAAGTTTTTGGTATTAAAAGGTTCTACTAAAAGACATTCAAGGCTGCAGTCAAGGGAAAATTGGTCAGTTGCCAGTCAAAGTCATGCGTCTAGTCACGGCTGAGCCGACCACTCACTGGTGTGCGTAAGTATGTGATTGTTTACAATCACTTGAGCTAAAAGTAAGTGTTTCGATTCGTGTGTGCTTACTTGTAATAAGTAAATGACTTGACTGTGGGTGGTTTTACTATATGTAATATTTAGATCCGTGCTTGTTTACTTGTAGTAAGTAAATAACTTGAGGACGAGATGTTTTACTATATGATCCGTGCATGCTTACTGGTAATATGTAAAGGATAAATTATGGGTTGTCATGGAATATTTTGTGTGCTTCCTTGTAACCTCTTACTGATTTTAAGTAAAGAATAGTTTACCCTGACATCTTTTTTTCGGTTTGTCTTTTCCACTATAAACAGTCAGACAGAAGGTAAAATCAACCTGAAGGTCCTACAGATTTTGGCGCCCGAACTGTGTCCGGTTCAGAACAAACAATGGCAAAGACGATGGATGAATTAGTCATGACTTATGTGACAGGGAAGGTAGCCCTCAAAGAAGGATGTGTACGGTTCATTATTGATGGTGATTATCCAGTATTGGAGGCTGAACAGTGGACACAAGGGTCCATGTGTCGGCCAAGTGTACGGAAATCCGTTTGATTATTGTCATACCAGAGGCAGGTTATATCTGATGAAAGGGTAATGATCTATTTAAGGAAAGAAACAGAGGAAGAAAGGGAAAGTAGGAAAAGGCTCGAGGAAAAGTTGGAACAGGCGGAGATGAGGTGTAATAAGGAACAATACCAAGAAAGCCAATGTATAAATAATCAGGATCAGTGCGATGTCTTGTCAAAAGAACTATCCAAACAGAGGCAGTGGGCAGAGCATGCAGAAAAATGTCACTGAGGACCTGAATGTTGCATTTAAGGTCACTAATAAATAGGCTCTAGCAGAACGGAGTGCTCGTGGGGTCCACACTGAATCTAATAAGTGGATTAAGAAACTGGAGTTGAAACATAAAGAGCAGGAGAGAGAGAGTGGTAGATAAAGAGTGAAAAAGATCTAAGTTGCAGGCTACCCAGTCTGAAAACTCAGCATAGGAAGGGAAAAAACAAGGATTTGGGGAGCCAGGAAAAGCTGCTGAGAGGAGGATTTAAAATAAGGTAAAAAACGAGAATCTTAAAAGCTTTACCAACGTGGAAGCTATCACCTTCTGTGCCGAGACAAATAAAACACAAGATTTGCTGAGTGAAAGGAACGTTAAAGTATGTTGGAATTTGAATTTGTGTGAATGTGTGTGATGAAGTGTGGAAGTTTTCCTGACTATAAATTTTAAGGAGTTACAGTATTTCTTTTGTCTGAAAATTTGTCTTTGAAAGAAAGAGTGTGTTGTGTTCGTTTTAGCTCCACCCACTTTTATTTCCATGGAGCTAAAAGCCGTTTAACCCTTTGTTGGAAATTGGACGTTTTAAGCGTGTTAAATATGTTAATTTCAATTTAAGATTGTGCGCTTAGAGGTGGGAGAACATTTGTGATTTGCATTTTAAGTTAAAGACACTGCTGTGGAAATATTTTTACGGGGAAGGCTTAGACAGCAATCTATAAATCAGAGGCAGTTTGTTTTACAAAAGATAATCTTCAGCCTTGAAGTTACGATTACCATGGTTTCTGATCGAGTCTGGTAGAAAATGAAGCTGGAATTTTTGAAAGTATTTTGCTTTAATTGGATTACTAAAAATAGATATTATTTGATTTTATTTTAAATGAATTTGAACGTTTACAAAGCACTGTCTTCTTAATCTGGCTATTGCAAGTCCAAGGCGCCCATTTTCTAAGTTTGTGACAAGTAGCCTATGTGAAATAAAGAAAGGAGGAAAGGAAAGATTCTGTCCCTTTTTCTATCTTCAGTGTGGTGATGTCTGAAAAAAAGTTGAACGAATGTTTCGAAGCTACAGTCTGTGCGAAACTCCTCAGTCTTTTTCAAGTGCTACTAGTTAGTTAATGATACTGGTTTGAATTGAAGTGGAATTATTGAGGTTAAATAACCTGTTTAAACGAGACATTTATTGTGAAATTCTGGTTGATGTAAATTGTGTGAAAGCCTCTAGTTCCGGATATGAGGTAATCACATCAATAATTGATATTTTAAAGATTTCTGACCAAGTTCAAATATGTGTGACCAAGGCAAGAAGAAGGATTTGCTATTGTGTGTGGAGTTGCTTCACAAAATGTTTATGATGTCTGATGTTTGTACCTGCTGAATTGAATTGATCAGAATCTTTGCAAGTTTTAATGACGCAAAGGTTTTGCAAAAGTAACAGTTGTTTATTGACGAGTTATACATTTACTATTAAATTGTGTTTTAAACTAACCTATTAAATTGTGAAAACCCAACTGTTTTTTACGATCGGGAAAGTGTATTTAAATTACGTGAAGTGACGAAATTGCGTGCATCTGACAATTTGCCCCGCCTTCTTACAAATATGGAAATGAGTTAACCCTGTCCACTGAAAGCTGTTTTTGTTAATTCACCACACGACAATTTTTTTTGCTGAATGATACTGGGCATTATTAAATTGAAGGTTTTTAGTTTGAGTGGATGATTCCCCACAGTGACAGAAGGGAATCAACAATTGACGAATCAACTGGGCTGGTAGTAAAGTCGCAATTGATTTTTTTTTTCTTTGAAACAGGGGGCCAGATGCATATTGATGGTGCAATAATACCAAGTGTATAGAGGCCTTCCCGTGCAAGTCGGCCACAGCCTTATGGAGGGCCAAGACCCTAGTTAGGGAGTTATCTTCCAGATGGGGTCTTCGTTGCGTGGTATAGTCAGATCAGGGAAGACATTTTACAGGGCAAGTAATGCAAGCCACTCTGAAATTGCTTGGAATTGAAGTGAAATGGCATTTGACCCACAACCCACAATCACTGGGGATTGTTGAAAGAATTAATCGTACGTTCAAGTTGGCCCTGCAAAAGGAAGTTAACGAACAGGACACTAAGTGGGCTGAGGTACTTCTCCTACTTCTTAAGGGGATCCATAATAAAGCGTCTAAAGGATCGGGTCACTCCCCTCATGAATTGGTAACGGGGATACCCATGCGAATCCCACACACCTGTTGCTCCACCCTCTGACTGATAAATCAATTAAGGAGGTGGTTGCAGAAGAAGGCAGCAAGCCATGGTCATGAGCATGGTGAGACAGACTCATCCACTCCAATGGGGCGATGGAGAAGTGGTGCCTAATGCGGCGCCCCCAACCAATGAGGCATCCCTGCATGATGAGACATCTCCCCAGCTATAGTATGGTTACCATATGAGGCAACGACCTCGGAAACGGCCAAGGCCGTATAGCGCATAATCAGAATAGAGGCTAAGCGGACAATGGCAGGGTGCAGGGAGACGGGACCGGGAGTAACACTCCGTTTCATACCCACTTCCACAGGCCAGAACAAGGCAGAGAAAGATGGAGAGGCTAATTTGGTTGCTGTGTGGCATAGCGCTCCATCTCGTACGGGCAGCAGCAGCACATGGGGAAGCATCCAGTGATTCAAATTATCATTACCATTGCCCCCATAACTCACCCCGAGGTACCGCTGGGAGGGTGCTCTCTGATCCATCAAGGGTACATGCAGCACAAGTTGTTCAGGAATGGTACGGGTAACCACATATGTGGTCCGAGAAGGGAGGGGAATATATGTAAAGTTAAGAGTGGTACTATAAGTCAGCCACGTATATGGTTATTTCAGGCCAAAGTGGGAGACAATACTACTTACCAACAGATAGGGGATCCTTGGCGGAATACTGGGAGCCCAACTCATTCGGAAGATAATGGGGAAATCTTGTTGAGTTGGGCACGATGGTGCAATGAGCATGAGGGAATCTATGGGCGTGTAAAACCTTCGGAGTTGCCATCTAACCTTATTTCGTATCCACAGCGCCACTTTGTGGAGCTCCCGTCCACTGGATAGGTGGGAAAAGTATCCAAGCGAATAGAATAGATGACAGGGTTCCCTCCCAATGATTCGTGGACAGGGAGAGAAGGCCGTGTAGGGGTTCCAAGGGTTGCACACATTATCATGTGCAGTACTGTAAAAACAGAATAATACACATGATGGAATTGAAAGTCTGTCCTAAACTTCCCCTCCCTACGAATAAAGCACAATCACAGGAAGAACAAAAAGGAACCCATGTTGTCTGCCCCAAACATACTCCGGGGCCGAAAAATGAGTTAGTGGTAATCCCAATTTGGAGGATATTGTACCATGATGTGCATAATGAGATGGTACCTGTAAAATTAAATCTGACCGAGGTGGGATTGCCGAATTGCTGCAAGCCAGAGACAGCGCAATTATATGGGAGAATGATGCAGGAATTAATAGACAGATTTTGGGGGAAAAAAAGAGTACATCAATGTCAGAGTCAGAATTCGAGCCTTTATACACCCGAGGGAGACTGATGCGTTAAATGGTCCACACAATAATATTACCGAATTTATTAAAGAACATCATATCAGAAAGCGACGGAGTTTGATAAATGATGCTACACTGGAAATACCCTCAGTAATAGCCTTGATTTGGCTAGCTTGGTTTAATCAGGAAAGAAAGTCAGAAAACGTTTATGGAAAATTCTGGATGAAATTAATATTCTGGGAAATGAGGAAGAGAAAGAGGACCAAATTATAATGATCCATCTGCAAGATGTGGTAAAGTACATAGAATCCCATGCTAAAAATGTAAATTAGATTATAAAGGAAGATGCAAAGGCCTCTAATAAGGCTGCACGAAATGTGTGTGTAATGTATGGATCTTGGTTAGTGGAACATACCCGTGAAAACCTGCAGAGCATTGCTGAGGGGAAGCTACCCTCGTGGGTGACTGATCGACACCTGAGGGCACTGTCCACTTAGCAATTTACCATGTCGTTACAGATGTACCCGGTGAATCGTGAATGCCTTTTGCAAGACAGAACAACACACCCTATTAGTGATGGTATTGTACTATCCAATGCTGTAGGAAAGGGCGACCCCAAATCCTATGTTCCACTTGAAGAATATAGGGATGCGCCAGCGAGATGACTTAATGAGGTATGACGAACTCCCACAGTATGTGACCCGAGTAATGAGACCAGTTGGGTGGCCCAGATCTTTCCAGGGGCGATCAAGCTCAGGACACATTCATCTGTCCTTATGACACGGTAAAACATACAGCCCCATCGTGCAGGTTTGATTGGGATGTTATAGCATGGAACTGCATCATGAAAATGATCGAGGAACAGCATTTCCACATACGATCTGCATATCGAGGGACGGTGAAGATTGGGTCAGTACAAAGTACCCGGAATACCAGTAAGGTAACAATCTGACTTGTCCCATTGTGGCAGGAAATTTGTGCTTTACCCCAGTCCAACCTGTGAGACTTGGGGCATTGGTTTTATTAAACAACCATTCCCATAGGCAAGTAGATATAACTGTAGGTTAAAAGAGCAATTTCATCAGTACGTAACTCAGTTCGGCTACGACATTCCACATCTGCCAGAACACTTGGTAGTGTTAATGAAACACGTTAGTCAGACCCAAAGCACTTTTATACCTTGGCCCAGAAGAACCGAAACCTGTGCAAAGAAATATCTAAGTTTGGCGATGATGCATCTTGGTGGGATATCAGGATGAATATCTCCCATGTTTTAGTCATTGTTCAGTTGGTGATTGTTTTTTTTTACTTTCTGATAATAACTTGTTGAGTCAACCAATGCCGCATGCAGCAAGCATTGATCAAGTTGTTGCAGAAGACAAGGAAAGAATAAGATGACGATGTAGTGCTTCGTGTAAATCGCCACTATATATAAGAGTTTAGCTTCGCCGAACTATAAATAAGTTGTTTATTTAACAGAACAGGATAATACAGCAGGTAAGATAGCTGACTGCAAGAGCACCATATTGTAGATCACAGGATAATTACAGCAGGTAAGGTAGCAGGTAAGGTGGCTGACTGCAGGAACACCATGTTGTAGGTCTTACGGTAGGTAAGATAGCAGGTAAGATGGCTGACTGCAGGAGCACCATGTTGTAGACCTTGTCCCAGCGGGGACTCCACAAGGACTGCGTTCCCAGTCCCGTGGGGGAGCGTGTGGGGAGCCTCATGGCCTCCTCACACTCGGCTCTATATTCCCGATGTCACGTGACCGCGTCATGACGTCAGCACGATCACGTGCGCTTAGGCGGTCACGTGACCTGCGCCGTTGTCAGTGCCTCTCCCCGTTACGGAGGCTGGCCTTTAAGGCCGAGGTTACTAAACCGGGCTGTGCCAGTACTTGCCGCGGGAGCAGAGAATCCCTTCGCTCCCGCTTGCCGGCTGATGCAGCCGAAGTCTCGATAGGCCGGGCTATGCCGGCGGCCGTCTTGGAAGCCCAAATCGGGCCGGCGGCCAGTGCGCATGTGTCGTGTGACGTCGGCTCGTTAGGTCGGCGGCCGACGCGCATGCGTCACATGATGCGTTATGTCACACGTTAGGTCACCTCTTAAAGGGACAACTGCCCAACAGGTAAGTTAAAGAGGCAACAGCCCTAACTGGTAAGTTACACAATTAAGTAAATTAAGTACATACAGTTAGGTAAGTTATACATACATAAATAAGTTAAGTTAAACGGAATTATGTATATATCTCAATGTAAAAGACAACCGTTGGGACCGCCACACAGGCCCCCCCAGAATTCGCTTTAATGAAAGTCCAAAGATGAGATAGTCTGATGAGCTGGTAATCACAACGGTCATGCTGTCTCGACTTAGTAGACGAGGTATAAAAATACTGCTCGTAAGCGGATCCTTACGCACGTCATGGCGAATAAAACATATCCATCAGGCGAAGGACCATAGAGACATGCGAAACAGCAGGCCTAATCAGAGTGACGGGCAGATTGGGCGGACGCGGGCGATGTCTCCGTTGACTGGTGAGCAAATCCCTTAGAAGGCTGGAACGCACGGAACAGTGTGTGCCATAATGCTACAACATGAACAGAACGGAGGGTGAAAAGTTGCTGTGTTGATCTATGATCAGAGCAACTTTCACTTGTTGATCGCAGCCGCAAGATGCCCATTGGACCCGCCCTTAATGTATACAGCTTCAATAGACATTTGCATTTGTCAAAAGGGAAAACTGGAGAAAGGGCGCCAATGGTCCAGGTTGTTGTTGCTTTCAGGAGAGGTTAACTCTACCTAGAAGGCGGCAACAGTCCAGGTTGTAAATTTAAGAAAAAAAACAGCCAGAAGGGCGGCACACTTTTCTTCACGCCGAATCATGTAGCAAGCTCAAAAGCTGGTGCGTCGTCGGCGGGAAAAGAATCACCGGTGTTCACGAGGTAGGGGTTCTCGTGAATGAGGTGTGCGTCCCCGTATTTTACAGGGGTGAGTCCTCGTGGTATCCCCGCTGGGTGCGCTCCGATCTTGTGGGCCCGAACATGTTATACCCCGCACTTGGAGAGATGTATACTTGCTGTTGCTATAGGCATGGAGGTAGAGGATCCGTGAGGCAGTAGAAGAATCGAATACGGAAACCGTATGCACTTGCATGGTCTGTACCGCATTGCTGTTCCTTCAAAAAGCACGAGGGAGATCATGGCTCCCTGGATTGCGGTAGCGACAGCAAAATGGCTGATGCTTCCATAGCATGCTTCGTTTGTGAAAAACGTTCACAAACCCACCAATTGTAGCGCTGGTGGACGACTGTTGCCGTTGGTCGTGCTCTACTTCTATGAAATTGTTCATGAAAAACAGGCTCACCTCCAAGCTGCGCTTCCATTGCGAAGACATTTGCAAAAACGGGGTCCCTTTTGGTAAAATCTGTATTACGCGGTTGCTGTTCCGTGTTGTTCGTCAATTGTGCGTTGGTCATCTTGAGTGAAGACGAGGTTCAGGCGTGCGTTGCTACCGTGAAAATCATTCGCGGATACCGGTTCACCAATTGTAGCTTTGGAATTGATGAGCTCCAGTCTCATGTTGTAGGGTCACCAATGTAGCGTTGGAATTGATGAACTCCCGTACTCACGTCGTAGAGTCACCAATGTAGTGGTTCGTGTAAATCGCCACTATATAAAAGAGTTTAGCTTCGACGAACTATAAATAAGTTGTTTATTTACCAGAACAGGATAATACAGCAGGTAAGGTAGCAGGTAAGATGGCTGACTGCAAGAGCACCATATTGTAGATCACATGATAATTACAGCAGGTAAAGTAGCAGGTAAGATGGCTGACTGCAGGAACACCATGTTGTAGGTCTTACGGTAGGTAAGATAGCAGGTAAGATGGCTGACTGCAGGAGCACCATGATGTAGACCTTGTCCCAGCGGGGACTCCACAAGGACTGCGTTCCCAGTCCCGTGGAGGAGCGTGTGGGGAGCCTCATGACCTCCTCACACTTGGCTCTAAATTCCCGACGTCACGTGACCGCGTCATGACGTCAGCACGTTCACGTGCGCTCAGGCGATCACGTGACCTGCGCCGTTGTCAGTGCCTCTCCCCGTTACGGAGGCTGGCCTTTAAGGCCGAGGTTACTAAGCCGGGCTGTGCCAGTACTTGCCGCGGGAGCGGAGAATCCCTTCGCTCCCGCTTGCCGGCTGATGCAGCCGAAGTCTCGATAGGCCGGGCTATGCCGGCGGCCGTCTTGGAAGCCCAAATCGGGCCGGCGGCCAGTGCGCATGCGTAGTGTGACGTCAGCGCGTTAGATCGGCGGCCGCATGCATGCGTCGCGTGATGCTTGACGTCAGCGCGTTAGGTCGCCTCTTAAAGGGGCAACGGCCCAACAGGTAAGTTAAAGAGGCAACAGCCCTAACTGGTAAGTTATACAATTAAGTAAATTAAGTACATACAGTTAGGTAAGTTATACATACATAAATAAGTTAAGTTAAAGGGAATTATGTATATATCTCAATGTAAAAGACAACCGTTGGGACCGCCACAACGATGTAGTATAAGTGCCTGTGACCTTCAATTCAGGTACATAGCCACTAGTGGGTGGACTCTGTAAGAATAAACTGATCACGGTAAACTTGACTGAACCAAATGTGATCAAATTTAATGTACCAACAGGCTTTGTGGGCAAGAGAATTCTTGGTTAAACATATGTAAACTAAGCGATGCTCTGGCAAGCTGTTGTTTTTCTCCAAAATATAAGACCTTGAAAATTCCATGAGAACAAGGAGTCAACATTCAGGGGCAAAAACAAGGACTTCTGCACGCCTTGGTTCACCAAGCGTCAAAACAAATAGGAAAGTGAGAGAATGAGAAACCAATGCTATCCACACGGTTCGGGACATGAATGCTGTGGGTGAGTTCCCAAGTTTTTGGTTTTCGAGGCTGCAGTCGAGGGCGACTTGGTCAGTTGCCAGTTAATGTCATACATCTAGTCACGGTCGAGCCGACCTCTCACTGATGTGAGTTGGTATGTGTCTGTTTATGATGACTTGAACTTAAAGTAAATGATTAGATCCGTGCGTGCTTACTTGTAATAAGTAAAGGACTTGAGTACAGGTTCTCATGTAAAATTTCTGTGCTTACTTGTAACCTCTTGCTGATTTTAAGTAAATAAAAGTTTACCCTGAATCTTTGTCCTGAGTTGTCTGTTCCACGGGTCTGAATTCTAAAAACTGTCAGACAAGTTAAAAACAAAGCAAACTACGTAGGTATGAGGGGCAAGTTGGCTAAGGTAGATTGGAAAATGACATTAAAAGGTATGAGAATGGAGGAGCAATGGATAACATTTAAAATATTAATACTTAATTTACAACAAATATACATTCCTTTAAGGCACAAAAACCCCAAAGGTAAAGTGGTGTCACGGTGATTAACAAGAAACGTTAACGTTAGTATTAGATCAAAGGAAGAGGCTTATGATGCTGCCAAAAGGAGCAGTAAGTCTGAGGATTGGGAGGATTTTAGAATTCAGCAAAGGAGGACCAAGAAATTGAAAGCGAAAAGTAAAATAGAATGTGAGAATGAACTAGCGAGAGGCATAAAAACAGATTGTATAAGCTTCTATAGGTATGTAAAAGGGAAAAGATTATCAAAAGTAAATGTTGGTTCCTTATAGGTTGAGACAGGAGCAATTATAATAGAGAATAAGGAAATGGCAGAGAAATTAAACAAATACTTAGCGTCTGTCTTCATGGAAGGAGATGCAAAACAATTCCAGGAAATAATGGACAACCAAGGGTCTAGCGAGAATGAGGAATTGAAAGATATTGGCCCAGAAGTTCGGGTCTCCGCGGGTGAGTACACATGGGGTACTCACCCATAAGCAGAATGGAAGTGCTGGTTCTGTGCATGCACTGCGCATGCACGGGAAACCGGCACTTCCGTTCCCCAGGAAGAAGGGGTCCCGAGGTCAAATGCGTGCACAGGAGAGGCTGCGCGTGCGCATCGAACTTACGTTTTTTTTGCAGGTTCTCCCGGGAAGGTAAGTCTCCAGAAGTTAGACATGTAACAAGCAGTCGCAAGGCCTGCTTTTTACAAGGTAAGTGGTGAATTAATTCAAATTAAAACATTTTTTCCACAGGTTTATTAATTTTAAATACTTTAAAGAAAGGTAAGTTTATTTTTAGCCCCGTTAGAAAATAAAATTACTTTTTTCAAAAATGTAAATTATTGTTTAAAATAGTTATTTCATGTTATTTATAGTGTTTTTTTAAAAAGTGATTTAAAAAAAAATATTTGAAGCATTAGTGATGTTTTGGGGCTTATAGTATTTATAGTTTTGACAGGTCTTCCTGTCAAACTTATGAATGAAGCATTCCCTGCTACCATTGGCTCTCGTTGGCCCACGTGATCCAAGGGGACGCATCGAACTAACTGTGCCCCTGGGATATGCAAGCACTGTGCACTGGCAGTTGGAGGAGGCCTAGATTTGCATGGGGGTTCCACGGGGGCCCACAGCTCAACAGCCAGCGCGGTAGGTAAGTTAAGGTCGGGGGCTTGCACCCGTGGGAAGCCCCCGACCCGAATCTCTGGGCCAAAAGTATTAGTTAAAACGTAGTGCTGAAGTAATTAATGGGACTGAACGCCGATAAATAACCCTGGACCAGATGGCCTACATCCAAGCGCTTTGAAAGTGTTGGTTATAGAGATAGTGGATGCATTGGTTGACATTTTCCAAAATTCCATAGATTCTGAATGGTTCCTGCAGATTGAAAGGTAGTAAATGTATCCCCACTATTTAAAACAGGGAACGACAAACCAGTTAGCCTAACTTCAGTAGTAGGGAACATGTTGAATCTATTATTAAGGTCGTGGTAACAGGGCACTTGGAAAATAATAACAGGATTGGGCAGAGTCAACACGGATTTATGAAAGAGAAATTGTGTTTCACAGATCTGTCAGAGTTTTTTGAGGTTGTAACTAGCAGAATAGATGAGGGGGAGTCAGTGGATGTGTTGTATTTAGATTTTCTGAAGGCATTCGATAAGGGGCCACGCAAGAGCATATTAAACAAAATTAGGACTCATAGGATTTGGGATGGAGGATTGGTTAACAGACAGAAAACAGAGAGTATGAATAAACGGCTCATTTTCGGGTTGGCAGGCTGCAACTAGTGGAGTACCGCAAGGATCACTGCTTGCACCTTAGCTATTCACAATCTACATCAATGATTTGGATGAGGGGGCCAAATATAATGTATCCATGTTTGCTGATGATGCAAAGCTGGGTGGGAATGTATGTTATGAGGAGAATGCAAGGAGGCTTCTTGGGATATAAACAGGGTAAGTGAGTGGGCAAGCACAAGGCAAATGGAATATAATGTGGAGCAATCTGAAGTTATCTACTTTGGTAGGAAACACAGAAAATCAGAGTATTTTTTAAATGGTGAGAGATTCGAAAATGTTGGTGTTCACAGGGACCTGGGTGTCCTTGTACACGAATCACTGAAAGTTAATATGCAGTTACAGCAAGCAATTAGGAAAGCAAATGGTATGTTGGACTTTATTACAAGAGGATTTGAATAAAAGAGTGCAGACGTCTTACTGCAATTATATAGGGCCATGGTGAGAACACACCTGGAGTACTGTGTACAGTTTTAGTCTTCTTACGTAAGGAAGGATATACTTGCCATGGAGGGAGTGCAACAAAGGTTTACCAGACTGGTTCCTGGGGTGGGGGGATTGTCCTCCAACGACAGATTGAGTTGACGTAGCCTATAATCTCCAGAGTTTAGAAGAGTGAGATGTAATCTCATTGAAACATACAAAATTCTTACAGGGCTGGTCAGGGTAGATGCAGGGAGGATGCTTCCCCTGGCTGAGGAATGTAGAACCAGGGCTCACAGTCTCAGAATAAGGGGTCGGCCATTTAGGACTGAGCTGTGGAGCAATTTCTTCACACAGAGGGTGGTGAATCTTTGTAAGTTTCTCCCCCAGAGGGCTGTGGAGGCTTAGCCATTGAGAATATACAAGACAGAGATTGATAGATGTTGCAGTATTAAGGGAAAAGGGGATATGGGGATAGTGCAGGAAAGTGTAGATGAGGTAGAAAATCAGCCATGATCTATTGAATGGCAGATCAGGCTCGAAGGGTCAAATGGCCAACTCCTGCTCCTATTTCTTATGTTCTTATATTCTTAAAACAATCTGAACGTCTTACAGACTGTTGTTCCATAATCCGAACATGTCTCAGGGATAATGTAAGATAGATTTCCTCTTAAACGTTTAGTGGAGTGTTAATAGAAAGAAGTTATGTAATGACGTGTAAAAATTGCAGAAAGCTACTTTAGAAGAAACTACTATTTGTTCATTGAGAGAGAGACAACGAAAATACTGCGATTAAACTGATAATGTATTATTTCGATTTGGTATAAATGTTTGAAAAAATAGATTAACAATTGAGAGTACAATGAAATTTGTTTCCCACTATTCCATTGCGATGTATCTCAAGTAATTCAATACTTTTCTTGACAAGAGCAGGGAGTAATATTTTGGAAAATATTTGAGAGAAAAATATTAGAAGCAAAATTTGTAAATTAACATCTTTACATCAACATATTGTAAACATTTACAAGTCAGTCTTGACAAAGGGTTTTGACCCGAAACGTTGATTCTATTTCTCTCCACGGATGTTGCCTGGCCTGCTGAGTTTTTCCAGCATTTTCTGTTGTAGTCTGAACGGTTCTCGTGTCCAGGAAGAAAGGTGGATGTCTACCTTCGTTAAACCATAGCTTTTCCTGCTTTTTGTTTTTAATTAAATGACGCAATTCGTTTGTGTGTGTTCTGCCCTTGTGAAAAAAAGTTGCATTTCGAACATGTTACATGGCGGTGTGCTGGTTCAAGAAGACCACGTTTATTGGAACTGATTGAAGTTCAAAATACCGTTTTTGTTCAATTTTTTAACACTGTCAACTAAAGAACGTCATCACTTTATATTTGTTGGCTGTCTGGTTGCATTGTGATATATATTCTAATTATCTATCTGAACGTACAGCATGTCAGCCCCATAGGAAAGCCGCTGCTCCTGCTGGCTGCGCAGCCTATGCTGCAGCAACATGAGGGATGGGCAAAAACATTGAAACTATTAACATTAATACAAATTGTACGAACAGAAATGCCACTTTCAGCTAATCTTGGGTTTTTGGAATGTTTGTCGATTCATAACCATGTAACTGAGTGAAATGTTTGAAGTGTTAATTCATTATTAGGCAGTTCTTTTATATCATTTCTGAAAAGTATTTTTTTTAATACGTTTCTACTTGAGAAACTAAAAGCTTTTAATTAATTCAACCGTAAGCAAATTTGCAAAATGAGCATGCAAATTTCAGATGACTTTCAGCATAGGTACACGTGAGATGGAGCATTTTGGTAGGAGGAATAAAGAGGCTAGCTATTCATTGGAAAATAAGAGTCTTACTGGAGTAGAGATAAAAAGGGGATGTAGGGGTATAGATTTATAAATCATTAAAAGTAGCAACGCAGGTTAGAAAAGCCATCAGTGTGCAAATAAAGAACTGGGGTTCATTTCTGGAGGAAAAAATTCAAAAGCAAGGAAGTTATGTTAAACTTTAATAGAACCTTGTCTGATTGTCTCATGATTTGAGACGGTGGGTTGGCAATATGGCATTACGATATATATTCTTTTAAGTGGTTGCTGTTGCTGCTGCTGTTGTAAAAGTTGTTGATGTAAACATTGTTGTTGCTGTAAAATTTGCTCACGGACGGAATGTGAAGTGGATTTTTAGAGAAGGGTAACATAGGTGCCCTTCAGGACTTAAGGGGTTAACAGTGCAGCTTGCACACAGGATGACAGCGGAGAGAGAAGCACCAGCCACGAACTAGGGAAGTAAAACCACGTGGTGAACAACAGATGAGATCATAAAGATCATGTGACAATCAGCAATAGTGCATGCGGGATTCAAGCCAATTAAAACAACGTAACGAATTTTGTGTGTGAGCTTTAAGACAGTTAGAACAATGTCATGATCTGTACATGAGGTATCCACGGCTTTTGTACACTTAAATAAAGGAAACTAAAGTCAATCGGGCAGTCAGCCAGGAACGAGTTGCATGAGCTCTAAGCTGTACTCCCTGATCAGCCTTGTACTGTTTGTATTGTACTGTTCAATAATTTTGTGTTTGAAATAAACTGCTTGGCTCTTTACCATTTACAGACTAGTGTATGGACTTAATTATTTAATTTTGCCATGACATTTGGCATAGTCGGTAGGCTACGTCGGAACGTAGGCGGACAATGGCCAAGAGGACATAAGGGGGTGAGTAGATTTGGGACACCACCCGGAAAAATTATGTGATCCAGGCGGCCACCCGTCTGTCTGCGGAAAGAGTATTTGAATCATGATGAGTCTGTAAAGCGGTAAAAGGATGGACGTGTTTGTACGTGTAATCATGAATATAATCTAGATATGTTACGCATAAATTAGACAGAGTATTGGAAGGGACATTGTCATTGCGATAACTGCTGGTAAGATGAAAAGTAAATGCAAGAGTGTTGACATCGTGTCTTTTACTACGTAAAAATTGCGATTATTGTGTAAATACATTTTGGGATAGGATTTCAGTCACGTGGAGAGGCCAAATGGACATAAACTCAAGTAGAAGTTGTATGTAAAGCCAGGGAAGGAAAGAATTAGACTGGGGTGAAGAAGGGACCCTTACTAGATTCTATGCAGATGAACAGAAGGGCTTAATTGACAAAATGTTAAGAGGCGGGTGGGATCCATTTCAGGGTCTCGTCATTCAAAAGACCTGGTGGCAAAAAGAGAAAGCTAAATGCACCCAAAAGGCCGGTGTAATAATAGTACAACAGCTTTTACAATGTACCCTTAAACTGAAACCAAAAATAGAGGAATTAAAAGCAGCCAGAGCAGAATTTAAAAACATGAGAGAAATTCAGGAGAATCAGAGTCAAAGTGGAATTTTTGGCCCCCGATCATGTAAACCTACCGTTCCACCACGTCCTCCATATGTTAAAACAGAGGAAGGTAAGGATGATGATGAGGAGGTAGAAGGCCTCGCCATTGCACCTTTGACGGTGACACAAGGAGCACAGGCAGCAAATAACAAACATGGATATAAATGCTTCAGTCCCTTAGAAAAATAGGACATCTTGAAATCTCTGGGCACCCTGAAGCCCCGGAGTAAAAATATTGAAATGTGGAAAAAATTGCAGGAAATGTATCAGCAGCTCCAGGCCCTCAAGGACCTGGCAATGGACTGAAAGCCAGTGGCCCCCCTTCAGCGCGAAGGTGACCCGTGGATCCACATTACAGCATTGTTAGGGATAGCAATCTGACATGTTAGTGGATACACGCGCCTTGGTCTCAATGACAGACATCCCCCTACGCACAACTAAATGGACAGCTTTGGTCACTGGGGTTGGGGGATCTGCCACAAGAGCGCATTTAAGTGAAGTAATATTATTGGAGGTGGCAGGGATTCTAACCCTGCACAATTTTATGATTGTCCCAATAATGAGGGTACAATATTAGGAATCGACATTCTCAAACAATTGGGAGCTTTAATCGATCCAAAGTGCTTGGTGGAGGGGACAAACCAAAGGTAAAGAGGAAAAAGGGGGAATGGTACTCTTAGCTTGTTACCAGAAACAATGTAAGAAATCGAAAGAGAAGGAAGAGATAAAGAAGGAAAAAGATCTAATTTGCAGGCTAACCAATTTGCAAACTCAGCAAAGGAAGAAAAAAAAACAGGGATTTGGAAAGCCAGGAGAAGCTGCTGAATCACTGATTTAAAATGAAAAATGATAAACTTAAAGCTTTAACAACATGGAAGTTATTAACATCTGTGCCGAGACAAATAAAACACAAGATTTGCTGAGTGCAAGGAAATTTAAAAATATGCTGGAATTTCAGCTTGTATGAGAATGTGTGTAAAAGTGTGAAAATTTTCCTGACTATGAATATTTAAGAAGTTACAGTATTTGTTTTGTCTGAAAGTCTGTCTTTTAAAGAAAGATTCTGTCATGTTTGTTTTAACTCCACCCACTTCTCTGTGTTAAATGCGTGTAACTCTTTTGTTGTGTCTTGGATTTTGGAAGTTTTAAGAATGCGCGAATAAGATTGTGCCCCCAGAATTGAAAAAGAAACTTTGAACTAATTTAAGTTAAGCTGGTGCGCAAAGACTGAGAAGAGCAACAAAAAGTGTGTTTAACAAAAGATTATGTTTCAGTCTAAGATTTAACCTTGGAGTTGTGGTTGCTATGGTGAGATCTTCCAAAGCAGTTTGATTTGATTTGTTTAAATGTGAAAAACTAATTTTTCTCCAGTTATATTCAATGTTTTTCCAGTATTTTGGAAAGATATCGTTAGAAAGGACAATAAGTAATATGACGTAATTCACTGTTTTCTGCAAGAAGGTGCTATTTTGTTTTGTTTTATCTGTTCACTGTTTTACAAAAGATAAACTTCAGCCTTAAAGTTACAGTTGTCAATGTGCTAGGAAGAAAATTAATTTGAATGTTTAAAAGGCATGAGTGATTTTTTCTTTGTTAATGTGGCTTCTTGCTTTGTTTTCCAAGTTAGTTTAAAAGAAATTGACCTGGATTAAATTGGAGTTATGAGATTAATTAATTACTAAAACCAGACTTTCATTGTGGCCACGTTGAAATTCTGCTTGGTGTAAATTGCTGTAGTTCGAATTGAATAAGATAACTCCGCTCCGCAAGAACATTCGATAGCGGCAGGTCCCTCTACAATATTTAATTGACTATGGTATTGGAAGCCCTACAGAATGCGGGACGAAAGGTAAACCCTAGAAAGGTACAGGTAGGGAAGAGACAAATGCCCGAAGACAGATGGGAGGGGCACTAGGAACAAGAGGAAAGCTAGCAGGAGCAGTGCGCAACCACTGACTGCGTGCTTTGATTTCTCACAGTCCATCTCGTGTACAGCTAGAGATGGCAGCAGGAAGGGGCCATGCCAGAGAGGGGAGGGGGCTCAAGCAGGTACTAGGGCTATTTAATTATTGCCAGAACTTTATCCCAGAATATGCAGAAATGGCCCAGTCTATACAGGATCTGATCAAAGGGGGGAAACCTCCCAGGACCTGGTGGACTGGGGACCCGAACATGAAACATTTATTGATCAGTGGTGATACGGGTGCATGTATGGATATGAATGGTGTGGGACAGTGGAAACACTGGTCCCAACTGAAACTAATCTAACACACCCCGTTCGGTGGCTTATACCAAATAAACAGAATGAAGGAAATATGCGGAAGATTTGTGAGCCTCACACATTGCGGAGCATCCCCAATGAAAAAAAAATGGAAGTGACGCATCGCAACAGGGGGCGGGATGAATTGGCATAACTTAGTTTAGTGTGGCCTCATGGGCTGGGGTAGACAAGGACCAAAGTGGGGTTTGAAGTGGATTTTTAGTGAAGGGTAACATAGGTGCCCTTCAGGACTTAAGGGGTTAACAGTGCAGCTTGCACACAGGATGGCAGCGGAGGCAGAATCACCAGCCACGAACTAGGGAAGTAAAACCACGTGGGGAAACACAGATGAGATCGTAAAGATCATGTGACAATCAGTAATTGTGCATGCGGGCTTCAAGCCATTTAAAACAATGTAATGAATTGTGCATGTGGGCTTCAAGCCAATTAGAACAATGTAGCTGTGCACGAGGTATCCACGGCTTTTCTACGCTTAAATAACGGAAACTAAAGTCAATCTGGGGGTCAGCCAGGAACGAGTTGCAGGAGCTCTAAGCTGTAATCCCTGATCAGCCTTCAGATACCTGCGAGGACTGTTTCTATTGTACTGTTGAATAATTTTGTGTTTGAAATAAACTGCTTGGCTCTTTACCATTTACAGATTAGTGTGCGGACTTAATTATTTAATTTCACCACGACAGAATGGTCGCGCTCAAAGGAGTTCATGGCACGCTCAGTACAAAAATATTCGAGGTAACATCTGTATCAATCCTCTTTTACAAAGTCAAATGGCTGTTCTTGCATCTTTTGCAACCACCAAACCACAATCACAACTCTAGCTACTGATCTCAGACTACACTATTCAATAAAGGTAGTAGAGAAAAAGCGGGGAATTATAGACCGGTAAGCCTGACATCAGTAGTGGGGAAAATGCTAGAATCTATTATAAAAGATGCAATAGCAGAGCACTTGGTAAGCAGTGACAGTATCGGACAAAGTCAACATGGATTTACAAAAGCTAAATCATGCTTGACTAATCTACTGGAATTTTTTGAGGATGTAACTGGTAAAATAGATAAGGGAGAACCAGTGGATGTGCTGTATTTGGACTTTCAGAAAGCTTTCGATAAGGTCCCACATAAGAGATTAGCGGGCAAATTTAAGGCACATGAGATTGTGGGAAAGGTATTGACTTGGATAGAGAACTGGTTGGCGGACAGAATGCAAAGTGTTGGAATAAATGAGTCATTTTCCGAGTGGCAGGCAGTGAATAGTGGGGTACCTCAAGGATCGGTCCTCGGACCCCAGCTGTTCACATTATATATTAATGATCTGGATGAGGGAATTGGATGTAATATCTCCAAGTTTGCAGACGACACAAAGCTGGCTGGGAGGGTAAGCTGTGAGGAGGATGTCGTGAATCTCCAGGACGATTTGGACAGGTTGGGTGATTGGGCAGAAACATGGCAAATGCACTATAATGTGGATAAATGTGAGGTTATCCACTTTGGTGGCAAAAACAGGAAGGCAGATTATTATTTGAAAGGCAATAGATTGGGAGAAGGGGAAGTGCAAAGAGACCTGGGTGTCCTTGTGCACCAGTTGCTGAAGATAAGCATGCAGGTGCAGCAGGCGGTTAAGAAGGCAAATGGTATGTTGGCCTTCGTAGCAAGAGGGTTCGAGTACAGGAACAAGGATGTCTTGCTACAGTTATACAGGGCCTTGGTGAGACCGCACCTTGAGTATTGTGTGCAGTTTTGGTCACCTTTCCTGGGGAAAGACGTTCTTGCCATGGAAGGAGTGCAGCGAAGATTCACCAGGCTGATACCTGGGATGGCAGGAATGACGTATAAGGAGAGATTGTGTCGATTGGGCTTATATTCACTGGTGTTTAGAAGATTGAGAGGGGATCTCATCGAAACCTATATAATTCTGTCAGGCCTGGACAGACTAGATACAGGAAGGATGTTTACGATGGCCGGGGAGTCCAGAACCAGGGGTCATAGTCTAAGGATAAGGGGTAAGCCATTTTGGACTGAAATGAGGAGGAATTTCTTCACCCAGAGAGTGGTGAACCTGCGGAATTCTCTGCCACAGAGGGCGGTGGAGGCCAGTTCATTAAATATATTCAAAAAAGATTTGGATAAATGTCTTAAGGCTAAAGGGATCAAGGGATATGGGGAGAAGGCAGGGACAGGGTACTGAATTTGGATGGTCAGCAATGATCTCATTTAATGGCGGAGCAGGCTCGAAGGGCAAAATGGCCTACTCCTGCTCCTATCTTCTATGTGTCTATGTGTCTATGTGTCACTGCTCTGCAATATTCACAAGCTCTTTTCCAAGCATGAGCCAAAAATTGGTTATTGCATGTTTCTGTGCCCAGAGAGCAAACAGTCGCGAAGCCCAAAACGAGTGAGCAGCCTGCGCCTGTCGCACCATCAGAGGCAGATGGTCCATTGTCAGGATTTCACATTCCTGCAGTCCGGCTTGTGAGCAGCTGCCCTGAGGTAAGTCTTGGGAGAGCGGGTCAGAAAACAACTGAACTGGTGAGATTGTAAATTGTCAGGTGCTGTGGAGCCGCGAGGTGAATTCCTTCGCCTCCTGGCTCCATGGGAACAGTTTAAAATGCACATTTTTTGCCGACGCCCTCAGCCCTGGAATTCCCTCCCTGAACTTTGCCACCTCTGCACTTCCCTCTCTCCCTCCTCCTTTAAGACGCTCGTTAAAAGCTACCTCTTTGAAGATGCTTTTGGTCACCTGACCTAATATTTGCTTATGTGGCTCAGTGTCAAATTTTGTCTGATAATCGCTCCTGTGAAGCACCTTGGGACGTTTTACTATGTTCAAAGCGTTATAACAATGCATGTTGTTGTTGTTGATGGTATCTGCTTAGGCCGCAGCAGATAATGAAGGGCCATCAGCAGAGAAGGTCCAGAGCCTGCTCCTCACATTGCACCCAATTTAGTTAAGGGGTCCTCAAACAGATGCCAGGCCTGCATTTACATATGTACCGAGCCGAATGACTGATTTAGGCCGGTGCACCGGGCGCCTGGGCCGCTGACTCTGCAAATATAACAGCACCGCGAACTCTGGTGCTGATCGGAGGCAGGACACTGCTCTCTGAAATTGGCCTTCCTTGCGCTTGTGAAAAGGGCACAGGGTCCAATTTCTATGTCTTTTGTTTTATTTTCTCCATTAATTTGGGCAATGTTTAAGTGTTGGCAATAATATTAAACAGGCTATATGGGATCGGCTGCTCCTCATTCACCCTCACGAATTTACATTCCATGGAAGTCAATCGGAAGGAAGCTCGGCTGAGGTATACAATGTGGTGTGCCATATCACCAGCTTTACATTATTGTCAGAAGGGGAAATTATCCTCCTTGCTCTTCTGTCCTGTTGTTGAGAGCAGGACACATACTGCTGCTAAAGGCTTGTGTAAGTTTAATATTGAGACACGAGTTACTCATCCATCTGAGTCAAAATTACTTTTACTCCCAGACGAGTTGAAGTGGAAACAAATCTTGAAATAAACTATAATATCCCATTGAAGGATTTCTCAGAGCGCCCATTAAACTTTAACTGTGGGTTCAACAAATAACAATTTACTGAATAAAGCTTCACCTGAAAGAGAAGAATAATAAGAATGCTGCGAAATGCATTTGTTTTTAAGGGTCTAGTTGTAAGGACATTTCTAAAACTGCATATACATCGGACCTTTGGCGTCGATGCGAGTCACGGATGTGAAACCGGCAGCGCAGCTCCGAGTCTGGGCTTCAACTACAATTTTAACCCGACCCGCCCATCGGGAAACTGATCGAATCGGGCGCAACGTTGGTTTTCACCTTTCCTTTATAAAAACTCTCCATTACATTCAACAGAGAGTAATATCGAGAAGGTTGCAAACCCCGTGTTCCACCTGATGCCGTGGACTACCCGCCAGGGGAACCAGGTTAAAATGGAGTCGTCTCTGCAAAATCCTTCATCCCAACCCAATTCCATTTGACAACACAGTGAGCGCAAATCCCATCCTGTGTTATTCCTGTTCATCAAGAGCTTATGACGTGTTGAATGAGGGGAAGGAGGTACTGTGCAGAGATTGATACCACTGATAAATTTCTGCAGAGAAGAATATGTTGTGAACACAAACTTGAGGAATGAGATTGGACTTTGCCGTAAATCAAAACGGGCAGTAATGAATGGCAGGTGATACAGGCACCCAGTTGCCATGTAAAGGAGAATCTGTCACGGTGTAAAATAGGAGCATATCTTCCATCGCCCTTTCTGAAATGAGCAACAATCCGAGGCTTCAATGTGACTCCTCGGGGTACATTTACACTTTCACCCGTGGGTGATGAATGATGGAGCTGATCACCCGCCCAGTATCGAACCGGACTGATTGAAAATCTCCCCGTTGTTGTGCAATTCTCTCTTTTTTAAAGTATAATTGTGAACCAATGTGGGTTCTAGTCAGCTATGGAACACTTTTGTTCACATCAATGTTTAATTAACATAATGTTTAGAGTGAAGGGATTTTAACCGTGTTGATTAACTCCTCTCTGAATTTGGTCTGAGCCACTGCATAAATAATGGTGTTGGTGCAAGAATTGAGCCGCTGAAGCAGATACCCTGTTTTTTCCATGTTGGTGAAAGGGTCGGTGTAATCTGTCTGAAAAAACTGCGAGTCCGTAATTTGTATACAAACGTAATAAATGAAAGTTAACATCCACAACAGTATAAAATTACCAGATATGGCGAGCATTACGATGATCGACTTTCTTCGATTCCTCATCTCTGGATCATTGTGACTCTCGCAATTCCTGAATTGCATTCTCCTGCGGATTATATTAGCTGCTAAAATATGTCTGATGGTCAAAGCATTGAGGAGTAAAATCAAAACAAATGGAGCAAATGGTGTTAAAATGCTGTCTAGCCAGAGATAGGCCACCCAGGCGGGAGAGGTATAGAAGCTAGACTGAACAGTGCAGAACCACCAGGTATTGTCAATTATTTCCCGGGGTTCATACGTAAAATAAATTGGAACATTTTCTAAAAAGCTCAGTCCACAAACTGTCACTATAATGGTAGCTGCCGTCCTTTCGGTACAATGTTTATTTCTCAAATTCCGGCAACAAATGGACACAAAGTGATCAAAGGTGAAAGTCACTGTTAACCCGACTGATCAATAAATGACACAATAAATCAGTGAGGGACTGATTCTGCAGCTGGAAGTATAGTTCAGGAATGAATATGGGAAATAAATATCGTAGATCGCATACAGTATCAGCTCAAAAATCATGACCAGGAGATCCGCAGTTGCCATGGTAATCAGGTAGCAAGTGGTGCATTTGGAGAGACCGCACTTTCCATGGGGGAGAATCAGAATCGTCAATAAATTAGCTGCAAGAGATAAAAAAAAAAGCGAAAGTGACTCACTGTAGACTTAAGACAGCGATGAGCAGCATGTGCAAAATCATACCGATTAGTCTAATCCTGTCACTCAATTCTTGCTTTCTCCACAGCGTGTAAATGAGCAAATCATGGCAACATGGTTAAAGTATGTTCACACACTATCGAATTTATTCTGGAATTAGTTCAAGGAAACAATAAACTGATGTAGCATGAAGTGATTTTCTCCAGAATGCATCAGTTTATATCTACTTGTTGCAAAGGTCCTCACCACCAATTCAGAGAACACACATTGGGAATAATGTTAATCGCGGCGATAGTGTGAAACAGGTGAATGTCGATCCATGGTCTCCTATATACCTCTCCCCATCTGGCTTTTCACTGATTCGCTGGAGTGGAAAATGGGCCGAGCTGTGTTTACACTCTATCATTGTCGTGGATCAGCTACGCAGAACAAATACCTTTATTACAAATATTCAGATTGATAATGCTCTGAACTCTAATAACGTGAGGATGCAAAGTGTACTAATCCATCTGTTCGAATTGCCAAATACATTGGGGTTCATTTTAACTTTGGGCCATAGTGTAAAATCGACGATATCAAATTAGCCCCACTTTATACACCACTTCCAGCTTTCCATCCATTGGATTCAATGGAAGGAAAATCAGGCGAGCACTTAATGAGAGGTCAATTCGACATTGCTCATGTTTTCACTAATGCCCAACATTGAAATAACCCTCATTGAAATCACTACCAAGATGATATGCAATAACACCTTTGTGGGGAAACTAGAACTGGGTAATAAATATGGCCTTGACAGCGTCACCCCCCATCCCAACAACAACGTTAACAAATTTGCTTCTCATCAAATGATGCACATTTATCAACACTCAGCATTAATCCTGGGTTGGTCTCCTGGCTGGACAGTAATGGAAGATTGAGGGATATGACAGACCACGAGGCTAGAGACTGTGGTGGTAAACAATTTCACTGCTACTGTGAACCACAGAGCCTTCTGGACACCCAGTGTAGGATTGTTATTGTTGTACACAGACTGTCCCGTACAGGGGTAGTGCCACAGGTCATGATGGGGCATCTCCTCATTTTGTAGGTGAGACTTTGAATAAAAGTTAAATTAATTTGCCGAGTGGGAAACTGAACCGACCAGTTTTACACCCCACCCGATTGCACGTTCCATAGACGTCACCAGGGGTTATTTTTCAGTTATACCGCACGGCAGAAACTGGCTTGTAGCGATCAGCCACCTGTTTTCCACAGCCCTGGACTTTCATTTCCACTGACATCAATGTAAACGAAAGTCGAGCGAGTTGTAAAATGGGCAGCCAAAGCGCTATTGTCTGTTTTCTTTCGTAACAAAGAGGGAAAATCCACCCAATGGAAACTAAAATCAGACAGGGTGTAATCTGAACGTTGAGCAATGATGTAAAATGCTGGATGCCGAATTGACCTCCCATTATTCACCTTGTCCGATTCCCCTTCCATTGACTTTAATGCAGCAGTTGCTGTAATTACTGACTGCCTCAACGCATCGGATCATAAATAGATATTGGGGCAGATTATGGCTTAGTGCAATGGTGGAAAACTGGCGATAGCGAATCGGCAGCCGGTTTTCCATCTCTCGATTTTGAGTTGAATTGAAGTCAATAGAAATAAAAACCAGGAGAGATGTGAAGCAGACGACTCATTCCCTGTCACCCGCTTCACACCATCGCACAAAGTCAAGCTCTACCCCAATGCTGCGAGAAGGTAAGAGCAATAATACTGTTAACCATCAGTAAGGGCAAATAACAATTGATCAAATTGACTTACCAGGAACACCAATCGCTGCAAGAATCGGGTATAAAATTTATTCTATCTGCACAATGATTGGCCATCCCATTTTCTAGGAGCTGCGATCTTACCGGCTGGTTTGATTGAGAAATAGATGCAATGGCTTCTCAGAAACCACTGTTTTATACCTGAGTGAGAGCCCATGGGGTCAATCAGGTTACCCAATTACTGACATTAGTCACATTTATTGTAGAAACAGGTTAGGCAGCAGCCCTTACTCTAATCAGCAGAGAGGAGGGGACTGTTTCACACTCACAGGTACCAGCGGCATAGCAAGAATATTAAAGGCTAGCATTTGACATTGATTATGTAGAAAACAAACTATAGGAAGTGTCTTTGTGCAGTGTTGGTGTAGATCCTTGCTGGACAAGACTCACAAGCAAAGCATGTCACATATTTTCAAAGATGTATTGAAGAGTTTAATGACATATGTGTGCCTATTGATACTAGATTAGCATTATCATCGTTTTATCTAGGTACTTGACTTTACTTCTTCTTCCAATATGCTCCAGTCAGCACCAAGAGATGTCATGGAAGTCACTTTTCCAACATTTGTCCATCAAAATCGGGGAGTTAAACTGTCTGTCGGGAATGCCTTGTGTAAAATCGACCATGAGCTCCGCCTGATTCTCTCTCCATTAATATGAATGCATGGAATATTGTAGCAACTCATGCAACTCGAATTAAGCATGCACGCAGCCCACGGTGAAAGGCCCTGGATCTGAAGACAAGTCTATTACAGCTACTGGGCTGAAATCCATCCTGAGTGGCAGCACAAAACAAGTGATAGCAAATCAGCAGCGCAATTTATACACCACCTGATTTTCTTTCCCACTGATTTTGGTGGGAAAGTAAATGGAGCAGAGTGTGAAACAGGCCGCCGCTTCACTACCACCAGCTTTGCACCACTGCCTGCAACAAATTCCAGTGCCCGTGTTCCACTTGTGACTGGAAACTGCGAGGGTTAATGGCGCAGAGTTAAATCCATTAGAAGAATATATGGATAGTTTATTGCTTACCATGTAACCCCGGCAGCACAGTGAGCTGCTCTTCCACAAATCTATAACGCTGAATGGAGGGAGGTCCGCATATTAGTGCAGTGAGGTACAAAGGCCTGAATCCTCATTCGCTGGACAGTCAGCTCAGTACATATAAAGTCCTGTACTATGATCTTTGAATTAGAGAGACAGGCATTGATGAAGTATCACTCGCTCTGTTCAATGGAGCTGGAGGCACAGGCAGTGGGTTTCATATTGCTTTAGTTTCAGTGCATTCTTTTCAATGGGTCCTTAGCATCTCTAGGTGAAAGTTTGAAGTATATGAGGGATAGATGATCCAGTACACATTCTCTTTACAGTTATTGAGATGTTGGCAATTCGAGTAAAGCTGCACATATTGACTATCTCTCGCTGTACCGGAGCTGAGTGGCGGAGCTGCGAGAGGCACAGACTCAGCGATAGGAGGATAGGAGAGGAGGGGTGGGACCGGAGCTGAACAGCAGACCTGCAAGAGGCACTGAGTCATTGAGAGGAGGATAAAAAGAGCACAGAGAGAAGGCCTGGGACCGGGGCTGAGTGGCGGACCTGCAAGAGGCACAGAGTCAGCGAGAGGAGAGAGAGAAGTAAAAGGTAATCGAAGTGTGACGTCACCAGAAAGCAGGTAAGTGATTGGTTGGTGAGCATTTCCCAATTTCCCGCTTTGTTCCAAACTTAAATGTTGTGGTTAATAGTTTCAAGGGCCTCTGTTGTGTAGAGGGGACTGCTGGTAACCAAGGGCCCTTGAGTATATCATTTAATTGTAGTGTAATTGGTGGGATTGATTTGATTTAAGTTAATTTGAATTAATTAAAGGGTAAGTCATGGTAGTGCAGCTCGGCGCCGTGGTATGCTCCTCCTGCACTATGTGGGCAATCAGGGACACTTCCTGTGTCCCTGACGACCATGCGTGCGGGAAGTGTATCCAGCTGCAGCTACTGGCAGATCACATTGCGGTGCTGGAGCTGTAAACGGATACATACTGGAGCATTCACGATGCTGAGGACGTTGTGGATAGCACATGCAATGAGTTGGTCACACCACAGGTAAAGGCAGCAGAGGCAGGAAGGGAATGGGTGACCGTCAGGCAGAGTATTAGCCACAGGCGGGTAGTGCAGGGGTACACTGTGGCCATTCCCCTCTCAAACAGATATACCGCATTGGATATTGTTAAGGGAGATGGCGTATTGGGGGAAGACAGCAGCAGCCAACTTCCTGGCATCATCGGTGGTTCTGCTGCACAGGACGGGAGGAGAAAGAGTGGGAGAGCTATAGTAATAGGTGATTCTATTGTAAGGGGAATAGATAGGCGTTTCTGCAGATGGGAACAAGACTCCAGGATGGTATGTTGCCTCCCTGGTGCAAGGGTCAAGGATGGCTCGGATCAGCTGCAGAGCATTTTAGAAGGGGAGGGTGAACTGCCAGTTGTCATGGTGCATATAGGTACCAACGATATAGGTAATAACCAGGATGAGGCCCTAAAAGCTGAATATAGGGAGTTAGGCGGTAAATGAAAAAATAAGACCTCAAAGGTAGTAATCTCAGGATTGCTACCAGTGCCACGTGCTAATCAGGGTAGAAATAAAAGGATATTTCAGATGAATACGTGGCTAGAGGAATGGTGCAAGGGGGAGGGATGCAAATTCCTGGGACATTGGAACTGGTTCTGGGGAAGGAGGGACCAGTACAATCTGGACGGTTTGCTCTTGGGCATGTCCGGGACCAATGTCCTAGGGGGAGTGTTTCCTATTGCTGTGGGGAAGGATTAAAACTAAAGTGGCAGGGGGTTGGGAACCTGTGCAGGGAGACAGAGGGAAGGGAAACAAGGATAGAAGCAAAAGATCAGAAGGAGAAAAGGAAACGTGGCAGTCAGAGAAATCAAGGATTTAAATCAAACATGGCCACAGTAAATAGTAATTCTAACAGGTCTAAGAGTGTTAAAAAAACAAGCCTGAAGGCTTTGTGTCTTATGCGAGGAGCATTCGTAATAAGGTGGATGAATTAGCAGCGCAAATAGTTTTAAACGAATATGATATGATTGAGATTATGGAAACATGGCTCCAGGGTGACCAAGGCTAGGAACTCAACATCCCGGGGTAGTCCATATTCAGGAAAGACAGGCAAAAGGGAAAAGGAGGTGGGTTAGCATTGCGGTTAAAGAGGTGATTAAAACAATTGTAAGGAAGGGTACTAGCTTTGATGATATGGAATCTGCATGGGTAGAGCTGTGAAATACCAACGGGGCTGAAAAGTTAGTGGCAGTTGTATACAGACCCCCAAACAGTAATGCGGAGTTTGGGGATGGCATTAAACGGGAAATTAGAGATGTGTGCAATAATGGCACAGCAGTTATCATGGGTGACTTTAATCTCCATATAGATTGGGCTAACCAAATTAGTAACAATACTGTGGAGGAGGAATTCCTGGAAAGTATAAGGGATGGTTTCCTGGACCAATATGGCGAGGAACCAACTAGAGATCAGGCCATCTTAGGCTGGGTATTACGTAATAAGAAAGGAATAATTAGCAATCTTGTTGTGCAAGGCCCCTTGGGGCGAAGTGAACACAATATGATAGAATTCTTCATTAAGATGGAAAGTGAGGTCGTTCACTCAGAGACTAGGGTCTTGAATTTAAATAAAAGAAACTATGATGGTAAGAGGTGCGAGTTGGGTAGGATGGATTGTTTAACGTTACTTAAAGGGGTGATGGTGGATAGGCAATGGGAAGCATTTTAAGTTCACATGGATGAACTACAGAATTTGTTCATCTCTGTTTGGCATAAAAATAAATCAAAAAAGGTGATTCAACCGTGGCTAACAAGGGAAATTAGGGATAGCATAAGATCCGAGGAGAGGACATATAAATTGTCCAGAAAAGGCAGCAAACCTGAGGATTTGGAGCAGTTTAGAATTCAGCAAAGGAGGACAATGGAATTAATTAAGAGGGGGAAGCTAGAGTATGAGAGTAAGCTTACAGGGAACATAAAAACTGACTGTAAAAGCTTCTATAGATATGTGAAGAGAAAATGATTGGTAAAGTCAAGCGTAGGTCGCTTGCAGTCATAATCAGGGGAATTTATAATGGGGAACAAAGAAACGGCAGACCAATTCAAACATACTTTGGTTCTGTCTTCACAAAGGAGGACACAAATAACCACCCAGAGATGTCGGGGAACATAGGGTCTAATGAGTGGGAGGAACTGAATGAAATCAGTATTTGTAGGGAAATAGTGTTAGGGAAATTTGACGGGATAGAAGGCCGATCAATCCCCAGGGCCTGATAATCTACATCATAGCGTACTTAAGGAAGAGGCCCTAGAAATATTAGGTGCATTGCATGTCATCTTCCAAAATTCTATAGAATCTGGAAAAGTTCCCATGGATTGGAGTGCAGCTAATGTTACCCCATATTCAAAAAAGTTGGTAGAGTGGAAACGGGGAATTATAGACCGGTAAGCCAGACATCGGTAGTGGGGAAACTGCTAGAGTCCATTATAAAAGATATAATAGCAGAGCACTTGGAAAACAGTGACAGGATCAGACAAAGATAAAAGGTAAATCGTGCTTGACTAATCTACTGGAAATTTTTGAGGATGTAACTGGTAGAATAGTAATGCAAAACCAGTGGATGTGGTAAATTTGGACTTTCAGAAGGCTTTTGAAAAGGTCCCGCATAAGAGATTAGCATGTAAAGTTAAGGCAAATGGGATTGGGAGCAAGGTACTGACTTGGATAGAGAATGGTTTGGCAGACAGGAAGCAAAGAGTTGGAATAAATGGGTCTTTTTCCGAGTGGCAGGCAGTGACTAGTGGGGTACCACAGGGATTGGTCCCAGGACCCCAGCTATTCACAATATATATTAATGATCTAGATGAGGGAACTAGGTGTAATACCTCCAAGTTTGCAGACAACACAAAGCTGGGTGGGCGTGTGTGCTGTGAGGAGGATGCCGAGAAACTCCAGTATGATTTGGACAGGTTGGGTGATTGGGCGGATGCAGTATAATGTGGATAAATGCGAGGTTATCCACTTGGGTGGCAAAAACAGGAAGGCATATTATTGTCTGAACAGTAATAGATTGGGAGAAGGGGAAGTGCAACGAGACCTGGGTATCCTTGTGCACCCGTCGCTGAAGGTAAGCATGTAGGTGCAGCAGCCAGTTAAGAAGGCAAATGGTATGTTGGCCTTCGTAGGGAGTGGGTTTGAGTACAGGAACAAGAATGGCTTGCTGCAGTTGTACCGGGCCTTGGTGAGACCATACCTTGAGTATTCTGTGCAGTTTTGGTCGCCTTATCTGTGGAAGGGTTTTCTTTCCATGGAGGGAGTGCAGCGAAGATTCACCAGACTGATACCTGGGATGGCAGGAATGACGTATGGAGAGAGATTGGGTCGATTGGGCTTACCCTTGCTGGAGCTTAGAAGGATGAGAGGGTATCTCATTGAAACTTATAATATTCTAACAGGACTAGACAGACTAGATGCAGGAAGGATGTTCCCGTTGGCGGGGGAGTTCAGAACCAGGAATCACTCTCGAAGCATAAGAGGTAAGCCATTTAGGACAGAGATGAGGAGGAATTTCTTCACCCAGAGAGTGGTGAACCTGTGGAATTCTGTACCACAAAAGGCAGTTGAGGCCAATTATTTAAATATATTCAAGAAGGAGTTAGATATATTTCTTAAGGCTAAAGGGATCAAGGGATATGGGGAGAAAGCAGGGACAGGGTACTGAGTTTGGATGATCAGCCATGATCGCATTAACAGGCGGAGCAGGCGCGAGAGGCCAAATGGCCTACTCCTGCTCCTATCTTCTGTGTTTCTATGCATTGAGGAGGTAGTGGTTCTTGTACCTCTGAATACTCTGGTGATGCCGCGTCCACAATGGGGAGAGTTAGGGAATTCTGGAATTATGACATACGTCCAAATCATAATAATGTGTGACTTGGAGGTGGCTCGTGAAGTTGATGGGTTCCAACAACGTTGCTGCTGTTGCTCCTCTTGGAGGCTGAGGTTGAATGGAATAATGGTGCTGTCATAGTTACCTTGGTCAGTTGTTGCACTGCATCCCGTAGATCCTACACACTGTAGCAAAATGGCGCTGACGGTGGAGGGGTGGGTATTGGGTCCAATGACAGCGGCAAAAAGGGATTCGCTCTGGCCTGGATGGTATAGATCGGCTTGAGTGTGATTACAGCAGCACCCATCCAGGTAACAACAATAATAACAAAAACTTGTGGTTACACAGCGCCTTCAATATCGTAAAAACAGGCGCCTTACAGGAGTGTTATAAAAATGTTTGACATAAGGAGATATTAGCAGAGAGGACCAAACGTTTGAGCAACTGGCTTGGTTTTAAGGAGCGTTTTAAAAGAGGAGATTGAGGAGGAGAGGCATAGAGGTTTAGGGAAGGAATTACAGAGCTGTGGGCCTCGGCAGCTGAAGGCAGCGCCGCCAATGGTGCAGTGATTAAAATGGGGATGCACAAAGGACCAGAATTGGAGGAGGACAAAGGTCGTGGAGCGTTGTAGGGCTGGGGGAAGTTACAGCGATAGGAAGGTGCGAGGCTGGGGAGGGATTTCCACATAAGGATGAGAATATGACAATGGAGACTTTGCGAGACCACGAGTCATTGTAGGTCAGCGAGCAGATTGGTGTTGGGTGCACGGCACTTGGTGCAAGTGAGGATATGGGAAGCAGAGTCTTGGTTGAACTTAAGTTTATGTAGTGTGGTAGATAGGAGGCCGGCCAGGAGAGGTGAGCGTTGCATTACACTCATGATTTATGCATTACAGATGGTAGAGAGGCATTGACCGGTTAGGAGATGGACGATTCAATTCAGGGTCAACACTCTGTCTTGCTCTTGTAACCACGGTGTAAATATGTCATTCCAATTCATCTACTGATCAAAGCTAACGCCCAGGATGTGTAGAAAGGAGGACTCAGTGATGGTCTCATTATTGAAGGTCAGCTTAGGGTGGCTGGTCTTTCTCTTGTTTCATGTATGTGGCCTCTATGTTGCCTGCCCCTTGTACTGTTAACCAGGTCCCATTGTAGGCTGGGAAATGCTGCTTTTTATTTTAGAAGTTTACAGCGGTTAATTTCCACTGTGTTTGGCACCAAGTGGGTGGTCCAGGGAGTACCGATCGCTCTACACCCCGCTTAACTTTGTTTTTTGACTCACAACACTGGAAAGGAAAATTGGACAGGGTGCATAAATGATGGCCGATCCTCTTCCCCACTTTTTGTGACCCTGCCGATGTTGAATTTTTCCCCTGCCATTTCTCTTTGTCTTTCTCCTGTAAATCAGTGGGGTTTCTTTATAGCTAATCCACTTTTGTTACCATTTGGTGCACATCACCCTCCAGACACGACATGTTTATACTTTCAGTGATATCTGCAGTGATGGAAGTAGATGTGGAAGATTATGAAAAACTAGCTTACCGAATAGCAGTGGACTTTTTCTGATTTAGACTATTATTACTAGTGGGTGTGATTTTAGTGCTGTAGCGTGAATTGTACATCCTGTGCCTTTGCTTCATTTAATAAGTGCCTCCAGGTGATTATTTGTTGGCCACAATAAGCACAGGGCTGAAATGCCAAATGTTCTCTTTATTCAGGTGTAGTCCCATCTCCAGTCTATCGATACGTCGGGCAAGACGGGGCACTACTGGTTGATATGGGCGCTGTGAAGAGTGGGTTATGCCTGGGGATATTGTACTGTCCTCAATGCCCAACCGAAAAGTTGCCCAGAGCTCTGGTTCTGAGGGTTCATCTTCAACAGCATGCTGTCCAAACTTCCCAAATATTAGTTTCGGAAATTCAACCATCTTCGATATATCTCGGTCTCATTAATGTCCCCAACAATTTAAGATACATCTCCCAACCTTCTAGACAACTTACTGCATTGAGAGATATTGGAAATAGGTGCTGCGACTTCCACTTTCATTCAGATAGGAACAAACGAGCAATGACGGACATGCGAAGAGGTTCTGGTCCATTTCGACTTTCCCACACGATTGTGATAACCCGTGTATCACAATATATGCACTCTCCACCCTGCCAAAACAATGGGCCGGATATTCTGATCCCTATGGGTGGGTACGCTCTGCAGGGACATCGGAAATGCCGCTTTCAGGCATGCACAGCGCATGCGCTGGAAACCGACATTTCTGATCTGTCAAGAAAGCTCTTGACAGATCCTCCGCTGTACTGGAGCAGGGCCTCTGCGGGTGAAGAGTTCAGCTTTTAGGAGACTCTCCAACCACAGAAAACAATTCTTGTGCCTGGTAAGAGCTGAAAAAAGTATTTATTTATTTTTTTCACTGATTTATCATTTAAAATACTTTAGAAAAAGGTAAGTTTATTTTTGCCCCGTAAAGAACTTTAATTATTTTTTCAAACATTTAAAGTTTTGTTTAAAATAGTTAATTTATTGTCATTTCAAGTCATCTTAAAAATGTGATTATTTTTTAAAATGTGTTTAAAGTTTTACAATGTTTTGGGGTGATCTCCATTCATATATTTGACAGGTCCACCACCACGCTCCCCCGCCTGGCTGAATTTGTTGGAAAAATTGAACAACTTCTCCTTTGACTCCACTCATTACCTCCAAATCAAAGGTGTTGCTATGGGAACCCGCATGAGCCCTAGCCATGCCTGCCTTTTTGTGGGATATGTGTAACACTCTTTTTTCCAATCCTACTCGGGCCCCCTCCCTCACCTCTTTTTCTGGTACATTAATGACTGTATCGGTGCTGTTTCCTGCTCTCACCCTGATCTAGAAAATTTCATTCACTTTGCCTCCAATTTCCACGCTTCCCTCACCTTCACATGGTCCATCTCCGGCACTTCCCTTCCCATTCCTCGACTTCTCCGTAACCATCTCTGGGGATAGGTTATTGACAAACATTCACTACAGGCCCACTGACTCCCACAGCTACCTGGACTAAACTTCCTGCCAATCCGCCTACTATAAGGAATCTATTCCATTCTCCCAGTTTCTCCATCACCGTCGCATCTGCACTGACGATGCCATCCTCCAAAGCAATACTTCCAACATGTCTTCCTTTATCCTCAACCGAGGATTCCCCACTACTGTGGTTGAAACGGTTGGCAACCATACCCGCTCTAACTCCCACATCTGTGCCCTCACACCTGCCCCTCCCTCCCAGAACCACAATAGAGTTCCACCACGCCGAGCGTGATCCCACCACCAAACGCCTCTCCCCTCACCTCCCCTTTCAGCATTTCGTAGGGATTGCTCCCTCCACGACACCCTAGTCCACTCCTCTATCACCCCAGCACCTCTTCCCCTTTGTCTGGCACCTTCCCGTGCAGGAGATGCAACACATGCCCTTAGACCTCACCCTTACCACTGTCCAGGGCCCCAAACACCCCTTCCAGGTGAAACAGCGATTTACTTGTACTTCTTGCAATTTAGCATACTGTATTTGCGGTTCACGATGTGGTCTCCTCTACATTGGGGAAACCAAACGCAGATTGGGTAACCGCTTTGCAGTACACCTCCATTCAGTCCGTAAGGGGGACCCCGAGCTTATGGTTGCCTGTAACTTTAAATCACTGCTCCATTCCCACTCAGACCTCACTGTCCTCGGCCTCTTGCATTGTTCCATGGAAGCTCAGCATAAGAACATAAGAACATAAGAAATAGGAGCAGGAGTAGGCCAATCGGCCCCTCGAGCCTGCTCCACCATTCAATAAGATCATGGCTGATCTGATACTAACCTCAAATCCACTATCACTCTCCATCCCACCTGAACCCATGTGATCTCCCGGCAGAGGCAAAAAACCAAGTAAAACAAACCAATGGCCAAGGGACGGCACCTCATCTTTCGATTTGGCACTTTACAGCCCTCTGGACTCAAACTAGAGTTCAACAATTTCAGATCATAACCTCGGCCCCTATCATGTATATATTTTTCATCCACACACTATGTTTGTGCCTTTTTTTCTTCCCTCCCACATGGCAGCTGTATTTCATTCTGCCAGCGCAATTCACACATCATCGAGTGCCATCCTTTGTTCTTAACCTGTCCCATTATCATCCCCTCTTGCCTTGAATATCTCTTAATGCCTCTTTACTTCTCCTGCCTTCCATCCTATGACAGACCATCCGTTTTGTGCTTTCCTCCACTCCCCCATTTCCAAGCCCCGGAATTTGCTTATAATCTGCTCCATGTCCTGCTTTTTCCCAGTTCTAACGAAAGGTCTTCAAACTGAAATGTTAACTCTGTTTCTCTCTCCACGGATGCTGCCTGGCCTGCTGAGTTTTTCCAGCGACTTCTCTTGTTATTTCAGATGTCCAGCATCCGCAGTATTTTGCTATTGTATGAAGGGAGATACACTTCTGTGATTGGTTCCCCATGGCCCACGTGATCCCAGGGATGCTGCGAACTACCTGCGCCTCTGGAATATGTGGGCCCTGCACACTGGCAGCTGGAGAAGCCCAGTGCCGGAATTGTGAGCATCCCGGGAGCCCTCAGGTAAGGGCGCAGTTTTTTCCAGATCACAGGCCTCCGCCCGCAAGAGGCTGGTGATCCGAATATCTGGGCCATTATGAGCTAATGGTATAGGCAAAAAAACAGGTAAGAAATAACAGGCCAATATGGGTGAAATAATCTGGGAAATTCCTCTCCGACTCATCTCAGTGATCGAAACTAGTTCCATTGATTGCTCTGACACTGCATTTCCTAAAGTAACTACAGTTTGTAACCGGTGACATCCGCCCCAACCAGAAACTGGTCCAGTCCAGTTGAGTCCTTATTCTCATTCACAACCGGCCAAAGTTATTTCATATAAAATTATTATTAAGCTGTAAAAATATACAACGGCTGACTTGTTGGTTTCACTGTTAATTTGCTAATATTGAGAACTATATTCCAGTATTGAATCCATAACCACAATAAATGACAATTAAAACTTCGGTGTAAAATGGAGGTAACTGAATTGGTTAAGACTGTATCATTGTAGCCCCGTAACCCTGATTTTAAACCACCCAGCGCAGCAGAAATCGGTTGGGCCGCCTGTTTTGCACCCGCCTGACTTTACTTTCCATTGTCTCAGGCCGCCCACAGTCCATGCTCTGGAATGGACTTTCTCAATCCCTTCATTCTCTCTACTTCCCCCTCCTCCTGTAAAACTCTCCTTAAATCCCACCACCTCGATGAAGATTTTCGACAATCCTCTGAATATCTCCTGCTGTGGATCCTGGCTTTATTTTTATTTAAGCCTCTGTCAGGTGTCTTGGATGTTTTATCTACTTTAAAGGCGCTATGTAAAGGCAAGTTTTTGGTGTCCTGAGACATCTTCTCTTTTCACCAATGCAGATGCTGTATTGCATACAGATTAGCAAATTATAAAGTGTATTATCGAGTTCTTCTTCTTTGGCAGTCCCTCGGAACCAAGGATGACTTGCTTCCACATTAAAAATGAGCTCGCAGGTGACTGATTAGTCCAATGCGGGACCTACACTCTCTGTCACAGGTGGGGGAGATGGTGGTTGAAGGGGCGGGTGGGTGGGGTGCTTTGGTTGACGTGTGCTCCTTGCGCTGCCTGCGCTTGGCTTCCGCTTGCTCCCGACGAAGAGACTCGAGGTGTTTGGCGCCTTCCCAGATGCTTCGCATCCACTTTGTGCGGTCTTGGGCCAGGGACTCCGAGGTGTAGTTGGTGATGTTAGACATTTTCAAGGAGGGTTTGAGGGTGTCCTTGATGCATTTCCTCTGCCCACTGAGTAGAGCACTTGTTTTGGGAGCCTCGTATCGGGCATTCGGCAAAGTGACCCGTCCATAGGAGCTGATTGAGCGTGGTCAGAGATTTGATGCTGGGGATGTTGGCCTGAGCAAGAACACTGAAGTTGGTGCACCTATCCTGCCAATGGATTTGCAGGATCTTGCGGAGGCAGCGTTGTTGGTACCTCTCCAGTGCTTTGAGGTGCCTGCTGTACATGGTACATGACTCTGAGGCATACAGCAGGGCAGGTATCACTACTGCCCTGTAGACCAGGAGCTGAGTGCCGGGTTTGAGGTCCTGGTCTTCAAACACTCTGTTCCTCAGGCGACCGAAGGCTGCATTGGCACACTGAAGGTGGTGTTGGACTTCGTCGTCGATGACTGCCCTTGTTGATAGTAGGCTCCCGAGGTATGGAAAGTGGTCCACGTTGTCCAAGGCCTTGTCGTGGATTTTGATAATTGGGGGGCAGCACTGTGTGGCGGGGGCAGGTTGGTAGAGGACATTTGTCTTATGGATGTTCAGTGTAAGGCCAACGCTCTCGTATGCTTCTGTGAAGGTGTTTACGATGGTTTGGAGTTCGACCTCCGAGTGAGTGCAGACGCAAGCATCGTCTGCATACTGTAATTCAACGACAGAGGATGGGACGACCTTGGATCTGCACTAGAGGCGACGGAGGTTGAAAAATTTCCCGTTTGTTCTGGAAATTAGCTCCACTCCAGTGGGGAGCTTACTGAGGGTGAGATGGAGCATCGCAGCAAGGAAGATTGAGAAGAGCGTTGGTGCGATCTCACAGCCTTGCTTTAACCCCGGTTCGTACGTGAATTGGGTTTGTGGTGGAACCATTGGTCAGGATCCCGGCTTGCATGTCATCGTCAAGCAGGCGGAGGATAGTGACAAACTTTCGAGGGCAGCCGAATTTCAGGAGGACACTCCATAATCCCTCATGTTTGACAGAGTCAAAGGCCTTTGTGAGATCAAAGAAGGCCATGTACAGTGGTTGGTGCTGTTCCCTGCATTTCTCTTCTAATTGACGTGTGGTGAAGATCAGTGCCTGCTGGAAGGAGCACTTCGAAGATCTCCTTAACCATTATCGAGTTGTGCTGCAGCTGAATGCCGTACTCCTTTATATGTGTGGTGTGATGAAGTGAAACCCCAACATCTGCATTATAATGTATGGAGTAATTTAACTCTGGGCGATGATGTAAAATGGACGATATCGACTTGGACGCCCTTCATAGGACCACCCACTTTCCCCTTCCATTGGCTTCAATAGAGAGGGAAATTGAGCGCGCTTTATAATCGGTGGTTAAACTCATATCATCCTTTTTACAACAAGACATTTCTGGATGTCAAGGCATTCAACTGCTCCTAATGTTCAGCATTTGTTTTCCTTATTAGATTTAACGAGGAAGCTAAAAGTAAAGCATGTAAATATTATTTGTGTTCTTTAAATGCCTTTCTGCAGTTTTTCCTGCCTTTCTAAAAGTGAGGTAATTAACTAAGCAGCTTCAAACCAAACTCCGTCCATTGCTGAGAATGTGGCATTGGGGATTTCGTCACAGAATGTTATGAAATGTAAGGCACGGGGGAGGGAGCTTTTTTTTATTTTTTTAACTTTCTTTCCCTTTTTAGTCTTTTTTCTTTTCTTTCTTTTATTTGTCCTTTTATCTTTTTTTTCCTTTCTTTTTTCCGGGGGAGGGAGCTGTAGGAATGAAATGTATGGGATAAACCACGTAGATTGTCACTTGAGGTAAAAATGGTAGAGATTGGGAAAGGTCTGTGCCTTCACAGATAATGTTTGAAAATTGTCCTTATACATTCTCCAGTAAAAATGGATTACCCTGGATTCATTTCGTTTGAAATTTATTTGACGACAATTATTTATTGATTGGATAAATCATATCTATGACTTTAACTTCTTCTTTGCTCACGTTTTATTTTACATTAAATTGATTGCAGCAGGTTTTATAATTACACAGGATACGTTATACAACGAATAAATGCTCAGGAGTTAAATAAAATAATGGGGAACTGTGGAGAATTACAAAATTACAGTTATAGGACGATGTGTTGATTTAAACTCATTCGATCTCCTTCAAATCACTGTTTCATTAATTTTCTTCCAGCCTATCTGAAGCTGCTGTTGTGATAGCTGATTCCAACCTTACGGTTTCTTCTCAAAGTTTGTGCAGCCAAGAATGAATTAACCCCTTCCTTCTTATCTCTCAAGGCATTAAGGTTGAATATTTACTAATCATAATTTTGCTTAGTTACAATGCTGAATGTAAAGAGATCATATTCTATTCGAGTATTTTTGTAACTTCAAAAGTTAGGTTGACAGCCTCACGTTTTATTTATGCTAATGATTGTCTTGCTTTCGGCAGCTATCAGAGGAATAGCATCAAATCTCACAGTCTGGTGACAAGGTGGAGCAAGGATTAGCTTCTCAAAGGCGCGGTTTTAACCAATTCAGTTCCATATCCCAGGTTCCAGGGCAGAGTGCTCGAGGCAGGAGGCGTGAGAGTTACCTCCAAATGTAACTGTGAGCCCCCAGTTTCTGCAGTAAAACCACCAAGCCTGTGTACCAGTTGTTTACAAAAACAAAATATATTGATACGTTTTGCTGTTCAAGCACCCAAAAAGTGTAAAATTATATATATAGGTTTCCCATTTAAGGAAGGGATAATCAAATTTGAGTATAAGAAAGCATCAAGTCTAGGTGGTTCCTGCACAACATCGTCCATGAAGTATGTTTGGAAAAGAGGAAGCATTATTTTACATGCCACGTGAGCTTTGAGCGTGTGCACATTAATTGTACTGCCGAACCTATGTTCAGCTTGAACAGATATAATTTATTTAATTCCCTGAATTCATTACCTAACTTAAAATTGCAACTACAAAGGATTAATCATACTCTTTGATGCAGCTATGAATTTCCACGAGGACACTGATAAATACATTTGTTTCTGCAAGAATTCAAATTTCTAATCTTAATATCCAGTTTCTTTCATGTTGGTGAGAGGATCAGAATAATTTGTCTCTAGATATTGAACATCTGTAAGTTGCACACTATAGGATAAGTTATCTCCCAGAAAAGTATAAAACTACAAGAGGTGGACAGAAGCAAAATGATGAATTTTCTGTGGTTCACTAGCTCTGAATCAGTGAGTCTCACCATTCTTGTTTCCTTGGTGATGCTTCCTCATTCTATTGGGCAGTATAATGTGCCTGTTGGTCAGAGCATTGAGCAGTAAAATCAATTCAAATGGAACAAATTGGGTTAATATGGTTCCCCACCCGAAAAATGCAACCCATATGGGTATGGTCCAACAGCTTAATTTTACACAGCAGGACCACCTCTTATCGTCTGCAAGTTTCAATTGGCAATTTAAAGGGCATTGTGGCAGTGATTATCACAGGCTGTCCTTTGCTGCAGATCTGAAATTGCTACTTTAAAGAGAATTGTTGCAAAGATTATCAGAGGTTAAGATTTGCTGAATACTTGAAATTGTGCTCACAGAAAGTATCTGCTTATAAGGAATTAATGCCCATCTTCACCTAGGAGGCAGGTCAAACATTTGTGTTCCCAAAGGCCTTTCAGGGCACCACTCATCACAAACAGAAGAAAAACAATGTCAATATCCTGGCGACTCTGGCTGCCTTGCGAATAAATCCTCTGGACGTTACAAGAAGTAAGCATTAAAATAAATGGAGCTTTAAACAAAATTAACAAACGGTCAATGGGACAAATCTTCATTTTTGGGCTGAAACCGAAACTTTTATACCCACTGATTTTCGTTTTCATTGAAGTCAAGGAACAGAAAATAGGAAAGAGTGAAAAATTGCAACCAATTGGCTATTGTCTTTTTTCCACTTCCGCCCAAGATTATTTCACAGTTATGGGCGATAATGTAAATGGAGGATATCAAAGAAGCCGCCATTATATTGAAGTCTTTAACGAGAAATCAGCCAACACGCATAATGGGAAGTCAATTCAATACCGCCCATTTTACACTAACGCCCAATGTTAACTCAGCACTTCCTTCTGGAAAAGCCTGTGTGTCAGCAATTATAGTCTGTTATTCTCACATTATTGCGTCATAATGAGGATGATAAAATAATTAATAAGGTCCAATGGAAGGATTGGACCAGCTGAGCACCTGCTCCCATTCAAAATTGTTTAACAATAAACTCCGTTAAATGTAATTTAACACGACCAGTAGGAAACTGGCGATATCTAATTGGCCACCCCTTTCCGCCCCTTGGGAAGTAAAATCGGGCGTGGTGTAAACAGGCAGTCGATCCAAACCTCGGTTTCCCCCATGACATGTTGGTTTACAAACTGCTGAATTTTAGTTTCCCCGGTGTATAACTAATAATTTTATTAAATTATTTTGAAACGAAATCAATGTAAAAACTTTTTTGAAGTTAATTGATCTGGAAGGTTATTTCAACTTATTTATTGGGTAAAGAAAGATAATCTGCCTCAGAGAAAATTTCCTGTCTAAAGTACTCGTTGTCTCCCAGATGGCCATCTGTAAGCTAATATAAGGTTTTGAAAGGGTAGACGCACACAAAATATATCCACTTGTGGGTGGGGTGGGGCGGTTCCAAAACTGGAGGTCATAAATATAAGATAGTCACTAAAGTTCCAATAGGGAATCCAGGAGAAACTTACTTCTGAAAAGATTGGTAAGAAGGTGGAAAGCACTGCCACAAGGAACAATTGAAGCAGGTAGCATAGATGCATTTATGGAGAAGCTGTATCGGCAGGGCAGGGAGAAAATTGTCAACCACGTTGATGTGTTACTGATGCCTGCATACTGTAATTCGACGACAGAGGATGGGACGACCATGGATCTGGACTGCAGGCGACGGAGGGTGAACAGTTCCCCATTTGTTCTGTAAATTAGCTCCACTCCAGCAGGGAGCTTCCTGATGCTACGTTTAGGCCAAACCTGGTAAGGGCAGAAGCTATCCTTCCAATAGGACAATAGTTTTTTGACAATTCGGCTGCTTCTTGGTCAGTTTTACTGTTACCAGCATTTTAAATCCAGCGTTTTTTAAAAATAATGAACAGATTAAACTCACAAACTACTATAGTAGCATTTGAACTCGCTTTCTGTGGACAATTACTTTCAGGCCTTTGGCTTACTACTCCAGTAACTTAACCACTAGGGTACCATACCTATTGCTCCTCTTAAACATCTGGGGCCTGCTACCAAATATGGGAATACCTGAGTTCCAGACGCTTCAAGCAACAGGCTGACATAGCGAGACTGTGTAGACTAGATCTATATTCCTTAGCGTTTAGAGGAATTAGAGGTGATATCATTGAAACTTACAGAATTCTTAAGTGGCTTGACAGAGTAAATTCTGGAATTATGTTTCCCCTGGCTGGAGAGTCTATAACTAGTGGTCACAGTCTCAGAATAAGAAGTCGGACATTTGGGGCTGAGATCAGGAGAAATTTCTTCACTCAAACGGTTATGAATCTTTGTAATTCTGCTCCCCAGAGTGCTGTGGATACACCGTCGTTGAGTATATTCAAAATAGGGTTAGATAGATTTTTGCATATTAAGGGTATTAAGGGATCTGTGGATAGGGAGGGAAGCTGTTGTTGAGGTAGAAGAACAGCCAAGATTTTATTGAATGGTGGAGCAGGCTCGAAGGGCCGAATGACCTACTCCTGCTCCTATTTCTTATGTTCTTATTACGATTTTAACATTTGGAGTTAGAGTGAAAAAGGTGATATTGGATCAGCTGCATATTAGCAACTTTTCCTGATTTCCTATTGAAGTCAATGGAAGTAAAAGTTAGAGATTTGGAGGATGTAATTGCAACACGACACGATTGCACAGATAGTTTCCTTTACAAATGTAGACATCAAAACATATATCAGATATATAGAAAGAAGAGCACAATGTAGGTCTTTACAGTCGGGATTCTATTATGTCTGTATCCCGTAACCAATCAGTCACTCTCCTCTAAAGCGGCTACATCTGAAGAATAAATTTGCAGTAAAAAATCATCTTTCTCTTTATGGCATGATGCGTGGTGCCACAGCTGCCACCATTTGTATGCCCCAACCGATAGACAGTTCCACTGACTTCAATAGAAATGAATATGGGTCAGAAAGTATAAGAAGCCCACAAAGCGATACCACTCATTTCACGCTATCAACCAAGTCGAATTTCTAACCTTTAATTTTGGCTGTCTCGGGGTGAAATTGGAAATGGGCGGAGAAACAAAACATGCAGAATCACTTTTGCAGCCCATTGTCTGACCCTCCCCAAGAACTGGATATCTGGCGACCGATGTGTACCACCTGTTTTGCGGCCTCGCCACTCTCCAATTTCATCCCCATGTGTAATGCCATGGGAGATGGACAACTCTGTATCTCAGATTTTATCCACCAATAGAGCTGGACCTTTCACACGAGGAGTTAAGGCAACTGGTTGAGCAGTGATTATCGGAAAAGTTCAAAATACTGAAGAGTTAGGATGAGATAAACCCGGGAAAATGATTTCTTCTTTTTGCCCAGCAGGTTACAAGAGGATGTTATTATCATGAAAAGAACAAAGTGAGAGACATAGATATTTATTTTTCTATCCTGTGAATCTGTGGAATCCTCCTTGTCTTTGAAAAGTGGCAGAGGAACACTACACAGGGCATTGTTTTCGGGTTAATTCTAAAACAGATTTATCAAGCATTAACAGAACAAGCAAATAGCCACAATAACTTCAAAGGTTTTCAGAGTAGTTGCCTTGTGTTATAAAAAATAAATATTTGTTTGCAATTTATATGTTAAAATAGCACTTTAATTATTTTTCTTATGCAGAGAAAAAATTAATTCAATTAAATGTACATGCAAGTGGGCAGGATGCTTTCTGGGCATTTTCCTCTCTCTGCCCAGTTTCCTGTGTTCACGGTGCCCAGGTTATCCAATCAGTCCAGGCAGAGGAGTGGCAGAATATGCCCACTGTCCTCTTTAGAAACCATCAGAGCAATTTCCTCTGATTTAAATCGTGGAGATTAACCTGCAGAAGTCTTCATGAAATTGAAGAACTCTCTGGTAGAATTCAAAAGCCGCCATATGGCGATATACCTGAACAAATCTGAAGTGAGTGTAATTCCTCCAAAAAAATGCCCAACAGCACACCGTGCATTCATAACAAAAGGGTCCGAAGAAAAGCTGATGCATGATTTCTGTGTGTGAAGCTGGTTTTAACCACTTGTGTAACATTAGAGGATTAAAGAAGCTTTTAACAAGCTAAATTTTAGGCAAATGTTTTTGTTTTTAATTCCTCTATTTACAAAGCAAAGAATTCCATATGCTTTTTGAAATGCCATACCAACTTGCGCTGCCACCTTCAAAGTTTTATCAATTTGCTCTCCAGGTTTCTCTGCACTTGCAACCCCCCTCAGAATTCTACCAATGAGAATAGTTTGCCTCTCCATGTTGTTTATGCTAAGGTGCATCACGTCACACTTATCCTCATTAAATTGCATTTGCCATGTATCTACACATTTCACCAGTCTGTCTATGTCCTCCTGAAGTTTTCTACTATCCTGCTCACTATTTAACATGTTATCATTTTTTGTATGATCTGTAATCTTCTTTCCTAATCTCTTTGTATTCCCTTTTGTTACCCTCTCAATTGTTTTCTCTGTATTTATTGTATCTATTTTTCCTTTAGGTTACATTTTGCCCTTTTGTCTTTAATCGCCCACGGTGTCTCATTATTGGCTTTTATGATGTCAACAAATAACAATTATACATGAAAAGATGAAGTACGAAATTAAATTATCGATGAATATAAAAAGAAATAGTAAAGTATTCTACATACACATAAATTACAAAATAAAATCAAGATAGGGATAAGGCCACAAAGGGATGCACCAGAAAAACTCACAGTCAATGACAGCGAAATGGCAGAAATATTGAACAGTTACCACTCCTCAGTATTCACCAGTGAGACTACAGTGGACATGACAAAAGAAGAAGCGATAAAAAAATATAAATACATTTAAGGAAGAAAGAAAGAGATAATAGATGAATAATCAAACTTAGAGACGATAAATCTCCTGATTTGGATGAATTGAATCTATGCATTTAAAAGAAGACACGAAAGGCATAGAAGAGGCTCTACTGCTTATGTATAAGAATTATTCAAGGTAGTTCTAGAGGACTGGCGTACACCTAATGTCATAACTATATTAAAATAGAACAAGTCCTGGGAACGGTAGGCCAGATTGCTTAACATTTGTACTACGAAAAATAATGAAATATTTACTGAAAGATGTGAAAGGAAAAAAAACGGATATACGGTAAAGAATAGTCAGCACGGGTTTCATAAGAGAAGGTCATGCATGGACAGCCTTCCTGATTTTTGGAAGAAGTAATAGACAAGGGTAATATAGTAGATCTAATATATTTGGATTTTAAAAATACCTTCGATAAGCTACCATATACTGGACTCATGATAAAGTTCAGAGCATGAGGAGTCAGGGAACATGTAGCCAAATGGATAGCAATGCAGTTTTAAGATTATGTCCCTTGTTCTCGACTCATCCACCAGAGGAAATACATTTTCGTTATCTACTCTATCACATCCGTTAACCAACTTAAATAGGCTTATACATTCATCCAATATTTGTCTGTTAAAGCAGTCATTGGCTAAATTGTTCATAAAGTCGAAAATCTTTATTTATTTTCACAGCACCAATGTCAAATCATTAAACTACAAAGGGATACCAGTTGGTGAATTGTTTCTGATTTGGCAATAGTGGTTAGTTTGTGCATGATGCTGCAGCAAGGCAGGGAATGGCAGCACGGGTCAGGTCTAGAATGGCAGCCAGTTGAGGTCCGAGAAAGCAGTTGTGAACTGCAGCGTGGGCCATGTGGAACACGATGGTCATCGAGGTCGAAAAAAAAATACCCACCCTCTGATAAGGAATAGCATCTACTGTCAGTTCTGGTATATCTGGTAGCGGGGACATGTCAGAAATTACAGCATTATAAACGTCTCTCCCTACAGAATCCTACCTACAGATACTCCACCAAGTTTAAAGCCAGTAGAGTTTCAACTCTGTTTTTGCAAAGTCCAATGGCGATCCCTTGCATCCTTGGAATCTATCGAACGATAATCCGTACTGCAGCTACTGAGCTCGGACTATACTCACTGCTCTGCAACATGCACAACCTCTTTGCAAAGCTTAGGATAAAATAATTATTGTGCCACGTTTCTGGGCACAGACAGCACGAAATAGGCGACCTGCCGGCGCCTATGGCGTCTTCAGAGGCAGCTGGTCGATTGTAAGGATTTCAAATTCCTGCAGTCTGGCTTGTGAGCGGCTGGCTTATTGTAACTCCTGGAGGGCGGTTCGAAAACAGGCTGTCCTGTCGCGATTGTAATTGGTCAAGTGCTGTGCAGATGGAAAGGGGCACTCCTTCTCCTCCTGGCTCCACAGGATCGTTTTAAACACTCAGTCATTTGTGATGGCTGCTGCTGAGATCGCAGCGAATGATGAAGGGCCGTCAGTGGAGGGCCTACAGTTTGTTCCTCACATTGTGCCCAATACATAGATAGATAGAGAGATAGATAGAGAGAGAAAGAGAGAGAGGTAGATAGATAGAGAGAGAGAAAGAGAGATAGATAAAGAGAGATAGATAGATAGATAGATAGATAGATACTTATGTTAAAGTGTCAGAAATCTACACATGAGATTATCAATCTATGATGATTGCTATTGTACAGTCTAAGGACTCAGTGAGGTAGAATTGAGATCAGTTATTTCAACCATTGCACTAACTTAATAATTCGTTCAAAGGGATAGTTAATCACATTCATCAGCTGCCCTCTAAACTTATTCTGCACCACTGCATAAATGCATGTGTTTGTGCAGGAACTCAAACTCTGAAGCAATTACCCAATTTCTTCCATAATGTTGATAGGGTCACTGATTTGCGAGCACAAATTGAAAGTCTGTAATTTGTACACAGATATAATGTGTAAAATTAACCAACCATAACAGGATAAAACTGCCTGATATGGCGAGCAGTAAAATTATAGATTTTCTCCGACTCTCCATTTCTGGATCATTGTGATCCTCAGTATTGTTATTGCCCCTGAGACCCCTCCTTACTCTACTGGTCGCTAGAATGTGCCTGATGGGCAGAGCATTGAGCATGAAAATCAAAACAAATGGAGCGAATGGGGTTAAAGCAATGTCAACCAGAGGAATGTTATCCACACGGGTGAGGTATAGAAGCTTGACTTTGCATCACAGAACCACGATTCATTGTCAATTAGTTACCGACGGTCAAAAATTAAATACATTGGAATGTTTTCAACAAAGATTAGCCCACACACTGTTTCTATAACGAAGGCTGCAGTTTTTTCGGTGAAATATTTGACTCTCAGCTTCTGGCAACAAATGGCCACAAATCGATCCAAGGTGAAAGAGACTGTTAACCAGACCGAACAATCACTGGCAGCAAAACCCAGGGCGAAGCTGAGACTGCAGACAGGAGTGTAGTTCAATAAAGAATTTTGTAAGTAAATAGTATTAACCTCACACAATATCAAAGGAACTGTAGATCAGCCGATGCCATGCCTGTTATAAATCTCATCATTCATCAAGAAACTACTCGTGAAATAACGCTGGACAGCCAGCTGGTGGCGCCGTCCAAAGAGTATAAATACCCGGGAGTCGGCCCCAGCTTGACAGCGACATTTTGTAAGACAAGGAACTAGTGAAGTACAACTAGACCTCCATGTTCTGAAACAAGTTGATTAAAGCCTTGCTTTATGCACAAACCAAGTGCGTAGTGAGTTTTATTACGTCAGTTTTATCAACTTGATATCGACTCCACGCTTTTGGTGATTCGGGAACAGCCAGCTACGATTCGAACCGTAGAAGGGAACTCAGACAAGTAATTGATCCATCATGGAGAAACTACTCAACCCGCTCGTCTCGACCTGGACCAAATTCACTTACAGCCGCTAAGGTATGGAAACACTGGTGTCGTACCTTTAGCAACTTCCTTGAGGAGTGTGGTGAGAATGTTCCTAACAAGTTATGAATGCTTGCTAATTATGTCTCCCCTCATGTGTATGATTATATCGAAGACTGTGTAGACTATGACACCGCTATCCAAATACTACAGCAGCTATAAGTCAAGTCCCCAAATGACATTTTTGCTCGGCATCTACTGGCCACAACTCGACAAACACCCGGGTTATCACTTGACAAATTCCTTCAGAAACTTCACAGGCTCAGCAAGGATTGTAACCTTAAAGCTGTTACAGCTAAGCAATACCAGGAGGAGTTAATTCGTGATTCCTTTATTAATGGGTTTGCCTCTCTCTTCATACATCAGCGTCTTTTGGAGAATAAAACCCTCAAGTTACAGGCTGCCTATGTCCAGGCATGTTCTCTAGATGTAGCAAAGAGGAATGCAGACACCTAGCTTTCACCACGTGCATGGGCTGCTGCTATCATTTTTAGTGACTCTTTCGACAGGCCTCAGGCCGAAGCCATCATGGATGACAACTCCAACCCGGCTGATGACAACCCTACCTTAGAAACCTACACTGATGATGACCCCGCCCTAGCGGCATCTTGGCAATCTAGAAGAAAGTGTTTCTTCTGTGGAGGTGCGTTCCATTATAGGAAATTTTGTCCTGCTCGTAACGCGACCAGCAATCATTGCAGCACGAAAGGTCACCTTTCTAAGGTATGCCAGTCAAGAGCTGCTGTTAGTAAGAAAGGCCACTTTTCTAAGGTATACCGGTCGAGAGCTCCTGTTAGTTTTGCAGCTACTATATATAAAACTGCTCCTCCCCCAAGAGCCACTACTACGGTTATAGCTATAATCTATACAACTGCTCCTCCGCCAAGAACCACTACTAATTTTACAGCTATCAAGGGTAAAACGGCCCCTCCTCCAATCACAGCTGTGTTTCCCCAATGTCTGTCCCATGCAGCCACAAAGCTTTCGGTAAATGGACACATTTTGAGTGCACTAATCGACTCATGCAGCTCTGACAGCTTCATTAGTGAGAGGGCTGTCAGTAAGTTAAAATTGCGTGTTTACCCCTCGGACAGGGAAATTGCAATGGCTCTGACGACACTGTCCACCAATTCTTCCGGCGTTTGTCTTGTCGACCTTATTCTCAATGGCCGCACTTATTTCTCCACCCGGCTCGGGGTGCTCAAGAACCTATGCAGTGATGTGCTCCTGGGACGGGATTTCCAGAAACAACACAAAAGTCTCACTTTCGAGTTTGGAGGGTCAAAGCCCAAGCTTACTATTTCCAAAGTAACATTTTGAGCGCTTTTGGCAGCTTCACTCGACGAGCCCTCATTGTTTGCCAATCTTTCCCCCCAATATAAGCCCATAGTCACTAAATCACAACGTTTCAGCCAAGCTGATCGATCCTTTATCGAGACAGAAATCCCTCGCCTTCTAGCTGACGGTATCATTGAGCCATGTTCATCTTCCTGGCGGGCTCAAGTCGTCGCTGTTAAAAATCCTCTGAAGCAACACAAGGAACGTTTTTGCATCGATTACTCGCCAACTGCTAACCAGTATACCGACCTGGGTGCATACCCACTACCACGCATCGATGACATGGTCATCGATGACCTTGCCAACTACAAGGTATTTTGAACTTTTGATATAAAGAGTGCATATGATCAAATGCCGTTAAAGGACTCTGACTAGAAGTATACAGCCTTTGAGGCCACTGGTCAGCTTTTCCAGTTTTGTTGCCTTTCATTTGGGGTCACCAATGGGGTGGCCATCTTTCAAAGGGCAATGGATAGCCTTGTCAAATACGAGAACTTAACGGACACTTTTCCATATCTGGATAATAACACCATTGCTGGTCATGACCAGAAGGAGCATGATGCCAACCTCCAGAAATGTTTTGACGTTCTCTGTAGCCACAACTTAACCTTAAATGAGTCCAAACCTGTGAAATCAGTACCATCAGTCAACATTCTTGGCTACTGGGTGGGCAACGGTGTCATCAAACAGGATCCAGACCGACTACATCTGCTTCAGGAGCTCCCTGCCCCTACGAATCTCAGCTCTCTTCGTCGGGCACTCGGGGTGTTCGTCTATTATGTAAAATGGATACCACACCTCTCCGACAAGATCCAGCCCCTGCTTCACGCATAGTCATTTCCATTAGAGGCAATGGCTATTCCAGCTTTCAACCTCCTCAAGCGACATCTGGAAAAAGCCATGCATCATTCCATTGATGAAAATCTTCCTTTTGTGGTCGAGTGCAATGCACCAGATGTGGCAACCTCTGCTACCTTGAATCAAGGTGGTCGACCCGTTGCATTTCTCTCCAGAACTTTGCATGGTAGCAAGCTCCATTATCCTCCTTTCAAGAAGGAGGCGATGGCCATCATCGAAGTGGTACATGGATGGAGTCATTTTCTCAATCATCGCCATTTCACACTTATAACCTATCAGCGCTCCGTGGCCATAATGCTGCATTAGTGAAATGCACCAAGATCAAGAATATCAAAATACAAATCTGGAGGATGGAATTGGCCGCCTTGGATATACCATACATTATCGACCCATCAAAGAGAATGTGGCCCCGGATTCCCTCACACAGGCATTCTGCTCTTCTATGTCAACTTCGACTCTGGCGGATTTTCATACTGACTTATGCCATCCTGGCATTACCCCTATATTGCACTTTGTGCGATCTAAAAATCTCCCATTTTCTACAGAAAATTTGAAAAGAATGTGCTCCTCCTGTAGAATCTGTGCAGAATTAAAACCACAATTCTTCCATCCATCGGATACCTCGCTCATACACGATATGCCGCCTATGCAGAGACTCAGCATTGACTTTAAAGGGCCATTGGCTTCCTCAGCGCGAAACACCGTGGATCAATGTTCATGCTTTCCCTTTGCTTTCCCCTGTCCCAATATGCTTACTTCCACAGTGATCACATGCCTTGATCAAGTCTTTACCCTTTGCGGTACGGCCAATTTCATCCACTCTGATCGGGGTTCCTCCGTCACGTCAAGCGAACTCAAAAGTTACCTGTCCCAATGGGGAATCGGCAGAAGTAAAACAACACCATACCATCCCATTGGTTATGGACAGGTTGAGAGATACAACGCTATCATTTGGAATGCTGTTCAACTTGCGTTGAGGTCACGCAACCTACCAGACCAGCAGTGGGAAACTATGCTCTCTGACGTGTTGCATTCCATCAGGTCTCTCTTTTCTACATCTACCAATGTCAAACCTCATAAGCGATTCTTCAGCTTCCAGCGTTGCTCGACCCATGGGATGTCTCTACCATCATGGGCGGCATCTCCCGGCCCCGTGCTGCTCCGAAGATTCATCCGAGCATCTAAAACCGATCCTCTCGTCGACGAGGTAGAACTCACGGACGTCAACCCCATGTATGCACACTTGCATTGCCCTGATGGTCGGGAGTCCACCGTTTTGCTCCGGGACCTGGCGCCCTGTCCGGCCGGTTCCATGGAACAACTGATAGAGGGACCCACGGGGATGATGCCAACACTCTGCGCTCCCCCGAAGATGACACCTTACCTGGGGCATCGAGAGATCTGCCAGCTGCCCCACTGGATCCATGTGGGGAGCCAAGCGCTCCCTGTGGAATGGCTACCCGAGGCCAGGATGCTGGTCAATCCCTGGCTATCCAACAGGATGATGCCAGTTCTGCACCTGTGGGGACCCGCACCCGGAGTCAGGATCTCCCCAGCCTCCATCAGGTCGATCAGAGCAACAAGGGCCCTGTCGATCCACCAGTACGGATCAAGCAGCCAAGGACCAAGACATGGTCCGGGGAGTCATGCCTTCTAGCCATAAACAAAAATCTTAAAGACTGCAGCTATTCGTGGTCCACCTGATCTGCTAAGAGGAGGTCATCGGACTTCCAAATCTTTTAGGCAGGAAGAATGTTATAAATCTCATCATTCATCAAGAGACTACTCGTGAAACAACGCTGGACGGCCAGCTGGTGGCGCCGTCCAAGGAGTATAAATACTCGGGCGTCGGCCCCAGCTTAGCAGGGACATTTTGTAAGACAAGGAACTGGTGAAGTACAACTAGACCTCCATGTTCTGAAACAAGTTGATTAAAGCCTTGCTTTCTGCTCAAACCAAGTGCGTAGTGAGTTTTATTACGTCAATGGCTACCAGGTAACGAGTGATGCATTTGGAGAGACCGCACTTTCCTCAAGAATGAATCACAATTGTCATTAAATTTGCTGCAGGAATGTGGAAAAAAATGAAAAGAGTGATTTTCACAAGAGAAGGTCATCATTGTATTAAAATGAAAACACATTATGTTGGATGGTTTTTGCTTTCACTCAACTCGTTCTGTCTGTTTGATAATTAACGGAATAATTCGAGAACAAAACAATTATTTTTCCAGGTGCATTAATATATCCCCTCGAAGAAAAATATAAATGCTGGAATGGCTCCGAGTGATTTGCCGGACATAATTCAATCTATATCTTTTTTGTTGCAAATGTTTCTTCACACAATGTTGTAGGAAATACAGATATTGTAGAGCAACATCGATACTTGCCCTGTGTTTTTATCATGAAAAACCATAGTGAGAATGTGCACCATCCACACAGACCTGCTACCTTTATGAAACATAGCCTGAATGACACAGCAATGTAGCGTTGAGTTGTATGATAACAGAACTCGCAATGTGACACTTGACGCAGTGCTTGAGGAAACAGATGGAAGTCAATAGAATGTTCTTGCGCTGCTGCATGGGGGTAAAATTCGTCGTGGGCATTAGCGGAAAATGGCCAATAACACATGGGCAGCAATTCACTACCAGGTAGGAATCCGTCTTAGCTGGTAGCACAAAGTTTTTGATATAGATCTGGTCGCAAGTCATAAGTCTCATCCGAGATTCAGTGCCATTGACTTTTATGGGACTGATTATCTGTTGGGGCTGATATGGGTGATGGATTGGAACTACAGTCTAAGCCGAATTTCTACCACAATTAATACTTTTTGCGCTATTTGGGAAGGTGAACGTGATCCCCAATAGAGCTGTTTATCCAAATCCTTGCATCTGCCCCTCTCCAGAACGATGGCTCTTCTCAGGGCCGTTACCTGCCACGTTCATACCACTTTAGTTCTGCTCAGGGATGTGCCAGGCAGCCTGTCGTGAGCATGCAATTGGCACATGACCAAGGCTTTTATGGTAATGAGGTTGGGATGGACTTTCCAGCCTCGGCCTCATTGCCCTGGTATACCTCATGCGCTGTGCCACAACACAGGGCAAGGGTTTGGGTGGTGGGACCACTGGAAGAGGCACCATGATCTTCCTCAGAGTCCTGCTGACCCAGGTCTCAGGATAAATGCGAAAGACTGAAGATTTTAAACTAGGCTTCTAAAGTTAGTCTACTCCCTCGCCAGAATCCTGAAGCCTAAGTGAGAACCCTAGGCTGTTAGTGGAGAGCAGTATCCTTAAGCGCTGATCCAGAAGGCCATAAACCTGCAGGTCCGGCAGGACTCTCTTGTCTTCTCTTAACCGTCGGGGCCACGCCTGTTGTGTGCTGTCTGCAGATTATTTAAATGGCCTGGACAGCCAAGCGTGGCGACTCCAGAGCTGTAAAGCAAAAGTGCTGTTTATTTGGGCTACTTCTGTCGAGTGCTGGGAGATGGGAGGCAATGATCTTCCCAAATATTATTACTAGAAAAAATTGATGCAGTTGTTGCTTTTGGAACTTCAGAAACAAATCCTGTTAATAGTCTGAGGATTATATTGAGAACATGCTGGAATTTGTGATCAAATTTCTCTTTTAACTGATATCAGAAACTGGTGACATCAACCAGACAATTGACATTATTAGACAAATAGCAAGAGCTATAATACAATTAACACAGACAAAGGTTAATAACAAGTGTGACTTATCAGGGAAACCAACCACTGCCAGAATGGAATCGGAAATTGCTGATATCTGACCAATTATTGGCCGCTCCATTTACTCTGAGAGGTAATGTTGCCCGTCGGCATGATGACACACAGATCAACCATCTTCAGGTCAAACCTTCCTTTGTATCAGAGAGAGATCTCAAGTCTACAGGATAATTGGCATTAGTTACAGTAATTAAACAAGCAGATTAGGTAACTGGCTCACTGCAACATTGATCAGGGAATAGATTATTTTAGTAACATTTCCCATTGTGATTCAGACAAAAATAATAGACGAATAGCTTACTGTATTTTAGATTCAAAATATTTATAAAACTCCCCTCCAACAGCACTACACGTATCGAGTGAATTAAATGTATCTATTTAATCTACTTTAGATGAATTTGCATATTTTGAAGATAGAGAATATACTTTCCATGTTTTAATGGTGTCCTCTACAGAGGTGGTAAGTTAGACGGTACACATGACATCCAAAAGCATTCACAAATTCATTCAAATGTACAAAAGCTTGTGTATAGTAGATAGTGTGCAAAAGGTATAGGCTCACTCTGCCGACTGCTAGTCAGGTACTGTGCACTTGAAGTCAGTTACATCTCAAATGAACCTGTCAGCATTTGTGAAGTCAGGTCTTTAGAATGCCCCATGAACACCCAATGTGGACGGACACCTTGGCAGCTGGCCACGCCCATCATCAGCAGCAGAATGGCAGCTACTGCTGAAGGCCCGAGAAACCTGCAACAATCAGGAGCCTTCCAGCCTCGAGCATCAAATGGGTTCCTGTTACAAAGAAAGGCCAATGCATTTTTAGAAATCTTCACTTTGTTTCCCGGGTCTCTGATGCCCTCTGATCTGTGGGAGAGGGCAGGTGACAGCCACAATGGTGAGCGACGGCTTCTTCAATTGTGACTGTTTCTGGGCGCACTTCCAGCGGACCCTGAGGAGAATCAGGTGGAGAGACCAGTGCTTCATTCAAGAAAGACTGGAACTGTCTCTGGTGCACTCTATCGCCTCATGCTTCTTGACCCATCAGAACCCTTTACCAAGGTTGACCACACAATCCTGCTCCATCGCCTCTCCTCCATTGACCAGTTGAGGGAGGCTACAATTGCCTCGTTCTATTGTTACCTGTCTGGTTATTCCCAGAGAATCTCCTGCAATGTATCCTTTATCCGACCTCACACTGTCACCTCTGGAGTCCACCAAGATTCTATCCAAGATTCACGCTTATTTCTCATCTACATGTTGCGCCTCGTGAACAGCATCAAAAAACACACTAGGCTCCACATATTGACTGATAACACGCAGCTCTACCTCACCACCACCTCTCTCATCCACTGCCTTTGATTTGCCATGCTGCTTGTCCGTCCAGCCCTGGATGAGTTGCAATTTCCTCCAATTAAACATGGCGAAGATTGAAGCCATTGACTTTGGCCCGTGTCAGCAACATCCTTTCCTGGATATTGGCTGAACCAAATTGTTTGCAACCCTGTTGTCCTATTTGACCCTGAATTAAGCTTCTGACCACATAATCCCCTCCAGCACCAAGATGGCCTACATCTCCCTCCGCAATATCGACCTCCTGTCTCAGCCCATCTGCTGCTGAAACCTTCATCCATGCTTTTGCTGCTCCCTAAATCTACTATTCCAATACTCTCCTGGCCGGCCTCCCATCTTTCATCTATCTATATATATAAAAAGCGGTACTTCTGTCTGTCTGTCTGTCTATCTGTCTGTCTGTCCGGCTATACACTCTCAAGTTATAGAGCGTAACTACACGTGCGTTACATCGAAAGAAAGCTTACGATTCCGGAACGGTCATAAGCGTATTTACGTATTGGTGAGACAAAAATTGCGCCCGCAGTCTCCAAAAAACTTTCAAAATTCCGCTCATTTTCCACTCATTAGCATCGAGTGACGTCGAGGTCGACCAATCGTATGGTCGAGCTACCCGACAGACAACCAATCGCTGTGTCGCGGGGGCGGGTGCGTCGCTCATGCGGGCAGGCCCTCCTAGAATCGAGTGACAGGGCAATTGACCAATCCTGCACTTCAGTGACCTGACGGTTGACCAATCGGTGCGTGTGTGGGTGGGCCTAATCGTTCTGAACCGAGGTGAGTAGCCGCCATCTGGATTCCAAACTCTTCATTTCTTTTTCCCGCTTTCTGCGTCTTTATTTTCAAATGTACTGTTCCAGCAAAAAATAATTGCTTTTATTAAAATGTTTTAAAAAAAAGTTAGTTCATTTGTAAATATTTTCTCTAACCTGATTCTTTTTCCTACCTTTCCCCATTTTTGTAAGGCCTCGAAGCCTGGGCCTCTCCTGCCCAGCCATGCACGAGCTAAGTAATTCTCCCACGGCTTGTGGCAAGCTCCTCCCCGCCCCCCAGTCTCCCCCGTCACCTTACCCGGTGCAACGGCGTTGGCCGCGAGGGACACTGGACAGGCACAGGGTGCGCGCACAGCAGGCGACACACAGAAGCCCGAGGCATAAAGCGAGGGAATCCAGCAGGTGAGATGCGGCGTCTCTCTTCCTCTTTTCACCGCTCGGCGGTCTTGAAGCAGGTTTACGTGGGAGAGCAGGGCGGGACTCGGGAGAGCGAGGGGCGGGGCTCGGGAGAGCAGGGTGCGGGAGAGCGGGGGGCGGGGTGAGGGAGGGTGGGGCTCGGGCTGACCGGGGCGCTGCGCTCGGCTGGCCCATGTCAGTGCGTGGGGCGGCACGGAGCTTCGCGGAGCCATCGCCGGCAGAGTGGAAAGGGTCTGCTGGCTCCCCGTCAGTGCATGGGGCGGCACGGAGCTTCACGGAGCCTCGCCAGCAGAGGGGAAATGGTCTGCTGGCTCCCCCCCTCCCTTTCTCCCCCCTCCCTTTCTCCCCTCCCTCCCTCCCTTTCTCCTGCCCGCCCTCCCTTCCTCCTCCCTTTACCCCTCCCTTTCCCCCCACACTATTCACACACCCCCACACCCCTCCCACGCCCCCCACACACCTCTCCCCCTCCCCCCACACCCCCCTCCCACAACCCACTCCCCCTCCCCCCCACACACCCCCCTCCTCCCCCTCCTCCCCTTCCCCCCTCCTCCCCTTCCCCCTCACACCCTCCCTTCCCCCCCTCCACCCCTTCCCCTCCCCCTCGCGCTTCCCCCTCCCACTCTTTTCCCCTCCCCCTCCCTCCCCCTCCCCCCTTTCCCCCTCCCATCCCCCTTTCCATTCCCCCTCCCCTTCAACCCGTTGCACCCCCGCCCTCCCCCCTTCCCCCCCACCCTCCCCCTTCCTCCCCCACCCTCCCCCCTCCGCCCACACGCCCCACGCTCCCCCCTTCCCCCCTTCCCTCCCCTTCCTCCCCCTTCCCCCCTCCCCTTCCCCCATCCCCTCTCCCCTTCATCCCCCTTCCCCCCTCCCCTTCATCCCACTTCCCCCTCCCATTCCTCCCCCTTCCCCCCAGTCACTCGCTCTCTTCCCCCCCTTTCGCTCTCTCTTCCCCCCAGTCGCTCTTCTCTCTTCTACCCAGTCGCTCTCTCTCTTCCCCCCAGTCACACTCTCTCTTCCCCCCAGTCGCTCTCTCTCTGCCCCCCAGTCGCTCTCTCTCTTCCCCCCAGTCACAATCTCACTTCCCCCCAGTCGCTCTCTCTCTTCCCCCCAGTCGCTCTCTCTCTTATCCCCAGTCGCTCTCTCTCTTCCCCCCAGTCGCTCTCTCATCCCCCCAAGTCGCTCTCTCTCTTCCACCCGGTCGCTCTCTCTCTTCCACCCAATCACTCTATCTCTTCCCCCCAGTCGCTCTCGCTCTTCCCCCCAGTCGCTCTCTCTCTTCCCCCCAGTCGCTCTCTCTCTTCCCCCCAGTCGCTCTCTCTCTTCCCCCCAGTCGCTCTCGCTCTTCCCCTCAGTTGCTCTATCTCTTTCCCCCAGTCGCTCTCTCTCTTCCCCCCAGTCGCTCTCTCTCTTCCCCCCAGTTGCTCTCTCTTCTTCCCCCAGTCGCTCTCTCTCTTCCCCCCCCAGTCGCTTTCTCTCTCTCTTCCAAGAACAACATGCTTCGAAAAAATCCTCGGCACCGCCAGGCACTCCAGCCAGTATCTATATATATAAAGTGGTACTTCTGTCCTACTGTCTGTCTGTCTGTCTGTCTGTCCGGCTATACACTCTCAAGGTGCATCACATCAAAAGAAAGCTTGCGATTCCAGAACGGTCATAAGCGTATTTACGTTTCGCTGAGTCAAAATTTACGCCCGTGGTACCCAAAAAACTTTCAAAATTCTGCTCATTATCCACTCATTAGCAATGAGTGATGACGAGGTCGACCAATCGTACAGTCGAGCAACCCGACACTCGACCAATCGCTGCATCGCGGGGGCAGGTTCGTCGTGCGTGCGGGCTGGCCCTCCTAGAGTCGATTGAATGGACGATTGAACAATCGTATGCTTCAGTGACATGACGGTTGTCCAATCAGTGCATGTGTGGGCGGGACTTATCATTCTGAACCGAGGTGAGTGGCCGCCATCTTGATTCCAAACTGTTCATTTCTTTTTCCAAATTTCTGCGTGTTTCTTTTCAGATCTAAATTTCCAGCAAAAAAAAATTGCTTTTCTTAAATTGTTTTAAAAAAAAGTTAATTGATTTGTAAATATTATCTCTAAAATGATTCTTTTTCCTACATTTCCCCGTTTTTGTAAGGCTTCAAAGCCTGGGCCTCTCCTGCTAGGTAATTGTCCCACGGCTTGTGGTAAGCTCATCCCCCCCTCACCGCCACCACCCCAGTCTCCCTCGTCACGTTACCCAGCGCAACGGCATCGGCCGCGAGGGACACGGGACAGGCACAGGGTGTGCGTGCAGCAGCCGACAAACAAAAGTCCGAGGCACAGGGTGCAGGAAGCCAGCAGGTGAGATGCGGCGTCTCTCTCTCTTCCCCGCTCGGCGGTCTTGTAGCCGGCTCGGGAGGGGGGCGGGGCTCAGGGGGGCGGGGCTCTCGGGAGAGCGGGGTGCGGGGCTCGGGAGTGCGGGGCAGGGCGTCCGGGGCTCCAGAGTAAGGGGCGGGGCGGCCGGGGCTCCGGAGGGTGGGAGCGGGTTACCCCAGCAACCGGGCCTGGCCGTCTCTCATGGCCTCAATCCAGCTCACGCCTGTTCCTGGGGCTTGGCTCCATTTGCGCCTGCGGGCCACTCGCCATCCCTCTCTCCTTCCCTCTGTGTGTCTCTCTCTCCTCCCCCCTCTCCCCCCTCCCCACCTTCTCTCCCCCTTCTCTCTCCCCCTCCCCCCCTTTTCTCCCCCTTCCCCCTTTCTCTCCCCCCTTCTCTCCCATTCTCTCCTCCCCCTCCCACCATTCTCTCCCCCCATCCCCCCTCCCCAACTCTCTGCCCGTCCCCCCTTCTCTCCCCCCCACACTCACCCCCCTTCTCTCCCCCCCACTCCCCCCATTCTCTTCCCCCCGTTCTCTCCCCCTCCCCCCTTCTCTCCCCGCCTTCTCTCCTCCCTCCCCCCTCCTGCCGCTCCCTCCCTCCTCCCTACTCCCGCACCCTCCCCCCACCTCCCCCTCCCCCTCCCCCCTCCCCCCTCCCCCCTCACCCCTTCCCCACCTCCCACCCACCCAGTCGCTCTCTCTCTTCCCCCCAGTCGCTCTCTCTCTTCCCCCCAGTAGCTCCCTCTCTTCCCCCCAGTCGCTCTCCCTCTTCCACCCAGTCGCTCTCTCTCTTCCCCCCAGTCGCTCTCTCTCTTCCCCCAGTCGCTGTCTCTCTTCCCCCCAGTCGCTCTCTCTCTTCCCCCCAGTCACTCTATCTCTTCCCCCCGTCGCTCTCTCTCTTCCACCCAGTCGCTCTCTCTCTTCCCTCTAGTCTCTCTCTCTCTTTCACCAGTCACTCTCTCTCTTCCCCCCAGTCGCTCTCACTCTTCCCCCCATCGCTCTCTCTCTTCCGCCCCAGTCGCACTCTCTCTTCCCCCCAGTCGCTCTCTACCTTCCCTCCAGTCGCTCTCTCTCTCTCTTCCAACAACAGCATACCCTTGAAAAAGCCTCGACACTGATGGGCACTCTAGCTTGTTATATATATATATAAAAGCGGTACTTCTGTCTGTCTGTCTGTCCTTCTGTCAGTCCGGCTATACACTCAAAAGTTATGGAGCGTACCTACACTCTGTGTTCCGTTTGTCTGTCCGGCTATACACTCTCAAGTTATAGAGCGCACCTACACGTGCGTTCCATCAAAAGAAGGCTTACGATTCCGCAACGGTCATAAGCGTACGTACTTTTCGGTCGGACAAAAATTGCGCCCACGGTGTCCAAAAAACGTTGAAAATTCCGCTCATTATCCGCTCATTATTCAAATTTCCGCTCATTATCCGCTCATTAGAATCGAGTGACAGGAAGGTCGACCAATCGTACAGTCAAGCGACCCGATGGTCGACCAATCGCTGCATCACGGGGGTGGGTTCATCGCGCGTGCGGGCGGACCGTCCTCGAGTCGAGTGACAGGACAATTGACCAATCCTACAATTCAGTGACCTGATGGTTGACCAATCGGTGCGTGTGTGAGTGGGCCTAATCATTCTGAACCGAGGTGAGTGGCCGCCATCTTGATTCCAAACTCTTCGATTCTTTTTCCCGCTTTCTGCTTGTTTCTTTTCAAATCTACATTACAAGCAAAAAAATAGTTGCTTTTAAAACACAAATTTTTTTTCATAAATTTAATTCATTTGTCAATCATTTCTCTAACATCTATAATTTTCCTACTTTTCACCATTTTTCCAGGCCTGGAAGCCTGGGCCCCTGTTGCCCAACTGCGCCTGAGCTAGGCAACACCCATCCCACTGGGCCTGCCCCACGATCACCGCCATCTTGGTAAAGGCTGGCAGCATGGAACAGGGCCGAGCGTAGCCATCGCCGACATTTTGGTAAAGGTTTTTGGGGTGGGAGGGAGCCTAGTGGGAGGTGAGTTGCAGTCACTGCGGGGCTCGGGCTCAGCTGATCGGGCGCTGCTCAGGGGTCGGCCCGCAAAACATCGACCAGAGGAGCGGCGGCTCTCTCTCTCCTTCACCCCCCGGCTCGGGCAGGAGGCCGGTGCTCGGGAGGGTGGGGCTCGGGAGGCCGCTGCTTGGCAGAGCAGAAAGGGTGGGGAAGGGTAACCCTGGCAACGGGTCTCGGGAGGGCGTGGGGCGGTGCTCGGGAGGTGGGGCTCGGGCTGACCGGGGTGCTGCTCTCGGCTGGGCCATTTCAGTCCGTGGGGCGGCACGGAGATCCGCGGAGCCATCGCCGGCATAGGAGAAAGGGTCTGCTGGCTCCCCCTACCTTTCTCCACCCTCCCTTCCTCCCATCCCCCCTCCCTCCCTTTCTCCCTTCGCCCTTCCCGCTCCCCCCCTCCTTCCCGCACCCTTCCCCCCTCCCCCCTTCCCACCCCCCCTTTCCCCTCCCCACCACCCCGTCCCCCCCACCCCCACTCCAACCTCCCCCCCTTCAACCCTCCCCTCCACCCTCACCCCCCACCCCCACTCCCCCCTCCCCCTTCCCCCCGCCCTCCTCTCCATCACTCCCCCCTCGCCCCATCCCCCATCCCCCTCCCCCCTCCCCCTCCTCCCCATGCCCCCCTCCCACCCTCCGCCCTCCCCCTACCCCCTCCCCCCAGTCGCTCTCTCTGTTCCACCCAGTCGCTCTCTCTCTTCTCCCCGTCGCTCTCTCTCTTCCCCCCAGTCGCTCTCTCCCTTCCCCCCAGTCCCTCTCTCTCTTCCCCCCAGTCACTCTCTGTCTTCCCCCCAGTCGTTCTCTCTCTTCCCCTCAGTCGCTCTCTCTCTTACCCCCAGTCGCTCTCTCTCTTCCCCCAGTCCCTCTCTCTCTTCCCCCAGTCCCTCTCTCTCTTCCCCCCATCGCTCTCTCTCTTCCCCCCAGTCGCTCTCCTCCCTTCCCCCAGTCGCTTACTCTCTTCCCGCCAGTTGCTCTCTCTCTTCCCCCCCAGTTGCTCTCTCTCTCTTCCAACAACCACATGCCCTCAAAAAGCCTTGGCACCGCCGGGCACTCCAGCTAGTCTATATATAAAAGCGGTACTTCTGTCAGTCTGTCCTTCCATCTGTCTGTCTCTCCGGCTATACACTCAAAAGGTGTAGAGCATACCTACACGTGTGTTACATCAAAAGAAAGCTTACGATTCCAGTACGGTCATAAGCATATTTACGTTTAAGTCAGACAAGAATTGTGCCGACGGTATCCAAAAAACTTTCAAAATTCCGCTCATTATCCGCTCATTAGAATCGAGTGCGCTGCGTCATGGGGGCGGCTTCATTGCGCGTGCGGGCGAGCCATCCTACAGTTGAGTGATGTGATGATTGACCAATCCTACAGTTGAGTGACCTGACGGTTGACCAATCGGTGCGTGTGTGGGTGGGCCTAATCATTTTGAACTGAGGTGAGTGTCAGCCATCTTGATTTGTAAGTTGATTATTTTTTCTCACATTCTGTACGTGTGGAGGGGATTTTATCCAGCAACAAATTCGGTACTTAGGTGCCCAACTAGCTCATTATATTATTTGCGTGTAATAAATGAGTCCAGTATGTCAATTTTTGTCTCGAGGTCTGATGCCTGCAGGCCTCAGGCCTTGAAACCTGGGCCTCTGTTTGCCAGCCATGCTCGATCTAGGCAATTGTCTTGTGGGACGCTCCTCCTCCAACCCCCCGCGCCCTTTTCGGTCTCCCTCGTCACGTGATGGTTGACCAATCCTATGGCGTGTGTGGGCGAGGCCTGATGCTTAAGACAGAATAAACTAAAATTACTTTAGCCTTCGCGAGCACCGGAGTGACTGGAGCAATGATTGCAGGGTGAGTGAAGAGATGGAGAATAAATAATTCACTTTATATCTTCTACCTTTATATCTTTTTTCCTTAAAAAAAATTCGGCTTTTGTAGGTGGAAGGGCTTCTTTTAAAATAAAATACAAATTTCGGATATTGTGCTTTGTAGCTCCTTTTTTTAAAATAAAGAAATTTTGCAGTTTTTTATTTAAAAAAGTAATTTTGCCTGCTTCCAGCCGACATGACAAAATGGCCTCCACTTTCTTCACACGCCTTGAAGGCTGGCCGCACCCTCCCTGAATTCTGGCCGACAGCTTTTATTTCTTAACACCCCCCACTCCGGCTCCCCGTTGCTCACGCGTCAGGTGACTCAGGCCAGGACCACGTGGTCTCCTGGGCGGTTGTGCCCGCAGCGCCGCTC